>NW_006408819.1:1318216-1320399 GCF_000296735.1 Chrysochloris asiatica
GAGAATATTGAAAGTGCCATGCCTGCCAAAAGAACAAACAGATCTGTTTTGTAAGACATGCAGCAAGAGTGCTCCTTGGAGGCCAGGATGGCCAAACTTCATCTCTCATACTTCGGACATATTGTCAGGAGGGACCAGTCTCTGGAGAAGGATATCATGTTCGGTAAGGTGGAGTGTCGGAGAACAAAAAGGAAGACCCCCAGAGAGATGGATTGGAAAAATGGCAGCATCAATGGGCTCAAGCATGGCAACAACAGTGAGTTTGGCCCATGATCAGGTAGTGTTTCATTCTGCTGTGCATAAGATAGTTATGAATCGGTACTGACTCAATAGCACCTAACAACAACAATAATCAGTTATAGGCAGAAGACTTACAAGCTTTCTATGGTGATATTTGTTTCTCTCCCCCCTCAAGTGTTTATTTTATAATTGTATGCAAGGGAAACCAATATTCAAAAGACAGCCAACCATCTTAACATTATTTTCTCCCTTTTGCCCATTCCAACCATGCATCAATCCCTGTATCCCAAAGCCCTATTGTTCCAAGTTTGAGCATACATCATTATTTACCTCTGTCCCACTTAGACCATGAAAACCTGCCTAATTGGTCTCCAATCCGCTTTGTTCTTCCATTCCCCTCACCCTTCTTGTATATTGCCTCCCTCCCCAGCACCCAAACTATCCTGTGTCTATTCCCTACCCTGTGCTACACCTTCTCCTACCTCCCCTCACTCATCCCAGTAACCTGCAAAGAATCCCCACCCCCTTTTCGTACGGGTTCTTTTTCTTAGTCTTTTACAATAGTGGTCATATGCAGTATTTCTGGTTTTGTGACTGACTAATTTAATTCAACATAATGTCCTCAAGTTCATCCATGTTGTGTGGTAGCTTACAGCTTCCTTGTTGTTGTTCAACGTAGCATAATATGTGTGTATGTACCACAGTTTGTTTATCCATTTTTCAGTTGATGGACACTTACACTATCTCCATATTTTGTTATTGTAAATAGTGCTGCTATGAATATTGGTGTGCATATATATATTTGTTTATGGCTCTTATTTCTTGTGGTTAAATACTAAGTAGAGCAATTGCTGGATCATAAGGCATTTCGATTTCCAACTTTCTGAGGAAGCACTCTATTGCTTTCCAGAGAGGTTGGACCATTTTGGAATCCCACCAGCAACGCAGGAGTGTCCCAGTCTCTCCACATCTTCGACAGCATTTATTGTCCTCTACATTTTTTTTGCCTTTGCTGTTATTGCTGGTGTGAGATGACATCTCATTGTTGTTTTGATTTGCATCTCTCTGATGGCTAGAGATCGTGAACTTTTCTTCATGTGTTTGTTGGGTGCCTGGATCTCCTCTTTGGTGAAGTGTCTGTTTATGTCCTGTGCCCATTTTTAAATTAGGTTATTTGTCTTTTTCTTGTAGAGGTGTTGTTGTTTCCTATATATTTAAGAAATGACTCCCTTGTTGATGTGTCATTGCAAAGGATTTTTTTCCCAATCTGTGGGGTCCTTTTTATTCTTCTGGTGAAGTCTTTAGATGCACATAAGTTTTTAATTTTTTGTTTGCTCCAATCGTCTATTTTATCTACTTTTGTTGTTTTTTTTCTTGTTACTTGTGAAGATTCTGTCTCTTTCCCATTTAATGTGTTTTGCCCCCTTTTCAAAGGTCAGCTGACTGTATGCTGATGAATCAACTTCTAGGTTCTCAATTCTGTTCCATTGATCTATATGTCTTTCGTTGTACCAGTACCAGGATATTTTGATTACTGTGACTGTGAGGAGAGGCTTCCTACTTTAAAACTTTATCTTTTATGGATTATATATGTTATTATAATTGTTTAAGGAGGTATATGATTAAGGCTAAGAGACTATGCCTCTTGTTTAATATACACATGACTTTATTTGCAACATGTACAAAAATAAATGTAAGAATAACAGCTGCCAACCCTAAAAATGCCTGTGGGTGTACTCACATTTACACTTCCACCACTGTGCAGCTTGCATAACTACCTATGTTGTTGTTGTTATTGTTAGGTGCCATCGACCTTATGCATAGAACAATGAAACACTGCCCGATCCTGGGCCAACCTCACTGTTGTTGCCATTTAAAATATCTATTTTGTCCTGCTTCAAATTGAAGCTGAAGAAAATGAGAACAAGTCCACGAGAGCCAAA
>NW_006408819.1:1321215-1332532 GCF_000296735.1 Chrysochloris asiatica
TGGAAATCATCGGACAATCTCTTTGATATCCCACATGAGTAACTTGCTAAAGGTAACACAGAAATGGCTGCAAGCATACATTGACAGGCAACTTCCAGAGGTTCAAGCCGTATCCAGAAGAGGCTGTGGAATGAGGGATATCATTGCTGATGTCCAATGGATCTTGGCTGAAAGCAGAGAATATCAGAAAGATGTTTATCCGTGCTTTATTGACTATGCAAAAGCTTTTGATTCTGTGGCTCATGACAAGCTATGGACAACATTGCAAAGTATGAGTATTCCAGAACACTTAATTGTGCTCATGAGGAATCTCTACCTGGACCAAGAGGCAGTTGTTAGAACAGAACGTGGGAACACTGAATAGTTTAAAATTAAGAATGGTGTGCGGCAAGGCTGTATTGTTTCACCATACTTATTCAACCTGTATGATGAGCAAGTAATCTGAGAAGCTGGGTTATACGAAGAAAAACGTGGCATCAGGATTGGAGGAAGACTCATGAACAACTTGCGATATGCAGGTGATACAACCTTGCTTGCTGAAAGTGAAGAGGACTTAAAACATTTACTGATGAAGATCAAAGAGCACAGCCTTCAGTATGGATTGATCTCAATGTCAAGAAAACAAAAATCCTCACCACAAGACCGATAAACAACAATCGTATCAATGGAGAATAGATTGAAGTTGTGAAGGACTTCATTCTCCTTGGATCAACTATCAACACTCACGGAAGCAGTAGTCAAGAGATCAAATGATGTATTGTGTTAGGCAAATCTGCTGCACAATACCTTTTTAAAGTGTTGATGAGCAAAGATTTCAGCTTGAGGACTAAGGTGCGCCTGACCCAAGCCATGGTGCTTTCAGTAATCTTATATGCATACGAAAGCTGGACAGTGAATAAGGAATACCATAGAACAATTGATGCCTTTGAGTTATGGTGTTGGAGGAGAATATTGAAAGTGCCATGGACTGCCAAAAGAACCAATAGATCTATTTTGGAAGAAGTGCAGCCAGAATGCTCCTTAGAGGCCAAGATGGCCAAACTTCGTCTCTCATACTTTGGACATATTGGCTGGAGGGACAAGTCGCTGGAGAAGGATATCATGTTTGGTAAGGTTGAGGGTTAGATAAAAAGAGGAAGACCCCCAATGAGATGGATTGGCCAAGTGGCAGCATTGATGGACTCAAGTGTGGCAACAGTAGTGAGGCTGGCCCAGGATCATGCTGTGTTTCATTCTGCTGTGCATAAGGTTGCTAAGTGTCAGTATTGACTCAATGACACCTAACGAGAACAACAATATGGGTCAGAATCGAATCGATGGCACTTAACAAAAACGACAACATATAAATGGAGAAAACTTTGAAGCTATTATAGACTTCATTTTTCTTGGATCAACTACCAACACTCATGGAAGCAGCAGTCAAGAAATAAAATGACATATTGCATTAGGTAAATCTGCTGCACAAATGTTGAAAAGAAAAGATGTCAGTTTGAGGACTAAGGTGCACTCAACCCAAGCCATGATATTTTCAATAACCTCATATGCAAGGGAAAGTTAGACAGTGAATGAGTAAGACCATAGAATAATTGATGTATTTGAGTTATGGTGTTAGAGGAGAATGTTGGAAGTATCATGGACTGCCAAAAGAATAAGTAGATCTGTGTTGGAAGAAGTATAGCTAGAGTGCTCCTTGGAAGTCAGGATAATTAGATCTTGTCTTTCATACTTAGAACATATTGTCAGGAGGTACCAGTCCTTGGAGAAGGATATTATGTTTGGTAAAATGAAGGGTCTGAGAGAAAGAGGAAGACCTCCAGTGAGATAGATGGCACAGTGTAAGTAGTGATGGACTGAAATGTAGCAATGATTGTGAGGTTGGCTAGAACAAGACAGTGTTCCGTTCTGTTGTGCATAGGATTACTATGAGTCAGTACCAACTCGATGGTACCTAACAAGAACTACTAAATCTTATTTCCAGAATTAGCAACTTTGAATCCTTTAGATTTAGTGATGAAGGGTTTATAAATGTTGAATTAGAGTGAATATCTACATCTCTCAACAATACAAAGGTATATAGAATGAAGATTTTTGAATATTCTTTAATAAGTTAAGTGAGTTCCACTTAGAAGATAATCTGATATGCAAAACCTTACTTTGATGTTAGGTTAAATAAGGAGAATTACTAGGTTAGAAAAATGACTACTAACCAGATGTAAAAACCAGACCAAAACCCCAAGGTTGGTCATCTTCTTGAACCAGAGTACCCATACCCAATAGTTGGTTAATAAACTTGAAAGATTTAGGTTAGCTGTAAAACACTTCTCAGTATTCCAAACTATTCAGCGCTCTGGCCCCCAGAAAATTTTCTTTATCTCAGTAGGCAGTACCACGTTCACATTCAGTTCCTCAAGCCAACAACCCAGCAATTATTCTAGACTCCTCCTTTTTGCTTGTTACATCTAATAGATATCCAAGTACTGATTGCAAGTGGCACATCCTCAATATCTCTTTCATCTACTCACTTCCTCCATGTCCACTGACACCACTATAGGTGATCCAAATCCAAGTCACCACTGTCTCTTCCCTAGAACTCTGCAAATGCCTTCTAATTGGTCTCCCTGCTTTTATTCTTGTATCTTTACAATCCATTCTCCACCAAATAAAGTAATCTTTTAAAAGAATGAATCATCATTTGTCTCCCACGCCTAAAGCCTTCCAGTGGCTTCATTTGACATTTAAAATACAAAGTACCTTAGCATAGCGTGTAAAAAACCATGACTTCTTCCTACCTCTCCAGCTTTATCTTTAACATGTCTCATTGCTTGTATTCTATTCTCCAGACACAATGGAGTTCTTTCAGATTCTTTTTTCTGGAATCTGGGCCTTCATCCTGACTTAATGTACTATTGTTTCTTCATCCTGACTAAATGTACTACTGCTCAGGAGAAGGTTTTGGAAAAGACATTCCAAAGGAGTGAGGCAAACATTGTAACTCTATCTGTACCCCCATTACAGGTTAAGTAAGCACCCAACAGCAACAATTATTCTTCTTCATCTGCAATAAGGCAGGAAGGGAAAGGGTAGGAGAAAATGAAGAAAGGGTAGAAGGCAATGTATGATAGCCTTCTGGTCCATGTAGCAAACTGCATCTCTTTTCACCTCATATTACATTTCTTCCTGGTTCTGCACCAGGACTTGAGGTCAACTTGAGTCAAAATAGTAACTTTTAATGTTAATGTAATGTAAATTGCAGCTGTGAGTAAGGGTAACAACATTTTCTTGGCTGATTTATTCCTGACCAACAATTTGAGTCAGAGAACTTGAAAACACAGCCTGAGCTGAAGGTATATGAGCAAATACAAGTGAAATTCATATTCTATATGGTTCCAAAGGCCTTGCTAGGGCAGAAGCCACTCCTGATAACACAGTTCCTGAGTGATACATACTTGCCAGGTCTCCCTGGTAATCTAGTTGCCTTGGAAACAAATTGATGTAAGGAATGACACACACAGCTAATGGCTGCTGCTTATCCTTATTAAATGAAGAGTTTCACTAATCAGGATTTTGAAAACTCAGGTTCTTTTTTTTATCTTTATCCCACTGCCTAACATATTTTAGTCTTCTGCAAAGAGTCAGCAGAAGTCCGTTGATGACTGATGCAGAGACTTTTTTTGGTCCTGAATTTTTCTGCTTTCTAATTGGCTATTAACTTTTGACCCCAAGCTGCTCTTTGCAATATACCAGGAGACAAACAAATTAAAGGTATAGAGTGCATGAACTTTCCCCTGTTGGTCCCATCCAAGAGTTAAGAGCCTGAAGTACCTGTAGAAAATATTTCCCTTCTCACAATTTTGCTCATTGTCTTGTGAACTTGCCTTTACTTCTATCTCATAATGCCCTGTGATAAGCTTGTGAAACATGGAGTCAGGAGTGAGTGAAGGAAGATTCTGCTTCCTTTTGATAGCCTCCATCTACTCGCTCTAATCCCATCCTCAAGGCCACAAAATGGCTCATGACCTGACTCTGACACTCATGACACTCTGACACTGAACTGACTCTTGACCTGAACTTACACTCACTCCTCATGACCCAAAAGTATTCCAAAAGAAACCTTTACTGATTAAAACACTGGAGAAAAAAAAAAAAAAAAAAAAAGAATATGAAAGGAAATTCCTCATCGTAAGTAAGGACACATATACAAAACCAACAAAAAACATTACTCTCAATGGTGAGAAACTGAAAGCATTCCCTTTGCAAACAGGAACCAAACAAGTATGCTTTCAAATTTAAACTGAACCTGAAGAAAATGAAAACAAGTCCACGAGAGCCAAAATATGACCTTGAATATATCCCACCTGAATTTGGAGAAGAACAGATTACATACATTAATCACAAAGACTGAAGACCAGAAGAGTTGTGAGATGACATCAAGAACATCATACATGAAGAAAGCAAAAAGTTATCAAGAAAACAAGAAAGAAGGAAAAGGTCAAAATGGATGTCAGAAGAGACACTGAAACTTTCTATCCAGTGTAGAGATGTTAAAGCAAATGGGAGGAATGAGGAGGTACAAGAGCTGAACAGAAAACTTCAAAGATCAGCTCTAGAAGATAAAGCCAATTATTACAACAAAATGTACAAAGATCCGGAATCAGAAAACCAAAAAGGAAGAACACTCTCAGCATTTCTCAAGCTGGGTGAACTGAAGAAAAAAATTCAAGCCTCGACTTTCGTTATTGAAAGATTCTCTGGGCAAATTATTGAATGATGCAGGAAGCATTAAGAGAAGATGGAAGGAATACACAGAGTCACTGTGCCAAAAGGAAATGTTTAATGTTCAGCCATTTCAAGAAGTAGCATATGATCAAGAGCCAATGATACTGAAGGAGGAAGTCCAAGGTGCATTGAAGGAATTGGAAAAGAACAAGGAACCAAGAATTGATGGAATAAAAATTGAAATCTTTCAAGAAAGTGAGGAGGCACAGGAGGCACTCACTCATCTCTGCCAAGACATTTGGAAGACTGGCCAACTGATTGAAAGCAATGTGCCCATTCTAAAGAGAGGCGACCCAATGGAATGCGGAAATCATCTGACAATCTCTTTGATATCCCATGTGAGTAAAGTTTTGCTAAAGGTAATACAGAAACGGCTGCAAGCATACATTAACAGAGAACTTCCAGAGGTTCAAGCCGTATCCAGAAGAGGTCATAGAATTAGGGATATCATTGCTGATGTCCAGTGGATCTTGGCTGAAAGCAGAGGGTATCAGAAAGATGTTTACCTGTGCTTTATTGATTACGCAAAAACTTTTGATTGTGTGGATCATGACAAGCTTTGTACAACATTGTGAAGTATGAGTATTCCGGAACACGTACGTGTGCTCATGAAGAATCTCTACCTGGACCAAGAGGCAGTTGTTAGAACAGAACATGGGAACACTGAATGTTTTAAAATTAAGAATAGTGTACAACAAGGCTGTATTCTTTCACCATACTTATTGAACCTGTATGCTGAGAAAATAATCCGAGAAGCTAGGTTATATGAAGAAAAACGTGGCATCAGGATTAGAGGAAGACTCATTAACAACCTGCGGTATGCAGATGATACAACCTTGCTTGCTGAAAGTGAAGAGGACTTAAAACATTTACTGATGAAGATCAAAGAGCACAGTCTTTGGTATGGATTGCATCTCAATGTCAAGAAAACAAAAATCCTCACCACTGGACCAATAAACAACATTCTTATCAATGGAGAAAATTGAAGTTGTCAAGGACTCGATTCTTCTTGGATCAACTATCAACACTCATGGAAGCAGCAGTCAAGAAATTAAACGACGTATTGCATTATGCAAATCTGCTACACAAGATCTTTTTCTAAAGTGTTGAAGAGCGAAGATATCAGCTTAAGGACTAAGGTGCGCCTGTCCCAAGCCATGATATTTTCAATAACCTCATATGGATGCGAAAGCTGGACAGTGAATGAGAAAGACCATAGAAGAATTGGTGCATTTGAGTTATTGTATTGGAGAAGAATATTGAAAGTGCCATGGGCTATCAAAAGAACCAATAGATCCATTCTGGAAGAAGTGCAGCCAGAGTATTCTTTGGAGGTTAAGATGGCCAAACTTCATTTCTCATGCTTCGGACATATTGTCAGGAGGGACCAGTCTCTGGAGAAGGATATCATGGTTGGAAAAGTGGAGGGTCAGAGAAAAAGAGGAAGACCCCCAATGAGATGGATTGGCCAAATGGCAGGATTGATGAACTCAAGAGTGGCTACAGTAGTGAGGTTGGCCCAGGACAAGGCAGTGTTTCTTTCTGCTCTTCATAAGGTTGCTATGAGTCGGTACTAACTCAATGGCACCTAACAACAACAACAACAATTGTATTGGAAGTCATAGCCAGAGCTATCAGGCAAGAAAGGTAAAAAAAACTGCATCTGAATTTGCAAAGAAATTCTTTGTTTGCAAATTATATGATCTTATACATAGAAAATCCCACAGATTCACAAAAAAAATTATTGGAATCTATTGAAAGATTCAGCAATGCCACGTAATACAAGATCAACATTTAAAATAATAATCAGTTGGATTATTTTACACTAATAAAAAGAGCTCTGAAAGTGAAATCAATAAAACAATACCATTTACAAAGTCACCCAAAAGAAGAAATGTCTAAGGATCAACCTAATCAAAGAAACAAAAGACATATATAAAGGAAACTTAAAAATACTACTAGAAGAAACCAGAAGAGACTTACAAAAATGGAAGAATATACTATTGTAATGGATAGAAAGATGTGAAAATGTCAACACTACACAAAACAATCCATAGATATAATGCAATCTTAATACAGATTCCAACATCATTCTTTAAAGAAATAAAAAATCTGATCACTGATTTTATACTGAAAGGAAAGAGACCTTGGATAAGCACAGTATTGTTCAAGAAGAACAAATTTAGAGGTCCCTCACTTCCTTATCATAGCCACAGTGTTCAAATCAGCCTCATACTGGTAGACTGAAAGATGCATAGGTCAATGGAACAGAACTGAGAACTTGGTAGCATAATGGTTATGAGTCAGGCTGCTAACCTCCAGGTCAGCAGTTTGAAACTACCTGCCATTTCATGGGAGAAAGATGAGACTTTTTGCTCACATAAAGATTTTAAATCTTGGAAACCCTATAAAGAGTCACTGTGAGTTAGAACTGACTCCACACCACGGTCAGGTGATCTTTGACAAAGTATCAAAACACATTAAATGGGGAAGAGATCGTCTCTTCAACAAATGGTGCTGGCAAAACTTGAAATCCATTTGCAGAAAAATGAAACAAGACTTATAGCTCACACCATAAGCATAAACAAACTCAAGGTGAATTAAAGACTTAAATGTAAAACCTAGAACTATAAAGCTCATCAATGAAAAATTAGGGACAAACTTAAGGGCTCTGAAACATGGCATAAATACACAAACATAATTAAAAACACAAAAACAGCAGAAGGTAAACTAGATGTCTAGGACCTCCTAAAAATTAGACACTTAAGTGCATCAAAAGATTTTACCAATGGAGTAAAAAAAACAACCCACAGATGGGGAAAAATTGGCAATGGTAAGTTAGACAAGGGGCTAATCTCTGAAATTTATAGAAAATTTTAACACCACAACTAAAAAAAAAGCCAAATAATTCAATGAAAATATGGACAGAGGTCATGAGCAAACAGTTCACCAAAGAAGACACTCAGGGTTTCAACAAAAATATGAAGAAATTCTCACAACCATTATTCATTGATACTGTTGTTAAATACGTTTAAGTTGGTTCCAACTCATAGTGACCCTCTATGGGTTTCCAAGGAGCAGCTGATGGGTTTGAACCACTAACCTTGTGATACGCAGTCCAGTGCTTATCTTACAGTGCCACACTATAACCCTAGGGTTAGGAAGATGCAAATCAAAACAACAATGAGATATTATCGCACCCTAGTGTTAATAACAGTTGTTGTCTTTAAAGAAAAAATAAATACTGCATAGGATCTCCAAGGAGTGGCTAGTGGGTTTGAACAATTGACCTGTGGTTAGCAGTCCAGTGCTTATACTAAAGTACCACACCAGGACTCCAGGTTTTGTTGTTGTTAAGTTTCATCAAGTCAGTTCCAACTCGCAGTGACCCTATCACAATGATAGGGTTTCTGAGGAGCAACTGCTGAGTTTGAACCACCAACCTCATGATTAGCAGTCCAGTGTTTATTTTAATAGTGCCACACCAGGACTTCCAGGACTCCATACAGGGGGAAAAATTATGAAAAATTCTTAAACATTTCCAAACACCCTGTGAGCTCACCTGAGGGCTCAAGATCATAGTCTCTGGGAATGTAATGGTCAGTTGACATAATATGAACTCCTGGTATAGCACTGTAGAATAAGCATTGGACTGTGAACCACAAAGTAAGTAATTCAAACTCACTAGCTGCTCCTTGGAAATCCTATACAGGGTAGTTCTGAGTTAGAGCCAACTAAATGGTACTTAAAAACAACAAAGTCCACAAAGATAATGTTCTACCTACTACATACAACAAAGTAGCATGTAGAATATGTGGACTTCATATTCTACATGCTACATCAAAGTAGCATGTAGAATATGTGGACTTTGTTGTTGTTGTTAAGTGCCATCAAGTCAGTTTTAACTCATAGAGACCCAGTATAATGCTTCTGAGGAATGGCTGGTGGGTTTCAACTGTTGACCTTGTGGTCAATGACCCAATGTTGATCCTACAGTGCTGCACCAGGAGTTCACTTTTATGAGCAGGGATTGGAATCTCAAAAGCTCATGAGCAGCCATTTAAGGTACAGCTGCTTGTCTCTCCCTGTCCAGAGGAAAGAAGAGTGATAGAAATTGAAGATGTTTGGAAACAACTAGTTCAATAGACTCATGGAACACATGAACATCAGAGGAAGTAGATGGTACTACCACTATCAATTTTTCTAAAAGGTATCACATTAGAAGGTCCTTGATAGAGTAGAAGAAAATCTGAAACAAAACTCAAAAATATAAAAAATACAAGATTTACAGGTCAGAAAGAGATTGGAGGATCCCAAGACAATTACCTTTGATCATCCTTCAGGTCTGAAACTGAGCTTTTCCTCCTTGCTCAATGATCAGCAATGCAATAGATAAATATTCAGGTGAACAACATTAGTGAGGTACACATATCATGGAATGTTCAAGCATTCATGATCAAAAGGACAACATTAACCTAAGGACATAAATAAAAAGGGTTGGGAAAGAAGGTGGAATGGAAACAAGAATCACATGGAGGAGGCAGGGCTTGATGGCGGCTAGGGTGGAGGTGCAGTGAAGTTCGCCATCAGAAATACCACAGAATACCAGGCAAAGCAGATACAGGACAGAGCAGCAAAACTCGGAACCACAGAGATAGGAATATTTTGAAGGTTTGAAGGCCTACAGATTGTGGAACTTGAAGCTGAAGTAAAAAATCATGTACTTTTGAATCTGCTGGGCTGGGCTCAGAGGCCCGACATATTGGGCGAGACCAAATGAAAAGACAAACGGGCGAGCAGAAACACCACCGAAAAATGCCACGGGAACCTTGAAACAAAGGTAGATTTTGTCAGTTTTGCTTTGTTCTGATTTTCTTCTCTCTTTTTTTTTTTTTTTTTTTTCTTTCTTTCTTTCCTTTTTTGGGGGTGGTGTCTGGTCATTAGCACGCCCACTGTTTGCTCACCTCCGTTCTGGTGACTAGAGGGGGAGCCTGAGCGACTGAACACCCACCACCCTCACCACTGGTGGGTCCTTCTGCCACACATGTGCACAGATACTCAGCCCAAGAGCAGGCCCTGAAGGCTTTTTGCTTATCTGTCTTTTATTTTTTAAAAATGGGAAAGGGAAGGACAGGGCTGTAGAGAGGGAGAGAGAATTTAAAAACAAAACAGGCCGAAAATTAAATTAAAGCCAGAGGTATAGCATAACAATCAACAATGGCATCCTGAAATCACTCAGCAGCTTTCAAAGCAAGAAGCTTAAAAGAGGATCTTAAAGTTATACTAATATTAGGCTACAGATTTTTTTTTTTTCCTTCTCTCCCTCCTCTACTTTTTCTGTGATTATAGACTGTAGTACTCAGTCTAGTTTTTGTTGTTGCTGTTTTTTGTTTGTTTGTTTTTAGACTTTTTTTCCCTTGTATTTTTATTTATTTATTTATTTATTTGCTGGTGCTGTTTTGCAACTACATGCCCCCCCTTCGACTTTGGAGGACTCTTTGTCTCCATAAATTACACAAGAAGAGTCAGCAACTGCTGCCATATAGACAAGCTAAAATCACACTCTATAAAACACCAAAACACAGGCAAGAACCAATACCAATGACCAAATACCAGGAAAACAGACAACACCTATGAAAGTTACTCTGAGTTAAGCAATAAGAAGAGTGAAAAGGGAAGCACACATCCTGATCTCATCTCCCTGGAAGCACTCAGAAAGCATAAAAAATACCAAAACACATACTCAATTAAGTACTAAGGCCACAGATAAATACTAATCATGTCCAAGAAGCAAAACCAGATGACCATATCACCACATGTCTAGAAAGAAGATAAAATATTTGAGACAAATGACCTGGAGGTAGACCTGGACTCCTTTCTGGACAGAGGGCAGGCCTTGGAAATGCCTGAGAAGGAACTCAGAAAAATGATTATAAAATGTTTCAAAACACTTTACAATTGAGAGTTGAGAGAAATAAGGAAGAAGTCAGGAAAGCACCAAAGGAACAATCAAATAAGATAGATACAGCATTGGAAACAATTCAAAACCTACAGAAAGAGGTCCAAACGATCAACAACAGAATATTGGAAATAGACAATACTCTGAAAGGGCAAAGGAGTAGAATAGATGACATGGACTGCAGAACCAGTGAACTGGAAGACAAATCTCTCAATACGACTAAGATAGAAGAACAAACACAAAAAAGGATAAAAAAATCTGAAGCAGGTCTAAGATTCATGTTGGACAACATGAAGAGAAATAACTTATGAATTATCGGCATTCCAGAACAAGAAGAATCACACAAGTCCCTAGAAGAAATAGTTGAAGAACTACTGGAAGAAAATTTCTCGAACATCTTACAAAGTGAAAAGATAAACATTCAATAAGCTCAACGAACTCCAGGAAGGATAGAACCCAAAAGAAAATCACCAAGACATATCATTGTCAAGCTCTCCAAAATTAAAGACAAGGAGACACTTCTGAAAGCAGTCAGAGAAAACATAAGTGTCACATACAAAGGCAAGCAAGTCAGATTGAGCT
>NW_006408819.1:1335146-1345124 GCF_000296735.1 Chrysochloris asiatica
AATAAATGTAACCAGAGAAACAAAGGACTTATACAAAGAAAACTACAAAACACTACTACAAGAAACCAAAAGAGACTTACAAAAATGGAAGCATATACCATGCTCCTGGATAGGAAGTCTTAACATTGTGAAAATGTCAATACTGCCCAAAGCAATTTATATATATAAGGCAATCCCAATCCAGATTCCAACGACATTCTTCAAAGAGATGGAAAAAACCATTACAAACTTTATATAGAAAGGAAAGAGACCCAGAATAAGCAAAGCACTGCTTAAGAAGAATAAGGTTGGAGGCCTCTCACTTCCTGACTTCAAAATTTAGTAGACGGCTACAGCGGTCAAAACAACTTGATACTGGTACAATGAAAGATACATAGATCAATGGAACAGAATTGAGAATCCAGAAATTAACCCATCTACATACAGGCAACTGATTTTTCACAAAGCACCTATATGTATCGCATGGGAAGGTGATAGTCTCTTCAACAGATGGTGCTGACAGAACTGGAAAACGATAAGCAAAGATTGAAGCAAGACCTTCACCTCACACCTTATACAAAACCAGCTCAACATGGATTAAGGACCTAAATGTGACTCCCAGAATTATGAAGGCCAACAATGAAAAAATAAGGACAAATGTGAAGGCACTAATTCTGGGATTACACAGACTACAAAACATTTTGAAAACCACACAAACAAAAGTAGACAAAATAGATGAGTGGGACATACTAAAAATTAAAAACTTATGTGCATCAAAAGACTTCACCAGAAGAGTAAAAACGGAACTCACAGAATGGGAAAAAATCTTGCAATGACACATCAGACAAGGGACTAATTTCAAAAATATATAGGAAACTACAATATCTCTACAAGAAAAAGACAAATAGCCCAATTAAAAAGTGGGCACAGGACATGAACAGACACTTCACCAAGGAAGAGATCCAGGTAGCCAACAAATATATGAACAAATGTTCACCATCACTAGCCATTAGAAAGATGCAAATCAAAACAACATTGAGATATCATCTCACTCCAACAATAACAGCGAAAATAAAAAATGTAGAGGACAATAAATGCTGGCGGGGATGTGGCGAGACTGGGACACTCCTGCATTGCTGGTGGGACTGCAAAATGGTCCAACCTCTCTGGAAAGCAATATGGCATTTCCTCAGAAGGTTGAAAATAGAAATACCTTATGAACCAGCAATTCCTCTACTTGGTATTTACCCACAAGAAAAACAAGCCACAACACGAGAAGATATATACACATCAATGTTCATAGCAGCACTATTTACAATAGCAAAAAGATGGAGACAGCCAAAGTGCCCATCAACTGAAGAATGGATAAACAAACTGTGATACATAAACACAATGAAATACTATGCTACCCTGAAGAACAAACAACAAGGAAGCTGCATACCACCTGTTAACATGGATGAACCTTGAGGGCATTATGTTGAGTGTAATTAGTCAGTAACAAAAAGAGAAATACTGCATAGGACCACTACTGTAAAAGACTACGAAAAAGAACCCATACTCAACGGGGGTGGGGGAATTCGTTGCTGATTGCTGGGATGTTGGGAGTGGGGTGAGGGGAGGGAGAGGAAGGTGGAGCACAGGGCAGGGAATAGACACAAGATAGTTTGGGTGCTGGAGAGGGGGGCAATATACAAGAAGGGAGAGGGGAATGGAAGAACAAAGCAGATGGGAGAACAATTAGGCATGTTTGAATGGGCTAAGTGGGACAGAGGTAAAGAATGATGTATGCACAACCTTGGAACAAGAAGGCTCTGGGATAGAGAGATTGAGCCATGGTTGGAATGGGGAAAAGAGAGGAATAATGTTAAGATGCTTGGCTGTCTTTTGAATCTTGGTTTTCCTTGCATTATAATATAAAATAGACACTGGAGGGGGAGAGAAAGGAATAGTCAGAAACATCACCATAGAAAGCTTGTAAGTCCGTCTTTTGCCTATAACTGATTGGAATACCTAAAATGGGGCTATAATGTGCCCAGTGAAGGAGGCTTCCTGTGGAGCCTCTGCATTACATAAGACTATAGGTGGAAGCCAGAACCACATCTAGATCTTGAGAGATGGAAAATATCCACTTAAAGGATTAGCGGACCAGCCTGGAGTGGCTAGAAGAACAGAAGATACTTCTTGAAAGAAAGACCTACAGGAAAAATACGAAACAATAGAGGCAGACTACAAGAACAAGCAAGTTGCTTGCCCAGGAAACATCATGGCAAGTAGTCAGGTCTCCTCAGTGAAAACCCCCTTCCAAGACTAAGACTCAATGGGAATACATGCTCTGATTGGTAAGTGAGGGAAAAACAGCAATGAAGTGGTGAGCTAAGCCCTACAATGTTCAATAGACTTCTGTGAACTCAGGTGAAGACCTGGTTGGCAAGCAGTGTGGCAAGACCTGGGGACTCTTCGGCCCAGAGTCATTCACATAGCTACAGAGGACTAGAGTGGAGAGTGAAGTGTCCAGAGGATAAGAAGAAAGGTCATCTGCACAAGAACACCCACACTTGCAGATAATATCCACTTGACCTGGCTTCAATGACTAGATAATCAGAGCTCGAACTTAACCTAAACCTATGTTTGCAGTAGCTCAAAAGAGGGAACAAATCCTTACAGCAAGGATCATTCCAACCCCTCCATACACAGAGTAGACAGGGATGGGCAACTTAGACATTGGCTACCCAAAATGGGGGGAGGGGTACAAAGGCAAGAAATGACTGGCTTACAAGCTTTCAAGAGGGAAGCTAGATTCATATGGCATCAAGGAAGGTAGAGTCTCCACTGAGTCCTATACAATCTGTCTAGGCGGGGCTGATGAAATGAAATCCGGATGGATCTCTTGTGATACAATAGTGAATAATTGTTATCTGTACTGCTTGTGAGGGACGGAATTGTAAAGGCAGACCTTTTTTTAGCAAGGAAGGGAGTGATTAACTTTTCAGCCTAAGAGCAGAGGTCCCTGGGACCATCAAGGAAGAAGAGGGGAGAGCGGGACCGTACCCAGAGAAGCAGTGATGCCTGAGATGAAAACAGAGACGATAGCGTGGACAGATGGAGCTGTTGGGGACTTTAGACACAGAGAGGGAGAGGGGCTGTGTGCTGATGACCGAGGGGCATGCTTGTAGTGTATACCCTTTGGATGGTTGATGGTGCATGGATGGGATTGTAACCATAGCAATGAAATGATATACTATAGGATGAATGTAAAGTGAATGTGCTCCCATGTAAACTATCACATAATTCACAATAAAACATTAAGAAAAAAAAAAAAAAAAGAGGGACTGAGAGGGACAGGAGCCAGGCTTGCAGAAAGGGCCCTTTGTTTGTTCAAATTATTATATACTCCTGAGTGTTTAAAAAAGAAAAAAGCTAAAATGATTAGATAGAAATACTGTACAGGGACAGGATTCTAATCATTGTAAACATTGAAACAAAGTGTATGATTTATTGAATGTAGAACTGATGATCTGCCCTTTCAATTTTCTCTCAATTCACAATAAAAACTTAAAAAAAAAAAAAATCACATGGAGGAAGTGGGAAAGGTGTTACATTGAGGGAATTACAATCATTTAAATGAATGAAGTATTTGATTTGTTGAATGTATAACTGATGATCTCCTCTGACAACCTTCATTCAATTCACAATTAAAGTCATTTATTATTATTATTATTGTTGTTGTTGTTGTTGTTAAGTGTTGTCAGTCAGTTCTGACTCTCAGTGATCCTGTATAGCGTTTATGAGGAGCAGCTGGTGGATTTGAAGTGCTGACCTTGTGGTTCGCAGTCCAGTGCTGATCCTATAGCACCACAGCAGAAATGACTTATTGTTGTTGTTAGTAATACTGAGTCTAGGCGGGGCTAGACTATTCATAGTGACTCTGTATAGGTTTCTGAGGAGTGGCTGGTGATCTTCAACCACTGACCAGAAGTGACTAGCACCAAGTAAAAATTGTTATTGTTGCTAGCTCACATCTAGTAAACTCTTCCTCACGATGATGTTCTATACAATAAAACAAAATGTTGCCTGATGCTGACCCATCCTTAGGACCATTGACAAGTTCAAGTTCATCTTGATAGCTATTGTGCCAACTCATCTTACCAAGAGTCTTCCTTCCCTTCCCTGGCCCTCCACTTCACCAAGCATGATGTCCTCCTCTAGCAATTGATTCTTCTTTTTTACCCCCCACTTTTATTTATTTTGTTGTTGTTAACAGCATACCTAGCAAAACATATAACAATCTAACCATTTAACATGTACAAGTCAGTGATATTGATTATATTCTTGGAATTGTGCAGTCATTGTCATCCTCCATTTTGGGATTTTTCCTCCCCCGTTAACCTAAACTTACTATTTCCTAAGTTTTCTATCTAATCTTTAGAGGTGCTGTTGTCAATTTGATCACCTTGAGTAAGAATTCTTAAACCACTGATGGTAAGAGTTAAGAGGAGTACTCAGAGTCATTAGGGTCAGCCTTCTCAATGCACAAGTAGGGCAAGGGACTGACCAGAGATTGCTCACACATGGTATCTTTTGTGGCAGAGCAAGAATTAGGACCCCAACCTCCTACTTTCTTCAAATCACAATTAGTCATGATAGCAATTACTCACTATTGAATCAAAAATTTCTATCCCCATCTCCTTTAATCAGATCCATCCAGACAAGAAGCAAACTATTCAGAGGGGATTCTACCTCCCTCCACCTTGCCCTGGAACTAACCTTCTGAAAACTTGTAAGCTAGCCACTCCATGATTTTATAGCCCCCACCGCCATTTTAGGTAGCCAATATCTATGTTGCCCATCCCTATCAACGCTGTGTACTGAGGGGTTAAGCTTGATCCTTAATGTGAAGACTCCTTCCCTCTCAGTCGGTATTTTGACCTACTATATCCATAAATAAAGGTCAAGTTCATCAAATTGCAGCAATTTACAATTGTTTCCTTTATCTAATTTCATCATCTTCCTCTAGTCGAGTTCTGATCATCAAGCCATCCAAACTAGGTCAAATGAGTACTGTCTGCAAGGTTGGATGTTCTTGTGTACCTCCCCCCATTTCATATCAGCTGGACGCTTCACTCTCAGCTCTAGCCCAATGTGGCTAGGTCAGTGATCATGGGCTCAGGGGTTTCCAAATCTCCCCAAACTTCAGACCAACCAGCCCTTCCTCTTCTCTCTTTCATCTCAAGGTCAACAGGAGTCTATGAAAAATGGTTTAACTCTGCCCATATCTTCATGGTTTCCTTTCCCCACTTCTACTCACAAGTAGACTAACATAGTTGACAGTGATCTTACAAGCCTACTTGTGTGTTCCCTTTGAGTTTCAGCCTTGGAAAGGTGTTTGTCCTGAAGGACATTGATGGTTTCACTTGTTGGTTCCCAGGAGAACAGCTTGCTTTTTTCTTGTAATAGCTAAACAATGTTTTTTTGTTTGTTTGTTTTTGTTTTTTAACCTCACTAGTCTTTCATTCCAGAAGTATTTTCTGTTCCTCTAGATGCTCTGGGTTTGTCTGCATGTGCTTTCAAGTAGGAATGTCCCAACTCAGAAGGTTCTGGGTGGAGCTCAGGATTCCACCTAAGGCCTTATACTCTTCAAAGGCTCCACAATAAGCCTATTTCACTGGGCAAATTCTAGAACCTCTTTTAGGTATTCTAATCAGTTATAGGCTGAAGATGGATTTGAAAGCTTTCTTGAAATCATATTTCCCCATATTCATGTTGATCCTATGAAAATGTCAATTTTACAATAGTAGGCAAGGGAAACCTATATCCATAAGACAGTCAAGTACCTTAATATTATTTTCTCTCTTTTATAATTTAAGACTATGCCTCCATCCCTGTATCACAGAGCCCTGTTTTTCCAAGGTTGATCATATATCACTATTCAACTTTGTCCTATTTAGCCCATGCAGATCTTCCTACGTGTTCCCCTATCTTCCTTGTTCTTCCATCCCCACCCCCACTTCTTGTATATTGCCCTCCCCTTCCTTTTACATTGCCCTCCCCATCACCTGAGCTATGATGTGTGACAATCCCTAACCTGTGCTCTACCAGACCCTCCCTCATAACGCTAGTAACCAACAAAGATTTTTTTTTTAAGTATGGACATCTTTTCTTAAGCTTTTACAATAGCGTTCTTATGCAGTATTTGTCTGTCTGTGACTGACTAATTTCACTCACCATAATACGCTCAAGTTTCATCCATGTTATGAGGTGTTTTGCAGCTTCATAGTTATTCTTCAAGGTAGCATAGTATCACATTGTGTGTATGTACCAACGTTTGTTTTTCCATTCATACATTTAAGCTGTCTCCATCTTCTTGCTATTGTGATGAACATTGGTGTGCATATATCTATTTGTGTTCTGCTCATATTTCTTGTGAATATATACCAAGTAGAGGAATTGCTAGATCATAAGGTATTTCTTTTCCTAACTTTCTGAGAAAACACCATACCGTTTTCCAGAGTAGTTGAACCATTTTACATTCCCACCAGCAATGTAGGAGGGTCCCAGTTTTTCCACATCCTTGCCAGCATTTATTGTCCTATGCTTTTTTAAACTTACTGCTATTGATGGTGTGAGATGATATCTCATTGTAGTTTTGGTTTGCATCTCTCTAATGGCTAATGATTGTGAACATTTCTTCATGTTTGATGATTGCCCAAACATTTTTCTTGGTGAAGTGTCCATTTCCCCCCTCCTCCCATTGGGTTGTTTGCCTTCTTCTTGTAGAGGTGTTGTAACTTCCTATAGATTTTAGAAATTAGTCCCTTGTTTGATATGTCATTTAAAAATATTATTTTTCTCCATTCTGTGGGCTCCCGTTTTACTTTTTCATTGAAATCTTTTGATGCACATAAGTTTCTAACTTTTAGTATGTCCCAATCATCTAGTTTATTTTCTTTGTGCAATTTTTGCAATGTTTGATAGTCTATGTGTGTCCTGTATTAGAACCCTTTAATTTATCCCTATTTTTTCATCATTGACATTATAGTTCTGGGATTTACATTTAAGTCTTTAATCCATGTTGAGGTGGTTTTTTTTATATGGTGTAAGATAAAGGTCTTGTTCCAATCTTTTGCATATTGATTCTAGTTCTGCCAGTACCATACATTGAAGAGACTGTCTCCTCCTCATTCAGTGCATTTTGGCCCTTTGTCAAAGTTCAGTTGACTGTAGGTGGATAGGTTAGCTTCTGGATTCTCAATAGTGTTCCATTGATCTATGTACGTTTTATTGTACCAGTACCAGGCTGTTTTGACCACTGTAACCATGTAGTAAATTTTGAAATCAGGCAGTAAGAGGCTTCCAACTTTGTTCTTCTTTTTAAACAGTGCTTTCTTTGCTTATTGGAGGCCTCTTTATTTTCCATATAAAGTTTGTAATTAATTTTTTCCCATCTTTTTAAAGGATGTTGTTGGAATCTGGATTGGGATTGCATTATATGTGTAGATTTCTTTGGGTAATATTGACATTTTTATAATATTAAATCTTCCTATCTAGGATCATGGTATATTCTTCCATTTTTGTAAATCTCTTTTGGTTTCTTAAAGTAGAGTTTTGAAGGCTTTTTAGTATAGGTTTTTTGTTTCCCATTTTAGATTTATTCCTAAATATCTCATCCTTTGGGTGGCTATTGTAAACAAATGGTATTGCTTTCCTAATTTCCTTTTCAGAGCTGTCATTATTAGTATAGAGGAATCCAACTGATTTTTCTATGTTGGTCTTGTACCCTGCCACTTTGTTGACTCTTCCAATGAATTCCAGTAGTTGATTGATTGATTAATTGATTGATTGACTTAGCTGTCTTTGGGGTATTATTCTATGTATAGGATTGTATACATAGAACATAGATCGTATCATCAGCAAATAAAGATAGTTTTACAAATTCCTTGCCTTTAATTTCCCTATCTTCCTTAAAGGTCTGGCTAAGACTTCAAACACAATATTTAAGAGGAGCTGTGATAAAGGCCATCCTTGTCATATTCCTAATATACGCTCTTAATTATGTTGAAGAATTTCCCTCCAATTCCTAAATTGTTGAGCATTTTTATCAGGAATTGATATTGCATTTTGTCAAATGCCTTTTCTGCATCATTGATATGATCATGTGGTTCTTTTCCTTTTAAAAAAATATGGTGGATTATATTGATTGTTTTTATAATATTGAACTATTCTTACATCCCTGATATGAATACCACTTGGTCATGATATATTATTTTTATTTTGATGTGTTTTTTAATTCCATTGGATAGAATTTTGTTGATAATTATTACATGTATGCTCATGAGGGATTTTGTTGTTGTTGTTAAGTGCCTTTGAGTCAGTTCTGACCCATAGGGACCCTGTATAGGGTTTCCGAGGAGCAGCAGGTGAGCTTAAAACCACCGACCATGCAATTCAAATGAGTTTGCAGTCTGGCGCATTAACCCACAGAACCACACCAGGACTCCTCGTGAGGGATTGTTGTTGTTGTTGTTAAGTGCCATCGAGTCGGTTCCGACCCATAGCGACCCTGTACAGGGTTTCCGAGGGTGTAAATCTTTATGGGAGTAAAAAGCCTCATCTTTCTCCCGCGGAGCGGCTGGTAGTTTTGAACCGCTGACCTTAAGGTTCACAGCCCGATTCATAACCACTACGCTACCAGAACTCCTTGAGGGATATTGGTCTATAATTTTCTTTCTTAATGATGTCTTTTCCTGGGTTTGCTATGAGGGTTATGCTTACTTCATAAAATGTATTAGGAAGTTTTCCATTGTTTCATATATTCTGGAATAGTTTGAGTAGAATTGGTGACAGCTCTTCTCTGAATGTTTGGTAAAATTCACCAGTGAAGACATCTGTGCCTCAACTTTTTTGGTTGTGAGTTTTTGGATGGTCTGATAATTTCTTCTTTTGTTATAGGTCTGTTCAAGTTTTCTACTTCAGTTTATGTAAGTTTAGGTAGGCCGTGCTCTCTAAAAATGAATCCATCTTCTCTAGATTTCCAAATTTATAGAAGTACAACTCTTCATAGAATATGTTATTATCCTTTTTTTTTCAATTGGTTCTCTTGTAACGTCATCCATGTGGGTTCTTTTGTGGGTTACTTGTGTCTTCTCCCTCTTTTCTTTTGTAAGGTTTGCCATTGGTTTGTCAATTTGATCATGTCTTTCGAAAAACCAGCTCCTTATCCTGTTGATTCATTTTATAGTTTTTTTTCTCTTGTCACTCTCATTTATTTCTGCTCTAATATTTATTATTTATTTTCTTCTGGTGACTGTAGGTTTTTTTTTGCTGGTCTTTTTCTAATTGTTGGAAATGTTGTGTTGATGTGATAATTTTGGTTCTTTTTTCTTTTGGGATGTGTGTGTTTATTACTATAAACTGTCATCTCAGTAAATGTTTTTGCTATATCCCAAAGGTTTTGGTATGTTGTGTTTTCATTCTCATTTGTTTCTAGGAAATTTTTAACTTCACCTTTTATTTTTTTTCTACTATCCACTAGCTTTTAAGCAAGGTGTTATTCAGTTTCCATGTATTTCACTTTATTTCCTTGGTCATCCTATTGTTGATTTCTAATTTTATAACACTGTGATCTGAGAAGATGCTTAGTGTACTTTGCTGTTTTTAATTTATGAAGACTTGTTTTGTGGTCTAACACATGGTCTATTCTGGAGCATGTTCCATGGGCACTGGAAAAAGAATGTGTATTGTGTTGTTGTTGGGTTGAATGCTCTATACACATCTATGAGATCAAGTTGGCTGATTATGTTGTTTAGTTCCTCTGTCTTTGTTGAGTTTCTCTCATCTTAGTCCATCTTTTTTTTCAAATGTGCTGTATTAAAATCTCCCACTATTATTGTACAATTGTCAATTTTTTTCTTCAATTCTATTGTTGTTGTTAGGTGTTATTGAGTCGGAACCTACTCATAGCAACCCCATGCACAGCAGAACAAAACAATGTCTGATCCTGGG
>NW_006408819.1:1345740-1378673 GCF_000296735.1 Chrysochloris asiatica
CCTCTTCACTTTCAGCAAGCAAGGTTGTATCATCTGCATATCACAGGTTGTTAATGAGTCTTCCTCCAATCCTGATGCCACGTTTTTCTTCATAGAACACAGCTTCTCATATTATTTGCTCAGCATACAGGTTGGATAAGTATGGTGAAAAAATTCTATTAGAGTTTGTTTTATATGTTTTGGGCTGTTTCGTTGTTAGCATAGATTTTATTAAGATTATGTCATAGTGTTAAATTGACCATTTAATCTTGAGCAAATGTCCTTCTTTGTCTCTTATTCTGGTTTTTGCCTTAAAGGCTTTTGGTTTCTTTTTAATCAGATATTAGTACTGATCAAAATGGATGTCAGAAGAGACACTGAAACTTGCTCTCCAGTATAGACATGATAAAGCAAATGGAAGAGGTGAGGAGGTACAAGAGCTGAACAGAAAATCTATAAGGTCAGCTGGAGAAGACAAAGTCAAATGCTACAATGAAATGTGCAAAGATCTAGAGTCAGAAAATCAAAAAAAGAAGAACATGCTCAGCATATCTCAAGGTGTGGGAACTGAAGAAAAAAATCAAACTTCAACTTTCATTATTGACGGATTCTCTGGGCAAATTATTGAGTGGTGCAGAAAACATCAAAAGAAGATGGAAAGAATACACAAGAGTCACTGTACCAAAAGGGAATGGTTGATGTTCAACTGTTTCAAGAGGTAGCATATGATCAAGAGCCAATGATACTGAAGGAAGAAGTCCAACATGCATTGAAGGAACTGGCAATGAACAAAGCTCCAGGAATTGATGGAATAAAAATTTAAATCTTGATAGAAAGTGAGGCAGCACAGGAGGCACTGATTCATGAATGCCAAGAAATTTGGAAGACAACTATCCTGCCGACTGATTGGAAGAGATGCGTCTTTGTGCCCATTCCAAAGAGAGGTGACCTAACGGAATGTGGAAATCATCAGACAATATCTTTGACATCCCATGGGAGTGAAGTTTTGCTAAAGATAATAGAGAAACATATGTAAGCATACACTGACAGAGAACGTCCAGAAGTTCAATCTGGATTAAGTAGAGGACGTGGAATAAGAGATATCATTGCTGATGTCCGATGGAATTTAGCTGAAAGCAGAGAATACCAGAAAGGTGTTGACCTGTGCTTTACTGACTACCAAGAGGCTTTCAATTGTGTGGATCATGACAAGCTATGGACAACATTGTGATGTATGAGTATTACTGAACACTTAATTGTGCTCATGAGGAATCTGCACATGGACCAAGAGGCAGTTGTTCAAACAGAATATGGGAACACTGAATTGTTTAATATTAAGAAAGTTGTGCGACAGGATTATATTCTTTCACCATACTTATTCAACTTGTATGCTGAGCAAATAATACGAGAAGCTGGGTTATACGGAAAAAAAAAAAGTGGTGTCAGGATTGGAGGAAGACTCATTAACAACCTGCGATATGCAGATGATACAACCTTGCTTGCTGAAAGTGAAGTGGACTTAAAACATTTACTGATGAAGATCAAAGAGCACAGTCTTTGGTATGGATTACATCTCAATGTAAAAAAAATAAAAGTCCTCACCACTGGGCCAATAAACAATATTCTTATCAATGGAGAAAAGATTGAAGTTGTCAAG
Organism: Chrysochloris asiatica; assembly: GCF_000296735.1. Lineage (NCBI taxonomy): Eukaryota > Metazoa > Chordata > Mammalia > Afrosoricida > Chrysochloridae > Chrysochloris > Chrysochloris asiatica. The sequence continues at coordinate 1,347,377 of NW_006408819.1, forward strand.
GACTTCATTTTTCTTGGATCAATACTCATGGGAGCAGCAGTCAAGAAATCAGTTGACATATTGCAAATCTGCTACACAAGACCTTTTTAAGTGTTGAAGAGCAAAGATGTCAGCTTGAGGAGTGAGGTGTGCCATGGTATTTTCAATAACCGCATACTCAAGTGAAAGCTGGACTGTGAATAAGGAAGATCCTAGAAGAATTGATGCTTTGGAATTATGGTGTTGGAGGAGAATATTGAAAATGCCATGTGCAGCCAAAAGAACAAACAGATTTGTGTTGGAAGAAGTATAACCAGTGTCCTTCTTGGAGACCAGAATGACCAAACTTCGTCTCTCATACTTCGGGCATATTTTCAGGGGAACCAGTTGCTGGATAAGAATATCATGTTTGGTAAGGTGGAGGGTCAGAGAAAGAGAGGAAGACCCACAGCGAGATGGATTGGTCAAGTGGAAGCATCAATGGGCTCAAGCGTGGCAATTGTGAAGATTAGCCCAAGACCGGGCAATGATTTGTTCTGTTGTACATAGGGTCGCTATGAGTCAGTACCAACTCGATGGCACCTAACAACAACAACACTTTCTTTTTTTAATTGCAATTAGCTTAGTATATATTTTCCATCCTTTAATTTTTAATCTGTTTTTGTCTTTGTGTGTAAGGTGTATCTCTTGTACATATCATAATAAAGGACCCTATTTTCATATGTATTCTGCCACTCTCTGTCTCTTGACTGGTGCATTTAATGGGTTGACATTCAATGCGGTTATTGATAGGTGTGAATTAATTGCTGTCATTATATTCGTGTTTGTGTGTGTGTGTGTGTGTGTGTGTGTGTGTGGTCCTGCTGGTTTATTAGTTCTGCATGCCTTCCTGTGCTGAGTTCATTTTTTTGTGTGTGTGTTTTTCTTGTCAGTATCTTAATAGTTATAATATTTCCATGTTCTTCTTGGAAGTTCACTTCTTTTATTAAATGTTTTATTGTGAATTATATGGTAATTTACATGGGCTAATATGAGCTTTACATTCATCCTATCAAATATTGTTTCATTGTCATGGTTTCAATCCCCCCATGTATCATCAACCAACAAGAGGGTATACCCTGCAAGCCTGCCTCCAGGTTGTAAGCACACTGCCCATCTCCATCTCAGGTCTAGAATCCCCAGCCGCTCCATCTCTCCACGTCATTGACTCTGCCTCTATCTCTGGTATCACCGTTTCTGCTCATCTCACTTGTTAGTCCCAGGGACCTCAGCTACTGGACTGCAAAGTCAACCACTCTCCTCTTTTGCTACAAAATATCTACCTTTACATTTCCAACCCTCACAGTCAGTCCTGACAGCAGACAGCAATTATTCACTATTGTACCACATTAGTCCTATCCCCATCTCCTTTTATCAGCCCCGCCCAGAGAGATTGGAAGATTCTACCTTTCTCCAAGCCCTCTGGATCTAGGCTCCCTCTTGAAAGTTTGTAAGCCAATCACTTCTACCGTTTGTAGACCCCACCTCCATTTTGGGTAGCCACTATCCAAGTTGCCCATCCTTGTCTACCCTGTGTATCAAGAGGGTGGGAATGATCCTCGCTGTAAAGAATTGCTCCCTCTTTTGAGCTACTGCATCCATAGGTGTAGGTCAAGTTCATCAAATTGTATCAGATTACTCTTTTATCCTCTTCTTTCTTCTTCTAGTTGAGTTCTGATCATCCAGCCATTGAAGCCAGGTCAAGTGGGTATTATCTCTAAGTGTAGGTGTTCTTGGGCATATGCCCTCTCTTCTTATCAGCTGGATGCTTCATTCTACACATTAGTCCTCTTAGACTATGTCACTGATTCTGGGCCCAGGAGTCCCAGGTCCTTCTAAACTGCTGACCAACCAGGTCTCCACCCAGGTTCATAGGAGTGTATTGAACGTGGTTAGACTTAGCTCACAGCTTCATTGCTGTTTTTCCCTCACTTACATTATCAGTGACCAATGTGGTCACCAGTCAGAGCACGTGCCTGCTCATGTATTCCCATTGAGTCTCAGTATTGGAAGGGCATTTGCATTGAGGGGACCCTACCACTTGCCTTAATGTCTCTTGAGTGAGCAACTTTCTTGTTCTTGTAGTAGTCAGTCGGACTGCAGTTATTGTTTTGTGTTTTTCCTATTGGTCTTTCTTTCAAGAAATATCTTCTGTTCTTTTATATGGTTCAGGCTGTTCTGCTTGTTCTTTCCAGGGGAAATTTTCACCTCAGAAGATTCTGGATGGAGTTTAGGATTCCACCTATGGTCTTCTGCAATGCAGAGAGTCTACAGGAAGCCTCCTTCACTGGGCATGTTGTAGCCCCATTTTAGGTATTCCAATCAGGAGCTCTGGTAGCATAGTGGTTACGAATCGGGCTGCGAACCTTAAGGTCAGCGGTTCGAAACTACCAGCCGCTCCGCGGGAGAAAGATGAGGCTTTCTACTCCCGTAAGGATTTACACCCTCGGAAACCCTGTACAGGGTCGCTATGGGTCGGAACCGACTCGACGGCACTTAACAACAACAACAACAATCAGATATAGGCAGAAGATGGACTTACAAGCTTCCTATGGTGATATTTCTGGCCATTACTTTCTCTCCACCTCAAGTGTCTATTTTATAATGGTATGCCAGGGAAACCAAGATTCAAAACACAGCCAAGCATCTTAACATTATTTACCCCCTTTTGCCCATTCCAACCATATCTCAGTCCTTGTATCCCAGAGACCTGTTGTTCCAAGGTTGTGCATATAGCATTATTTACCTCTCTCCCACTTAGCCCATGCAAACCTAATTGTTTTTTCCATCCCCCTTGTTCTTCCACTACCCATCCCCTTTTTGTGTATTGCCCCTTCCCCAGCACCCAAACTATCCTGTGTTAAGATTTTTATTGTCGATTGAGTAAAAGTTTACAGGGCAGATCATCAGTTTTACATTCAACAAATCATGCACCTTGTTTCATTACAATGAGTATAATACCCTCCATGTACCAGCAGTTAACAGTGTTTCTCTTTATTCACTTTAGGTTTTTATTTTTTTGTTTGTTTTTTTAAAAACACTCAGGCATATATAATAATTTACACCACCAAAGGGCATATTCTGCAAGTCTGCCTCCTGGTCACCAGCTCTTAGTACCTCTCTTTCCATGAGTCTAGAGTCCTCAGCTGCTCCCTCTCATCATGTTCCCATCTCTGTCTTCATCTCTGGTATTGCTACTTCTCTGGATAAGGTCTCACATTCTACTTGTGCTCTTCTCACTTGATGATCCTTTGTTTCTGGACTGTAAGATTAATCACTCCCCTGTTTTTGTTACAAAACTTCTACCATTATAATTATGACTATCACAATTAATCATGATAACCATTACTCATTATTGAATCATAAGAATCTTATCCCCACCTCTTTCAACCAGACCCATCTAGACAAAATGAAAACTATTCAGCAGGGACTCTCTTTCCCCACACACCATTTAACTAAGCTCCCCTTTGATACCTTGTAAGTCTCTCACTTCATGCCTATACACCCCCTCATTTAGGTAGCCAATGTCTAAATTGGCCATTCCTATCTACTCTTTGTACAGAGCAGATAGCATTGATACTTGATGTGAAGAGTCCTTCCCTCTCCGTTGGTATTTAAAGTTACTATCTCCATGAGTATAGGTCAGGTTCATCAAATTGTAGTCATTTACCCTTGTTTCCTTCATCAAAGTTTATTTATTTTCTTTTTTATCTTCCTCTAGTTGAGTTCTGGTTATCAAGCCATCAAGCCTTGGTCAAATGGGTACTATCTGCAAGTTTGGGTGTTCTTGTGCATCTCCCCTCACTTAATATCAGCTGGATGCTTCACTTTCAGCTCTAACCCTCTGTGGCTATGTCCTTGTCCATGGGTTCAGGTGCCCCCAGGTCTCACCACACTTTCGACCAACCAGCCCTTCCTCTTCCTCTTTTTTCTCTCATCTCCAGGCCAACAGGAGTCAACGGGCTGTGCTTGAACTCACCCCATTTATTCATTGCTACTTTTACCCCTCCAATGTGATCACCAGCATGATTACATGCCTGCTCACGTGTTCCCTTTGAGTTTCAGTCTTAGACTGGAGTTTGTCCTGAAGGAATTTGATTGCTTGCCTTCATGGTTTCCAAGAAAACAGCTTGTTTATTCTTGTAGTAGCCAGTCATACTGACATTTTTGTTTTGGGTTTTTCCTGCTGATCTTTCTTTGAAGATATATCTTCCGTCACTCTAGCTGTAACAGACTGGTCTGCTTGTCCTTTCTAGTGGGAATGTCCCACCTCAGAAGGTTCCGTATGGGATTCAGGATTCCACTTAAGGTCCTATATCCTGCAAAGGCTCCAAAAGAGGCCTAGTTCACTGTACAAGTTGTAGAACCCCTTTTAGGTATTCCAATCAGTTATAGGCTTAAGACGGGCTTACAAGCTTTCTGTAATCATGTTTCTCAATATTCTTTTCTATCCCACTCAAGTGTCTATTTTACAATAATAGGCAAGGGAAACCAATATTCATAAGACAGCCAAACATCTTAGTATTATTTCCCCTCTTCAAACTATGCCTTGATCGCTGTATCACAGAGCCCTGTTGTTCCAAGGTTGAGCATACATCACTATTTACCTCTGTCCAATTTGGCCCATGCAAACCTGTCTAAGTGTTCCCCTATCTACCTTGTTCTTCACCTCCTCCCTCTTCTTGTATTGCCTTCCCCAACACCTGAGCTATGAGTCTGTCCTTACCCTATGTTATACTGTCGCCTCCTTCCACCTCACCCTAAACCCCCCACTCCAACCCCACCATTGGGTTTACCTTATATTCCATTAACTTTTCCCTCCATTTAGCATAGTCTATTTTATCATGTAATCTACATCACCTTTTTACCACCTGGATCTCTGTTCCTCTGTGTTTACCTTCGCCCAGATCCGCTGAATTTGTTCTTATAGTTTGTTTGTGTTTTTTTTAACAGATTTATTGTGAATTATGTGATAGTTTACATGGGAGAACATTAGCTTTACATTTCTCCTATCATATATCATTACATTGCCATGGTTACAATCCCTTCCATGCATCACCAACCAACCAAAGGGTACACCCCTGTCGTCAGCACAAAGCCCCCCTTCCTCTCTGAGTCTAGAGTCCCCAGCCTCTCCATCTCTCCATGTCATCGCCTCTGCCTCCATCTCTGGCATCTCTGTTTCTCTGGGTAAGGTCCCGCATTCCACTCTTCTCTTTTTATGCTCCCAGTGACCTCCATTTCTGGCCTAAAAAATCAACCACTCACCTCCTTTTGCTACAACACATCTACCTTTACATTTCCAACCCTCACAGTCAGTCCTGATAGTATGTTCTTATAGTTTTATTCTGTTCTCGACTCTTCTATTTGTCGATTGAGTTCCGGGTCAATCGACTGGTTGTTGTCTGTTCTTGTTGTTTCTCAGCCACAGAACTCCATTTAGGATATTTTTCATCACAGGGTTGGTTTTGGCAAAATCCTTTAGCTTCTGTTGATCCTGGAATATTTTGCTTACACTGTCGTATTTGATTGACAGCTTGGCTGTGTAGAGGATTCTTGGATGTTAGTTGTTTTTTGTTTTACTTTTTTTTTTTTCTTTCCTTTCAGGGTTTTATATATGTCTCCCCCTTGCCTTCTTGCCTTCTTGCCTGTATGGTTTCTGTTGAGAAATCCTAGCTTAATATGATTTCCTTGCCTTTATATGTTACACTTCTCTTTCCCCTAGCTGTTTTCAGGATTGTCTTCTTTCATTTTGGAGAGTTGATTATTATATGTCTTGGTGATTGTCTTTTAGGGTCTATCATTCCTGGGGTTCATTGAGCTTCTTGAATGCCTATCTTTTTGCTTTTCATAATGTTAGGGAAATTTTCTTCCAGCAGCTCTTCAACTCTCTCCTCTGTGGACTTGTGTGATTCTTCCTGTTCCAGAATGCCGATAATTCTTGAGTTATTCCTCTTCATGTTGTCCAACATAAATCTTCGACCTTCTTCAGATTTTTTAATCCTTTTTTTTCTGCTTATTTTTATATCTTAGTAATATTGAGAGATTTCTCTTTCAGCTCACTTGTTCTGGCTTCCATCTCTTCAATTCTACTCCTTTGCCTTTTCAGTGTATTGTCCATGTCTGATAGTCTATTATTAATCTTTTGTACCTCTTTCTGTAGGTTTTGAATTGTTTCCAATGCTGTATCTATCTTATTTGATCGTTCCTGTAGCATTTTCCTGACTTCCCTATTTTTCTCAACTCCATTGTGCAGTGTCTTGATACATTTTATAATCATTTTTCTGAATTGTTTCTCAGGCATTTCCAAGACTTGACCTTCTTCTAGTATGAAGTGTAGGTCTACTTCCAGATCTTTTGTCTCAGTCACTAACTCATCTCTGGACATGTGCTGATATGGTCATCTGTTTCTGGGTTTTTGGGGCATACTCAGTCATTATCTGTGGCCTTAATACTTAGATGGGTGTGTGTTTTGGTATTTTTTATGCTTTCTGATTGCTTCCAGGTAGATGTGACCAGGAAATGGGTTTCCTTTTCTTCTGCTCTTCTTCCTGAGAAATTTCAAGATGCCACTGTTGGTCATTATGATGTAAATCAGGATTCAATTTTCAGCCTGTTTCCTTTTTAGTCTGCCTGTCCTGCTCCACAACCCCATTTAGGTCTTTTTCATAGTGATAAACAGTTCAGGGCCGGCTGTGGCCATTTTGCACTGCTATTTGTTTTTAAGTTGAAACTGTCCCTTTAAATTTTGAGAAGATCTGTGCGCATGCATAGTAGAACCCTCCAGGGGTGAGGGTGGGGTGTCCACCTGCTCAGCCACCCATTCTAGTCACCAGAATGGAGGTGTGCATACAGTGAGAGACCAATGAACAACAACAACAAAAATGTCCACAACTATCTCCTTGGTTCTTTCAGGCATCTGTGGCTGCTCTGATCCTTCCCCTGTTCGGTCTCACCCAAGATGGCCACTCAGGGAGCAACTGAGCACCTTGGACTAGAAAGCACTAGATTTCTTGATTCTGCTACAAAGTCCACTGGCTACAAGCCTTCCAACTCTCTAAATATTCCTTCATATGTGGTTTAAAGTTCTGGGACCATCCCCTGAGCCTGCTTGGTTCAGTATTCTGTGTTGTTTCTTATGGTGCTCCTCACTGTACTTCTACTCTATCTGCCATCTTGTTTGTTCTCCGTTAACAAATTTTTCATGAAGGAGGCATGCTTATACCTGGTGTCTACACAAGTCCAATCCCAGAGGCACACATTATTTATTATGGGAAAATATTTTTGTTTATAATCGTTAAGGCTCCCCACCCTGTCCCTCACTGACAGTGTCTCCAACATGCCCTTCCAGTTGGTTGGTATGACTTAAGCACCTCATTTCTGTTCAAATTAATCACCCTGTCCCTATTAAACCCCAGGGTCACGCTCAACCAGAGGGTGGCCCAGGTGAGTCACTCTACGAAGGATGGTAGGAGGGGAGGTCAGGTTCACCAAGGCAGAAAAAGGTTTGTGCTAGACTCAGAACAACAAATTGCTTGTTACTAAGTGATAGATTATAGTCTGATGAATCTGCCTCAACCGGCATAATTATTTAAAAGCAAAACTCTCCAAGAACCAGCCTTTCAGCTGACATAAGCATCACTTCTCTGGAGGAAATTGCAGGAAATGCCCTTTGAAGCATGTTATTCATTTTCCTAGCATACTATCTAAAACAAATGGGGGTGAAGGAGAGCTTCCTGTGGCTGGGGAGTGGTATATATGTAGGGGGGGTGGGCATGTGTTGTCCTACTTTGCCCTTTCAAACAGTTTCTGCCTCTGTAGCCATCTCTGCATTGCTTGTAAACTATTGGAGAATTTCCATCAATTTAAGGGAAGTATGGAAGAGGTGGGGTCCTGGTGTGGTGCTGTAGGATAAACACATGACCATAGGTCCATTTGGACCACAAGGTCAGTGATTCAAACTCACCAACCACACTTTGGAAGCTCTATACAGGATCACTATGAGTCAGAACTGATTCTATGGCACTTAATAACGATAGAAAATACAGGATTTAAATCATAGGCACTGTGCAATGTAAGAAAATTACATCAGGGTGGTCATCAGGACAGACTATCCAATGACCCTAAGAGATCTTAGACAACAGTGATTGGCTCCAACAATACTCACTCAGTGCAAAGTCTCTAGAAGGAGTCTTCATATTGGAAGGGAATGGGTGAATGCTCTGGTAGCGTAATGGTTACGAATTGGGCTGCGAACCATAAGGTCAGCAGTTCGAAACTACCAGCTGCTCCGCGGGAGAAAGATGAGGCTTTCTACTCCTGTAAGGATTTACACCCTCGGAAACCCTGTACAGGGTCGCTATGGGTCGGAACCGACTCGAAGGCACTTAACAACAACAACAACAAGGATAGTCAAAAGCAGCTTATTGGTGATTTGTCATGTGCCAGCCCTGTGTAGTTCAACTAAGGCAATATCATTGTCCCCACTTGAAAAATAAATTAATCAAAGTAAGGCTGAGAAAAATGAAAACTTACCAGAGGCTCCAAAACTAATATTCTGTAGAAATATCTTTCCTACCTGTGCTGGACAAAGACCAATGGAGCAGGATTAAGATGCTAGGTTCAGATTTAGCCTGGCCTTAAACCTCATTTGAATCTGTGGGTTTGGTTCTTGTAACTGTGTGGTTTCCGAGGAACTATCATGCTCAACATCCTGGAACGTGGGGAAAAGTTTTGACTAGGACCTGGTACACAGCCCTTGTTCACTGTTTAGTGAGCAAACAAACTTCATTTTCATTATAGGTACTATTATAATAATGAGGTCTGGGATGGCTAGAGCACACTGTTGTTTCAAGAATCAAATGCCTTGAAGTCTCTGCAACAATGATGCTACATATAAAGTGTCCTCATGATTGTAACTTCTTCACCTATTGCTCCTCTCAAATGTCACATACAAACTTATGTCAAAACTGATTTACAGCATAGTCAGTTAGAAAATTCCTATTACTACACAACTACCTAAATGGGTAATAAAAGACCTATAAAAAAGACAGAAAATGACAAGATTTGTGGATGTGGAGCAAATGATGCTTTCATACATTGTTATTGTTGTTTGTGTTGTTTTTAGGTGCCATCAAGTTGGCAATGACTCATAGCAACCCTATGCACAGCAGACCGAAAAACTGCCTGATCCTGGACCAACCTAACTACTGTCGCCACACTTGAGTCCTTCAATGCCACCACCTGACCAATACATCTCATTGGGGGGTCTTCCTCTCTTTCTCTGGTACTACACCTTACAAAACATGATATCCTTCTCCAGTGACTGGTCCCTCCTGACAATATGTCCAAAATATGAGAGAGGAAGTTTGGCCATCTTGGCCTCCAAGGAGCACTCTGGCTGTACTTCTTCCAGAATGGATCTATTGGGCAATGTTTGAAAGCCTTTGCATAGTCAATAAAGCACGGGTAAACATCTTTCTGATATTCTCTGCTTTCAGCCAAGATCCATCAAACATCAGCAATGATATCCCTCGTTCTATGGCCTCTTTTGAATTCGGCTTGAACCTCTGGAAATTGTATGCTTGCAGCCATTTCTGTGTTACTTTTAGTAAAACTTTACTCACATGGGAGATCAAAGACATTGTCTGATGATTTCCGCATTCCATTGGGTCACCTCTCTTTTGAATGTGTACAAATGTGGATATCTTCCAATCTGTAGCCCAGATAGTTGTCTTCCAAATTTCTTGGCAGAGATGAGTGAGTGCCTCTTGTGCCACCTCACTTTCTTGAAAGATTTCAGTTTTTATTCCATCAATTCCTGGTGCCTTGTTCATTGCCAATTCTTTCAATGCACCTTGGGCTTCCTCCTTCAGTATAATTGACTCTTGATCATATGCTACCTCTTGAAACGGTTGAACATTAACAATTTCCTTTTGGTATAGTGACTCTGTATTCCTTCCATCTTCTCTTGATGCTTTCTGCATCATCCAATAATTTGCCCAGAGAATCTTACAACAATGAAAGTCGAGGCTTGGATTTTTCTTCAGTTCCCCCAGCTTGAGAAATGCTGAGTGTGTTCTTCATTTTTGGTTTTCTGATTCCAGATCTTTGCACATCTTGTTGTGATATTTGGCTTTATCTTCTTGAGCTGATCTTTGAAATTTTCTGTTCAGCTATTGTACCTTTTCGTTACTTCCATTTGCTGTAGCACCTCTATTCTGGATAGCAAGTTTCAGTGTCTCTTCTGCCATTTGTTTAGACCTTTTCCTTCTTTCTTGTCTTCTCAATGACTTTTTGCTTTCTTCATGTATGATGTTCTTGATGTCATCCCACCACTCTTATGGTCTTCGGTCTTTAGTGTTTAATGTATCAAATCTGTTCTTCAGATGATCTCTAAATTCAGGTGGGATATATTCAAGGTCATGTTTTGGCTGTCGTGGACTTGTTTGCATTTTCTTCAGCTTCAGTTTGAACTTGCATATGAGTAATTAATGATCTGTTCCACAGTCTGCCCCTGACCTTGTTTTCACTGATGATATGGAAATTTTTCTTAGTCTCTTTCTGCAGATGTAGTCAATTTGATTTCTATATATTCCTTCTGGTGAGGTCCATGTGTGTCGGTGCCCTGCCTTGACACGGGGGTGAGTACACGAAGAAAGGATGTCTGGAGGCGAAAGAAAGACAGTATAGAAACAAAGACACAAACACACAAATTTGATGCAAGCTGACAGGCAAGCTAATATACAGGACTAGCTTTACCTCAGTCTTTTATTCATTTTCAGATCAGGGAAATCAAGGCAGGAGGTACAAGTTTTAATGTGATTAATTATTTGAAGAGGGTACAAAGTGATTTCACAGAATCTCATGTGTAATTCAGATCTAAGAAAATTATCTCGTGCTCAGAAAATTATCCTGTGCTCATATTCTTAGCCAACCATTCTTCCGGAGTTAAAGGTGCAGGCAAGCAATTATTGGTTTAAACTTTAACTTCATGGGCCCCCGTGGCCCAGGGCCCAGGGCTTATTTCTATATTAAATTGTTGGTGGTGAAGAGACAGACAGAGAAGTGTTAAGAGGGTCAGCTAAGTGCACATAGCCACCGTGTACAACAGGACCCCCAAGGAGAGCGTCAGGATCAAGATGATCATGCCCAGGGACGGTTTATGGAGGTTGCTACTATTACTACTTAATCCTTTTTCATAGTCCCAAAACATCTGTTCCTGTCCAAGAGTTGTTTGGGAAAGTTTAACTGACTCTGCCTTAGGAGCATTCTCTGTACGGTTGTCAAGCATGGATACCAGCAGCTCATGTTTTAGCTTAATATTGTACACAACTGAGTAGTTACCCAGAGAGTAATTATGACATTCTGCCCAAATCGCCACTGCTTGTTCCTCAGAGACCTCGCCTCTGATAACAGCGCGCACAGCCTGTACTGCCAAGGCAGTGACATTTACAGAGGAGCCATTAACCAAGACAAAGTACATATTATTACTGGACTTAAACATTCTTCCAGAGGCTACAGCTACCGGAGTTGAAAGCAAGAAAATCAGATAAAGAACACACAACACAGCCATAAGGAGAAATTGAATAGTTTTAGCCAGGAGGTGAGTTCTCCAAAGGCCATGTGCCCGGGCCCTCAGGAGTTTTACGTTCTGGTCCACAAGGGCCATGATTTGCAGATCCGGAGCAGGCCCCTGGTCCAGAGTCTTGTCTGTCTTCTCGAGGGGCCATGGCATCTCGTGGTCTGCGTATGTCGACACCGACACGTGTGTATAGCTGTCTGTTATGCTGTCTGAAGAAGGTATTTAAAATGAACAGAATATTTGCAGAATTCTATCATACATTTCCAACAACATTTCTAGCACCAAGGCTGTATTTTCCAACTACTGATCCTTCCTCTTTGTTCCCAACCTTTACATTCCAATCACTAGTAATGATCAGTTTATCTTGATTGCATGTTTGATCAAATTCAGATTGAATAAGTTGGTAGAATTATTCTATTTCATTCTCAATGGCTTTAGTGGTTGGTACGTAAATTTGAATAATAGTGTTGTTAACTGGGCTTCCCTGTAGGCACATGAATATTATCCTATCACAGACAGTGTTGAACTTCATGACTGATCTGGATATGTTCTTTTTGGCAATGAATGCAACACCATTCCTCCTCAATTTGTCATTTCTGCATAGTATACTATGTGGATGTCAGATTCAAAATGGTTAATACCAGTCCATTTCAGCTCAGTAATGCCTAAGATATCGTTATTGATGCGTTCCATTTCATTTTTGACAATTTCCAATTTTCCCAGATTGATACTTCATTCATTCCATGTTCTGATTTTCAATGGATGTTTACAGCTGCTTCTCTTCAATTTGAGTTGTGCTCCATCAGCAAATGAAGGTCTGAGGGCTTTACTCCCTTTGCGTCATCACGGTCAACTCTACTTTGAGGAGGCAGTTCTTCCCCAGTAGCATTTTGAGTGCCTTCCAACCTGAGAGATTCATTTTCTGGCACTGTACCTGACAGTGTTTCCCTCATAAGGTTTTCAGTGACTAAATATTGGGAAGTATTTTGTCACTCCTTCTTCCTAGTCTGTCTTCATCTGGAAGCTCATCTAAAACCAGTCCACCATGGGTGACCCTGCTGGTATTTCAAATACTGGTGGCATAGCTTTCAGAATCACAGCAACTCACAAGCCACCACAGTATGACAAACTGACAGATGAATGGTGGACGTTGTTATTAGAAATGCAAACTAGCACAACCACGTTGATAAACAGTTTGACAGTTCATTTTAAAGTTAAACATAGACTTACAGAGTCTCTGCATGGTGCAAACCATTAAACATCTGCCTACTAGCTGGCAAGTTAATTGCTTGAACCCACCCAAAGAAGCCTTGGCAGACAGGCCAAATGATATACCTCCAAAAGTTCACAGCCTTGAAAACTACATAAAGCACAGTCCTTGTGTGTCTCTGTGGGCTAATTTGTCAGACTGCAAAGTCATTTGTACTGCAAGGTTCAAGGTCAGCAGCTGCTCCCTGGAAACCTTATACAGGGTCGCTATGTGTTGGAATCAATTTGACAGCACTTAACAACAACAACAACTCTGCTTACATGCGTAGACATAAATTTAAATCAACTTAATGGCAACTAATAACAGCAACAAAAAGTCAGTTGAATTGTTGTTATTGTTAAGTGTCATTGAGTCGGTTTGGACCCATAATAACCCTGTATAAGGTTTTCAAGCAGTGGCTCATGGTTTTGAACTGCTAATCTTCAGGTTCAAATTGACCTTGCAGTCCAGTTCATTGTCCTGCAGCACCACACCAGGACTCCATACTTAAAATTAGGGGTTAGTTAAAATTCAACACAGAGTTACAATATGACCAGCAATTCAGTATGTCACTCAACTGGGTCACCTCTGGCAAGTCAAATAACCTCACTGAGACCATTTTTCCATATGTACAATGGAAATAGCAATAACACCTTACTGTTATGCAGATTCAATGCATTAATGCATGTGGAATGCTTAGCTCAGTGCCTGGCACACAAGAAGCTCTAAAATCAAAGTGAACTGCTGCTGTACTTGTCTGAATTAGATGATATTGAAATAGTATCCAAATCTAAAACTCAGTAACTCTGCAACAAAGCAAAGGCTGCTGGCTTCAAAAAATAGATCCTGGAGGACTTTCTGGAGTCTAAAGAGCTTTGACTTTGTCCTGAGTACACATGATTATTTAGTAAATGCTCACTAGGTTACAGCATGGTATGTATAGACCAAGAGGGGGAAATGGAGGCAGGGAGATGGAATTGGAGACTGCTGCAGTGGCCGGGCAAGCGTTAAAAGGGATGGGCCTGCTGAGGACTTAGGGAAAGGGTGGATGGTCAGAGTCATGGCTTCATCTGTAAAGGTTCCTACATTGATATGCATGGAGGCTCAGAACCTCCCATTAGGTACTGAGGATCAGTTTGCGATTCTAGACTCCTTCCCTGCATCAGCATGCTAAGAGTTAGCAGAGATGATGGAGTAGGAACACAATCAGAAGTGACAGCCCTCCGTCTGCCAGACCCTGTACTACCCACTGAGGCTTTAATCATAATCAAATGATTCTAAATGGCTGCCAAACGGTCTGTTCTGTTCAGGGCCACAGCTTCCAATCCAAACTTGAAGACTACAGAGAATATCTCTCCAATATGCCTAGCACTCTCAGGAGAAAATGCAGAGGAACTGACCCCAAGCAGCCTTAGAACAGACCCCTAAACTCTTCCATGAACCTAGGGCTTTACAATTTACAAAGTGTGTTTATATCTGTTAACTTGGGCATTTATACAAGAACTCTGGGAAAGAGAGAATAAGAAATAGCTTTAAAGGCAAAGATGTATTTATCCATCTTCACCATGTGCCTATAAAGGTCCCTAAGACCCTTTGCTCCATGCCTGTCCAGGTGTCCTCTCCCAGCACATCATGGTTGTTCTTATGAATCCATCTATGGATACACGCAGGGAGATGCCTTTTTGTCTGGAACTTTATTTTTCCCATTTAGTATCAATTTTGACACAATACTTGATACATACAGAAAAATAACAGAACATTTGAGAACATACTAATGAAACAAACACTGATCAACCTGTCACCTAGTTCAAGAACAAGAGTATTTCTGACAATGTTGCAACCAATTGGGTGCTCCTTCCCTAGCCTATCCTTGGTCTTCCCCTTACAGTGACCAAGGTACCAGATCTTGTGTTTATATTGTCCTTTTGCTTAGATTTGAAGTATTTAAACATACACTTGTTGTTGTTGTTGTTGTTAAATGCTGTTGAGTCTGTTCTGACTCATAGAGACCCTGTACAGGGTTTCCAAGGAGCAGCTGGTGAGTTTGAACTGCCAACTGTGTGATTCATAGTCCAGTGATAATCCTACAGTACACCAGAAGTCTCATCTTAGCACATGCTGATCACTCTGTATAAAGCACGATTCCCCGTTCCTTTTCCCTATTTTTTCCCCACCATTTAGCTCTTTGATTATTCATGTGGGTGCTCCTAACTCCCTAAGTTTAGGACAGGTGCTCTTACTTTGTGCATCATCTACCCCTCTTGCCTTTACTATGGTCCTCATCACACCCTATCACCAATGTCTATTTCCTTTCTCTCCTTCGTAATTTGTGGTCTCTGTGAATACAGAGTTTTTGTATGTTTGTTTGTTTGTTTTTTCCAGTAGTTTTCCCTTACCTTCTGGCACACAGAAAATGTTCAGTAAATCTTATTTAAATGAATGGTGCCTATTTATACTCTAAGATTCCCAGGTTCAAGGAGAGTATAAGATACTTTGCAAAAAAAAAAAAAAGAACCAACCATCCCTTTCACAGCATTCTACTCAGCTGGGTTCAATAATTCATTACCATGGTCATAGAGAACTGTCCGGATTATGGGTTTTACTAGGGAAGTTAAAATATTACAATGCAGGGACAGAAAATGTTCAAGGTAGAGTTATTTTTCAGTCAGTACAGGCTCTCCTAAGCCATGCCCATAGGTAGTCCTCTCTCAGGTCCTTGGCCTCTCAGCCACAAGTCCCTTGGTCTCTGCTCTGCTCCAGCAATGTCACAAAGTTCTTTTAGGGCTAATGGTAAATGCCCAAAGGCACTCCACATTGCTATAAACCTCAGCCCAAAGGTACTCTCCTCTAGCTCCCTAATTAAGTGCCTGGAGGCACCCTACTACACAAACAAGTTTCCTGCCCAAAAGACACTCAGCTTTACTTGTTCCTTGGGTCAGGAAGGCCAGCATTCTGTCTTGTGTTCTCTGCTGTTCCTCTGGTGTCACAGCTTTCTCTCCTTGGGTTGAGGAGGTTCAATATACAGGGATTTCAGTGTCCAAAAGATGCACTCCAGTCTTGGCTCTTCTTTGATGGTAGTGAGATCTTCCTTCCTATTTCTGAGATGGCTCACTTTAAACCCACCTTAGACCTCCAAGTTTTTACAATCACTATTAACTTTATTGACTATCATAACTGAATTATATCATCCTATAAGCATCTCCTTCCACCTTTTATTACCTGGATCCATCAGGGCAAATGTGTGGTTTAGTGAGAGTTACAAAGACTCAAAATGAGCCTTTTGAAGTAATTCATTGTATTCCAGCTTCTCAACTGTGTGTTCTGTGACAAAGTTGAATGTAGATACACATTACAGATGTGATTTCAGTCTGAGTTATAGTCTTGTAGCCTCTCATTTAAGGAGACCTGTTTGTGTAGTGAATTATGAACTTGGATGCTAACCACAAGATCAGCTGTTTGAATCTTCCAGTCAGTGTGTGGAGAAAGAGGAGGCTTTGTTCTCCTGTACAAATGTACAGTCTCAGGAACTCTATACAGGGTTACTATGTGAGTTGGAACACATTCCATAGCACATAACCACCACCATCATCAGCCTCCCATTTATGACCCTTCACTATGTGGCACAATATGCATTAACAGTTTGATTAACTTTGCTGTTAAAATATGCTATTCATATTAACCCAAAGGTGGAAGCATCACAAAAGTCCATCAACTGATAAGTGGATACACTAAATGTGTGTGTGTGTGTGTTTCTATTCAATAGAATATTATTCAACTGCAAGCAGAAATGAAGTCCTAATACGTGTTATGGCAAGGATTAACCTTGAAAATAATATGCTGTGTGAAATAAGTCCGACACAAAAGACCATATTGTATTACTCAAATTCTATGAAATGTCCAGAATATATAATTCCATGGTGGTTGTTAGGAGCACGAATGAGTGGCAAATGGTACAGTGCCTCTTTTAAGAGTGACGAAAGTACTCTGAAATTAGATCGTGTTGTTAGTTATACAACATCGTCAATATGCTGTCACATGGTTGAAATGGTAAATTTTATGTTATATGAATTTAGCACAATAAAAATATAAAGTGAGCAAATAATTTTTGGTGTCACTTGTTTCATTGCTATAGGACACCTGTCCCTATTCAGAGCTCACTGGGCCCCTTGATACAAGGTTTCTTTTTATCTTCCCTTACACTCTGTATGTCCTTAGGTGAGTTCAATTTACTGTTTCTATTAGCACACCTGTAAAATGGGGTGAAAAATAGCTACTACATCTATCTTCAGAGTACATGTTTAGGTTTCAAACAAACAGACTTACCAGCTTGAAATGGAAATGAAATGTCAGCCCAGAGAATTCTTAATATTACTGTGTCTTGGGAGAGTATGTCTCAGGAAGACCACAAAATGAGCAAATGGATCTTGGGGTTCTCATCTGCTGGCTTGTCCTTAAAAATTCTGTACCTTTTTTTTTATACACCTTAAAGGCTGAAATTTGGAAAATACAAGGAGTGGACCTAAACACACAGAGTGGGCACTTACCCATTACAAAAGGCAGCAAGTTCCAGCCTAAGTGGAGCACAGCATCATCTCACAGTCTATATCTTCAGTGAGCCACAGCTGCGAAGCCAGCATGACTGTCTGAAAGCAGGGTTTCTGTGCTACTCCTTCTTTCAATGGTGGGGATAGAATGTGCCCAAGATTTGCCTAGAAGAAGATCAGCTCCAGTTTGAGCCCCAGCGATACTAACCAGGTCACTCTGACCACAACACCTGGACATTATCCCTATTCCAAAAGAAGACCAAAAATAAATTTCTCTCTCTTTTTCTTTGTAGAAGGTATTCTAAAATAACTTAGTGCTCCCTAAGTAAGCTTACACTTAAGCCCTGCCTCAGATTTCTGCAATCATTTTTATCATCCATAGAAAGACAAGATAATGAAATCATATTCTACAAGTGACAAGCAAGCTTATTGTCACCCACTCTAGGACCTCAATGGTTGTTGATCAAGATGATAATGATGATGTTGCTGGAATGAAAACGTCATTTCTGCCTGTAGCTCCCGTTTTTTTTTAGGTGCCTAGTGTGGCACTGAGAGTCCTGGTGTGACGCTGTGGGTTAATGCTTCAGACTGCAAAGCCATTTGAATTGCAAGGTCAGTATTTCAAGCTCCCCAGCTGCTCCCCAGGGTCGCTATGGGTCGAAATTAACTCGATGGAATGTGACAACAACAACAACAACAACAGTGTGACACTGAAGGAGCTCTGGTACTGTAGTGGTTACAAATCAGGCTGCTAATCTCATAGTCAGCAGTTTGAAACTACCAGCTGTTCCGCGAGAGATAGATGAGGCTTTCTGCTCTCATAAAGATTTACAGCCTTGGAAATCTGTATAGGGTCACTATGAGTCGGAACCGACTCCATGGCACAGAGCAGCAACAACAACACTGTGTCACTGTGGCTCAGCATTGGTCTGTGAACCACAAAACCAGGTGTTCAAATCCATAAACTGCTAATTGGAAACCTTATACTGGGTCACTATGATTCCGAACCAACTTGACACCACTTAACAACAACACAAAAACCTTGTTTAAGGCTTCATGTAAACCTTATTCAGGATGCTCTGTTATTAGTCCCAATTTACAGATGAAGGTAATAAGAACAAGGTAAGTGAAGAGGTTTTTCCAAGGTCACATAGCTATTCAGTGACATAATTGGGCCTTGAACTACCCGATTCTGTGGAGTAGGCCCCTTCTATTATACCTCACAGCCTTCCCCCACTTCTCCCTGTTTAGTGGTTCTTTCTCTCACCACTTCCTAATTCCAGAGCACTTGCATCATGATCTACACTCATGAACTCAGGTTTGGACTTTGAGTTATAATAGTTATAGTGAAGTGATGAATGTCTTCCTCAGACTGTCAGTATTATTAGAATAGAAGGAGAGAATCTGGGGAAGATTTTCATCACCTCACTATATTTATTATAACTCAAAGTCCAAACCCAAGTTCATGGATTAGCGTCCAGATCATGATGCAAGTGCTCTGGAATTAGGAAGTGGTGACAGTCACACAACATTGTCAAGATACTAAGTGTCACTGAATTGTACACTCTACAATGATTGGAATGATGAATTTTATGTTGACTACATCCGTGGAAAAAGACAATGGAGAAACTCAAGGCCAGGGGTCAACAGATGAAATCCAACAGCTGATATTCAAAAGGAAGCTGAAGAAAATTAAAGCAAGTGAGCTACAGTCAAAACTACGAACTTGAATATATGTCACCTGAATTTAGAGATCATCTCAAAAATAGATTTGATGCATTCACCATTAATGATTGAAAGCCAGAGAAGTTGTGGAATTGCATCAAAGACATCATACCTGAAGAAAACCAAAGGTCATTAAAGAGATAGGAAATAAAGAAAAGGCCAAAATGGATGTCAGAAGAGACTCTGAAACTTGCTCTTGAACAGAGTAGCTAAAGTGAAAAAAAGAAATGTTGAAATACAAGATCTTAACAGAAAATTTCAAAGGGCAGTTTGAGAAGACAAAGAAAAGTTTTATAATGAAATTAGCAAAGAGAGAAAACTCAAGTGAAGAACATTCTTGGCATTTCTCAAACTGTGAAAACTGAAATCAAACTTCGACCCTTGAATTGTAACATTAAAGAATTCTATGTTAAAGAGCAAATATATCAGTTTGAGGACTAAGGTGTGCCTGACCTAAGCTAGAGTATTTTCAATGGGAATGTTGGATGATGAAAAATGAAGACCTTAGAAGATTTGATGCATTTGATTTATGGTGTTGCAGAAGAATGTTAAAAGTTCCACAGACTGCCAAAAGAAGAAACAAATCTATCTTGGAAGAAGTACAACCAGAATGCTCTTTAGAACATCAGACTTTGTCTCTCATACTTCAGACATATTATCAGGAAGGATCAGTCTCTGTAGACGGACCTCATGCTTGGTAAAGTGGAGGGTCAGCAAAAAAGAAAGATCTCCAGTGAGATGGATTGGCACAGTGGCAGAAGAAATGGATTCTAATTTAACAATAATTGTGATGTTGACTCATGACCGGGCAGTGCTTAGTTCTATTGGGCATGTGCATAGGGTTGTGATAGTCAGGACTGGCTGAACAACAACAACAACAATGGGCAAAATATTCAATGAAGCTCAAAACATCAACATTGCTGGTGGTGATTGTGTGCCAAAGAGGTGGTTCCAGTTTGTACAGGGTTTCTGAGGCTGTAATTTTTGTGGTAGCAGAAAACCTCATCTTTCTCCCATGGAGTCATTGGTAGATTTGAAGTTCTAACCTTGTGATTAACATCAACATATTTTGGAAGAAGTACAGAGAGTCACCACACCAAAAACTGTTGGTAGATGTTCAGCCATTTCAGGAGGTAGTATATGATTAAGAACTGATGGTATTGAAGGAAGAAGACCAAGGTGCACTAAAGGCATTTGTTGTTGGAAAAACAAGACTCTAGGAATTGAAATGTTTCAACAAGCCAGTGATGGACTGGAGAAGCTCACTAGTCTATGCCAAGAAATTTGGAAGACCTAGCCAATCTGTTGGTAGAATCCATATTCTTGTCTTTTTTCAAAGAAAGGTGATCCAACAAAATGCAGATGTTACCTAGCAATAGCATTAATATACACAAGTGAAATTTAGCTAAAGAGAGTTAAATAATTACAGGAGTACGTTAACAGAAACTTCAGAATTCAAGTTGGATTTTGCAAAGGATGTGGAATAAGAGATATAAAATCAAACATCAGATGGATCTTGGCTGAAAGTAGAGAATTGCAGAAAGTTGCTTATCTGTGTTTCACTGTCAATGAAAAGACATTTGTCTGTGTGGATCAAAATAAATTATGGATGGCATTGAAAAAAATGAGAATTCCATAACATTTAACTGTGTTCATGAACCTGTACGTAGATCAACAATTGCTTAAAGGAAAGAAGGAAATACTGTTGGATTAAAATCAGGAAAAGTGTGTGTCAGGGTTGTATCCTTTCTCCATATTTATTCAATATATATGCTGAACGAATAATCTGAGAAGCTGGGCTATTATGAAGAACTTGAGGAAAACTCATTAACTATGATATACAGATGACTCAACTTGCTTGCTGAAAACTCAGAGAATTTAAAGCATACGAATTACAACTCAATGTAAAGATAATAAAAATCCTCACAACTGGAACAATAATTGCCACCATGATAAACAGAGAAAAGACTGAAGTTGTCAAAGATTTTCTTTTACTTGGATTCACAATTAACTACCATGGAAGCAACAGTAAAAAAATCAAATGATGTATTTCATAAGGAAAACCTGTTGCAAAGGAGCTCGTTAAAGGGTTAAAAAGAAAAGTTGTTGCTATGAGGACTAAAGTATGCTTGACCCAAGTCATAGTGATTTCAGTGGCCTCATATGCTTGTGAAAGCTGAACAACGAATAAGGAAGTCTGAAGAAAAATTGATACCTTTGAATTTTGATATTGTGGAAGAATCTTAATATACCATGGACTGCCAGAAGAATTAAACTTTCATTGATAGTTACCAGAGGTGGGAGGGGAAAGGAAAGGAGAGGAAAGATACCTATTAACTTGGGTTAATATGATGGAAGTTGACAAAAAAATTATGGAGGCAGGTGAATACATGGGGAAGAATGCATATACAAATCCTGCAATAATGGTGATCTGTGAGTAGATTAATAGTTAGTTGTGAAGGCTGAACAGGTATGGGAGGGAGAGTGGGAGTATTCTCACATATATATATATGTATATATATGTATATGTATATATATGGAGCTCTGGTAGCGTAGTGGTTACGAATCGGGCTGCGAACTTTAAGGTCAGCGGTTCGAAACTACCAGCCGCTCTGCGGGAGAAAGATGAGGCTTTCTACTCCCGTAAAGATTTACACCCTCGGAAACCCTGTACAGGGTCGCTATGGGTCGGACCCGACTCGATGGCACTTAACAACAACAACATATATATATATATATATATGTTTGACAGAGGCTATTTTTTTCATGAATTTTGATAATTTATTTATCGTTATTGCAAATATATTCATGAATTTAGTGGAGCATATGGGGTGGGGAAACAAGTACCACTTGTCTGTCAGTTTGCCATACAGTGGTGGCTAACCTGTTACTGTGATTCTGGAAACTATAACACCAATATTTTAAATGCCAGCAGAGTCAACCATGGTGGAAGGTTTCAAATGAGCTTCCAGAGAAAGAGAGATGGACTACTTCTGTCTATTTAGTCACTGAAAAGCTTATGAATAGCAGAAGAACAGTGTAAGCACCAGAATTTTGAATTTTAAAATGTGATGAAGAAGATCAGAATATTGTCAGAAATAGTGCCGAAAAATGAGCCCCTCAGGTTGAAAGACACTCAAAATACTACTAGGGAAGATCTGCCTTCTCAAAGTAGAGTTGGCCATGATCATATGAATGGAGTAAAGCCTTCAGGACCTTCATTTGTTGATGTGGCACAACCCAAAATGAGGAGAAATAACTGTAAACCATTAATAATCGAGACACGGAATGTACAAAGTATGAATCTTAGAAAATCAGACGTGGCCAAGAAAGAAATGGAACTCACATACCCTAGGCTTTAGTGAGCTGAAATGAACTAGTATTGGCCATTTTGAATCTGACAATCACAAATTACATGGATTACCAAGCCAGGAATGACAAATCGAAGAGGAATTGCATCATTCTTCATGCAAAAGGACATTTCAAGATCTATCTTCAAGTAAATGGCTATCTGTGAGAAGTTAATATTCATATGCTTACAAGGAAGACATCATGATTCATCTGTCAGTTGTTGTAATGTGGTAGTTGTGTGTTGCTGGGATTCTGGAAGTTATACCGCAGATATTTTGAATATCAGCAAAGTCAGCTACAGTGCACAAGTTTCAGATGATCTTCCAGGTGAAGACAGACTAGGAAGAAGGAGAGATGAACTACTGCCGAACATTTATTCACTGAAATCTTCATAAATGGCAATGGAACGCTATCAGATATAGTGTCAGCAGATGAGCCCCTCAGGTTGGAAGGCACTCAAAATGCAACTGAGGAACAGCTGCCTCCTCAAAGTATAGTTGACCATGACAAGTGGAGTAAAGCTGTCAGGACCTATATTTGCTGATGGGGCACAACTGAAAATGAAGAGAAACAGATGTAACATCCATTAATAATTGGAACATGGAATGCATGAAGTATGAATCTAGGAAAATTGGAAATTGTCAAAAATGAAATGGAACACGTAAACATCTATATCCTAGGCACTAGTGAGCTGAAATGAACTGGTATTGACAATTTTGAAGCTGACAGTCACATGGTTTACTATGCCAGGAATAACAAATTGAAGACGAATGGTGTCGCATACATCATCAAAAAGAACATATCAAGATCTGTTATGAAGAACAACACTCTCTGTGGTAGGATAATATCCATATGCCTACAAGAAAGACCAGTTAATATTACTATTATTCAAATGTGCGCACCAACCACTGAAGTCAGTGATGATGAAACTGATTAATTCTACCAACTTCTTCAATCTGAAATTTACCAAACATGCAATCAAGATGTATTGATAATTACTGACAATTGGAATGCAAAGGTTGAAAACAAATAGGAAGGGTCAGTGGTTGGAAACTATGACCTTGGTGATAGAAATTATGTTGGAGCTCACACTATTAATTTTGCAAGACAAATAACTTGTTCATTGCAAATCCCTTTTTAAAATGACATAAAAGATGACAAAACACATGGATCTTACCAAATGGAATACACAGAAATCAAATTGATTACATCTGTGGAAAGAAACAGTATAAAAGCTCCAAATCAACAAGCAAAACAAGGTCAATAGCAGACTGTGGAACTGATCATCAATTACTCATATGCAAATGCAGACTGAAGCTGAAGAAAATGAAAACAAGTCCAGGTGAGCCAAAATATGACTTTGAATATATCCCACCTGAATTTAGAAATGATGTAAAGAACAGCTTTGATGCATTAGATACTAAAGACAGAAGACCAGACGAGTTGTGGGATGACATCAAGAACCACATACAAAAAGAAAGCTAAAGGTCTTTAAGAAGATAAGAAAGAAGGAAAAGAGCAAAAGGGATGTCAGAAGAGACACTGAAATTTGCTTTCCAGCAAAGAGATGCTAAAGCAAATGGAAGAAGTGAGGAAGTACAAGTGCTGAACAGAAAATTTCAAAGGGCAGCTTGAGAAGACAAAGACAATATTATAAGGAAATATGCAAAGACTTGAAGTTAGAAAACCAAAAGGGAAGAGTGCATTGAAGGATAAGGCAAAGAACAAGTCACCAGAAATAGATGGAATACAAATTGAACTCTTTCAACAAACTAATGTGGCACTGGTAGCACTCACTCATCTATGCCAAGAAATGGAAGAGATCCATATTTGTGTTCACTCAAAAGAGAGGTGACCCAATGGAGTGCGGAAGTCATCGGACAATACAATTGATATCCCATTCAATTAAACTTTTACTTAAGATAATACAAAAATGTCTGCAAACATACATTGACAGAAAACTTCCAGAATTCAAGCCGGTTTCAGAAGTGAACTGAAAATGAGGGATATTTTGCTAACATCAGATAGATCTTGGCTCAAAGCAGAGAATACCAGAAAGATGTTTACCTGTGCATTATTTAAGCAAAGGCTTTCGATTGTGTGTATCATGACAAGCTATGGAGAACACTGTGAAGTATGAGCAATCTGGAACATTAATTGTGCTCATGAGGGACCTGCACATAGACCAAGAGGAAGTTGTTCAGACAGATCAAGGGATCACCGAATGGTTTAAAATTAGGAAGGGCATACACCAGGTTGCATTCTTTCACCATACATATTCAATTTGTATGCTAAGCAAATAATCTGAGAAACTGGATTATATGAAAAAGAACCTGGCATCAGGATTGGGAGAAGATTCATTAACAACCTGTGATATGCAAATGATACAACCTTGTTTGCTGAAAGTGAAGAGGACTTAAAATACTTAATGATGAAGATCAAAGACCACTGCCTTTGGTATGGGTTGTACCTCAATGTAAAAAAAAAAAACAAAAAAACCCCACACTACTTAGACCAATAAACAACATCCATATCAATGAAGAAAAGATTGAAGTTGTCAAAGACTTCATTTTGCTCAGATCAACAATCAACATGCATGGAATTAGCAGCCAAAAAATCAAATGACATAATGCATTAGGCAAATCTGCTGCACAAGGACTTTTTAAAAGTGTTGAAGTGCAAAGATGTCAGTTTGAGGAGTAAGGTGTACCTGACCCAAGCCATGGTATTTTCAATAACCTCATATGCATGGGAAAGTTGGGTAGTGAATAAGGAAGACCATAGAAGAATTGATGCATTTGAGTTATAGTGTTGGAGGGGAATATTACAAGTGCCATGGATTGCCGAAAGAACAAACCAATCTCTGTTGGAAGTACAGCCAGAGTGCTCTTTAGAAGCCAGTATGGCCATACTTCCTCTCTCACACTTCAGACATAATATCATGATGGATCAGTCAATGGAGAAGGATATCTTGTTTGGTAAAGTGGGAGGTTGAAGAAAATGAGGAAAACCTCCAATGAAATTATTGGCACCATGGCAGCTGTGATGGGCTCAGGAGTAGCAACAATTGTGAGATTGGCTCAGGGCCAGGTAGTGTTTCTTTCTGTTGTGCATAGGATTGCTATGAGTTGGTACCTCGATGGCACCTAACAACAATAATAACAACAAGGAAGACTGGTTAATAGAACTATTATACAAATTTACAAACCAACCATTAAATCCAATGTTGATAAAATTAAAGAATTTTACCATCATATTCAGTCTGAAATTGATGAAACACACAATCAAGATATAGTTATAATTACTGGTTATTGAAATACAAAGATTGAAAACAAAGAGGAAGGATCCGTAGCTGGTAAATATGGTCTAGGTGATAGAAACAAAGCTAGATAGCTTTGCTGGATAAAGGATTCTTGGTTGGCAATTCTTTTCTTTCAGGGTTTTATATATGTTTCCCTATTACCTTCTTGCTTGCATGGTTTCTGCTGAGAGCTCTGAGCTTAATCTAACTTGCTTGCCTTTGTATGTGACACTTCTGTTTTCCCTGGCTGCTTTCAGAAATGTCTCCTTATCTTAGATTTTGGAGAACTTGACGATGATATGTCTTGGTGATTTTCTTTTGGGGTCTGTCCTTCCTGGTGTTCATTGAGCTTCTTGAATGTTTATCTTTTCACTTTTCAGGATGTTAGAGAAATTTTCTTCCAGTAGTTTTTCAAGTATTTCCTCTGTGGACTTGTGTGATTCTTCTTGTTCTGCAATGCTGATAATTCTTAAGTTATTCTTTTTCATGTTGTCCAACATGAATCTTAGACCTTTTTCAGATTTTTCAATCCTTTTTTTTGTGTGTTTGTTCTACTATCATATTGGTATTGAGAAATTTGTCTTCCTGTTCACTGGTTCTGCCTTCCAACTTGTCTATTCTATTCCTTTGCCCTTTCAGAGTATTGCCTATTTCTGATATTCTGTTATTGATTGTTTGCACCTCTTTCTGTAGGTTTTGAATTATTTCCAATGCTGTATCTATCTTATTTGATTGTTCCTGTAGTGCTTTCCTGACTTCTTCCTTATTTTTCTCAACTCCATTGTAAAGTATTTTGAAACATTTTATAATCATTTTTTCTGAATTCCTTCTCAGGCATTTCCAAGGCCTGTCCTCCTACCAGAATGGAGTCCAAGTCTACCTCCAGGTCATTTGTCTCAGACATTTTATCTTGTTTCTGGACATGTGCTGATATGGTCATCTGCTCTTGCTTCTTGGACATGTTTACTGTTTATCTGTGGCCTTAATACTTAATTGAGTATGTGTTTTGGTATTTTTTATGCTTTCTGATTGCTTCCAGGTAGATGTGATGAGGATGTGGACTTCCCTTTTCACTCTTCTTATTGCTTAACTCAGAGTAACTTTCACAGGCGTTGTCTCTTTCCCTGTTATATGGCAGTTGGTATTCCTTCTTGCCTGGGTTTTGGTGTTTAATAGAGTGTGATTGTAGCTTGACTATATGGCAGCAGTTGCTGGCTCTTCTTGTGTAATATATGGATAGAAAGAGTCCTCCAAATGTAGAAGGGGGAGCATATAACAGCAAAACAGCACCAGAAAAACAAAAAACAAAAGAGAAAAAAAAAACAAAAACAGCAACAACAAAAAGTAGACTGAATACTGTAATCTATAATCACAGAAAAGGGAGAGGAGGGAAAGAAGAAGAAAAAAAACTGTAGCCTAATATGAGTATGACTTTCATGTCCTCTCTTCAGCTTCTTGCTTTCAAAGCTGCCTGAGAGATTTCAAGATGCCAGTGTTGGCTTTAATTTAATTTTCAGGCTTTAATTTAATTTTCGGCCTGTTTTGTTTTTAAATTCTCTTTCCCTCTCTACAGCCCTGTCCTGCCCTTTCCTGTATTAAAAAACAAAACAAAAGACAAACAAGCAAAAAACGTTCAGGGCTTGCTCTTGGGCTGAGTATCTGTGTGCATGTGTGGCAGAAGAACCCACCAGTGTTGATGGTGGGGGGTAACCACTCAAAGTGTATTATCCACCTTTCTTTCAAGGCTCCTGTGGCATTTTTCTGTGGTGTTTCTGCTCTCCTGTTTATTCTTGCCATTTGGTTTCACCCAAGATGTTGGCTCCAGGCCTCCGAGTCTAGCTTGCAGATTCAAAAGTACGTGATTTTTTAGTTCAGCTTCAAGTTTCACAATCTATAAGCCTTCAAACCTTCAAAATATTCCTATCGCCTTGATTCTGAGTTTTGGAGCTCTGCCCTGGATCTGCTTTGCCTGGTATTCTGTGGTATTGCTGATGGTGAACTTCAATGCACCTCCACCCTAGACACCATCAAGCCCTGCCTGGAGTTGTAAATTTGCCTTTGGATTCCTGCAGCATTTCAGGTTCTGCCAGACAATTTCACACTTACTGTATTTTATCTATAATGCCCCCTCATAAATAAAAGGGTGCACACATATAGTGTGTATAGAGTGCACAAGAAACTAAGGGGTAAGGGGGCTGCAAGGTTTGCAAAACACATTATTTGTATAAAAATGCAATTGTTACAGACTATTATCAATTGTGCAATATTTCCTTGTGCATTAGTGCATTTTCCCCAACTTCATCAAAAGCTTCCAGAAGACAGAGAAATGCAGAGACATCAACATTTCTTTCCACCACTGATACAAAAATTTGCTTGTTGAAATAACTACCAATTTGGAAATAAAACTTATTGTTGTGCTCTTATCCAGCCCTTCTACTCCTAGACCTAAGTTCTGTCCATGGCTTCTTTCTTTCCCAGATGCAGGTTGAGGGGTGTTGTGGAATGAGTTGCATGCCCTCAAAATATGCGTTAGGCTCCTAACCCCTAAACTTATGGATATGATCCTGTTTGGAAACTAAAATTTATTTGTTACAATAATTAGATATTGATCAAATAAGGTGGGCTCTAAATTACAAAAAAGAGTTACAAAAAGAACAAAATGGACAAAGAGGCATGCATGCATTTGTACACACACATACACACATGATGAAAATGGTTTACAAGACAAGGAACCCAGGAAAGCTTGGAGGTATCAATAAGGAAGGAAATGGCACAACTGACACCCTGATTTGGACTGTTAGCTTCCTGAACTGTGAGAAAATAAATGTCTGTTCTTTAAAACCACCCACTTGTAGTATTTCTGTTATAACAGCAAGGAGAGACTAAGACCAGGACCTCTTCTTGGGACAGAGGGGAGTGGAGAGGAGGCTTGCTTTATTTGAGTAGGGTTGCTCCAGCTATTTGGTTAGGTGTGGTCTGTGGGAAAGGTTGCCAAATAGGATCTTTACATAAACATATTTGGGTTCATCCATGATGCTTGTTCTACAGTGACTCCTTAGTCTGTTTCCCAAAACCACCACCACTTAGCCAATAAAGAAAGACAGGGATAGCATCCATGAACTTGTTCAAACACATTTATTAAGCACTTATTATGTGCCATATCTGTTCTGGATGCTGGGATCACATATAGGAGAAAGAAAGTCCTGGTGTACCAGAAGTTCAATTTCTATGGGAAATGGCAGATAATTAAACAAGCAAGAACAACCTAGCCACTCAAGGAAATATCGTGATTGGGAAGCCCCAGGAGCTGTAGGGACTCATGGAAACAGCCTAGCTTCCCAAAGCAAAGCAAAGATCTTTCACTTTTCCTAACTATCCACCCATGCCCAACTCTGCTGCACTTCCTTCCTACTGCAACTGCCAGGTGAGCTCTGGACACAGAGAAATTTATTTGATAAACAATCAGGGAAGCAGTTTTTAGAAAGATGAAGGAAGATGGGGTGCTGAGGTCAACATGCTGTTAAGAGAACCACCCATCCCCCCTGGTGGAGCCGCTTAAGCTCCAAAGCAAGAGTTAAGTGAGGGCACTGAGGCTCTGGCCACAAGTTGCCCAATTTTGGGGAGGCATTTACTCATGGCAGCAATAATTATTGTCCTAGTGTGTTGCTTGGATTTAAATCATCACTGCAGATACAGCACAGGGCAGATGTCAATAGCTATGGTCCAGTGGAAAGACCCTGGACTTGGAGTCAGACTTTTCATTCTAATTTGGACTCAACCATTTGCCTATTATGTGACTTTGGTTATGTTAGTTACCTTCCTTGTCTGTTTCTTCATCTGTCAAATGAAGTCAATAGCATTTGTATCAGGATTAAATGAGATTGTATATCTTAAAATTCTCCCACAGGGTCTGACAGACTAGGCATAATCAACAGTGGGTTACTGGCTGTGCTTATTGAAAATCACCCTTCTTAAAAAAAAAAAAAAAAAAAAAAATCACCCTTCTTCTCAGCAGCAGCAGAAGCAATAGCACCACCTTCATACTGATTCTTATCTTCTCATATCTAGCCTGTCTATGTCTTAGCCACCTGAATCTCTGATCAAGTGGAGAGCAGAGAATCTGAGGGTATGAGCAAGTGGGACCAAGCAGCTTCCTAATAAACAATTGACTGTGGCTACCAAAGACAGGACTTATTGTGTGTATGTTTTAGGAGGACAGGCATTTGGAAGAGTTAGAGGCTGGATTTATGTATTCAATAGATTACTGTTTCCTTTTGTGGAGGTTAACTTGTACATTTCATCTGCTGAATATATTAAAACAACAATGAGTTTAGTGAAGTTCTTTTTCTGGGAATTAATGATTGAGGACAGTATGGTCCTTTTTAGTGCCAGGCTATTACTGATTCTGAGAAAGATTATATTAGTGCTGTGGTGATGGTATGGACCCAATGTTTTCTTATGTTGGCAGACTGCCTGTGAGGATGCACTTAGTGTTTTGAGCCTCAATGTCCTCCCCATTAGCCACTCGATTGCCTATACCATTTTATTTCTGTCCCATGCTCCCACTAATAATGTTTGGATATTTGGGCAGATTCAGGCCAATGTCATCACCAGTCTCCAAATTAGAGAGTATGGTTTAAATAGAAGGCACTTATTTGGACATAAGTGCTATTTGGAATAGAATAGATGATGTATTTTGTTTCCTTTGGTTATCTCTTTTCAACCTAAGGCTGGAAGTCACCAGATGTAAGTTTTTGCATTCAATAAAAAAGTAGCAACTTGCTTCTTTTTCATTATTTCTGTAGATCTCTCACTGTTAAATCCCAAGGAGATTTATCAATGTACCTCCTGTTGTTGTTGTTGTTAAGTGCCATCGAATTGATACCAACACATAGCAACCTTGTATAGGGTTTCCAAGGAGAAGCTGGTGAGCTTGAACCACTGACCTTGCAGTTCAAATTACTTTGCAGTCTGACACATTAGCCCACAGCGCCACACCAGGACTCCAAAGTACCTCCTAGCATCCCACATAAGAGCATGTCTATGGCTACATAGCTTATCAGCAGTGAAGCTGAAAAATGAGTGCAAGACACTTGTTTCAAGAGAACACAAGTTGTTAAATGCATCCCATATCACTGTGGAATCCTCAGGATGATGTTCAGATAAATAAAAATAAACAAATAAACAAAGGAGAGTGGATAGAGAGTGCTTGAGATAAAAAAAAAAAAAAACATCATAGACTAAGTCAGATGGCAAGAAAGATGCTGCAAGGAAGAATACCTAAGTCTGTTCCCTAATAATGTCAAAATGCGTAAGTTGAGGCATAAAAGAACTTTGAAGCTTGGAGAAATAACATCATTAAATTTCTTAAAGATAATGATAAAAAGAGGATGTCATGCTGGGTAAGGTGGAGGGTCAGAGAAAAAGAGGAAGACCCCTAATGAGATTGATCAGCCAGGTGGCATCATTGATGGACTCAAGTGTGCCAGCGGTAGTGAGGTTGGCCCAGGATCGGACATTGTTTC
>NW_006408819.1:1383730-1391399 GCF_000296735.1 Chrysochloris asiatica
TATGTATATTCCTATATATATGTGTGTGTGTATGTATATTCCTATATATATAAAGGAATCCATACATAGGATTGGGTTCTACCTATTTTGAATGAGCCAGGGCTCTGTAGGATAAACATTGAACTGGAAACCAAGAGTTCAGCAGTTCAAACCCACCTGGTGCTATCAGATATCTTATCCAGAGTTGCTATGAGTCAGAATCAACTTGGCAGCTCATTACGACAACAATCCTCTGGAAAGTCTTATGACTTTCCAGTACATACATATGGCTGGACACTGTGGGGAACATATACTAAAAAAAAAACAGTTACTCTTTTATAGTAATCCCTAGGGGTTAGTTAGACAAAGCAAATGACAGAGAAGGAGAGTGAGAAAATGAATGAATGAATGACTCTCAAATAATCAAAATTGAAAGAGCCCTCTGAAACCCTCCAGCCCAACTCCTTAGTCTCACAGATGGGGGCATCAGGTTCCAGAGAAGGGACATGCTCTGGCGGGGCCACAGAGGAGTCCAGTCTGAGTCACTGACTAGTTGTCTGCTCTACTTCTCTGTAATTCATGTCCCAGAGACAAGCCCAATTGACTTGGAAGATGCTTCTGAAAGCCCTACTTAAATGGAGTGAGTCTGGGGAGCCCTGTGTGTTTAATTTCATTCTTTGATTTCCAGAGTAGTCAGTGAATTATTATTTTTGATATTATGTTTGTTCATCCACTACTTAAGTAACTCATCCCCACTTTGGCTTCCGTTACCTCTTTCCCACCTAGACTTCAGGATGACATAGTGAACTGCCCCTGTACTCTTCTGAGGTGGGAGGGAGAGTCAAGTACCAGGAGTACTCACCAGCAGTAAGTGAGGAACACTCACTCAGTATCTACCCAAGGCAGATGGTTCCCACTCTGACTCCTGAAGAATTCTCCTCTGTCAGCATATCTTGGTATTTTGCCTTCAGTCCTGATTTGTACTTAGGGGCACTAGAGAATGTACCAGACTCTGAGCTCCAGACCTAATTTGAAGCCCAGCTCTGCCTCTTACCATCCAGTTAAGTGACTTGAGTTAATTCCCAATCTGCCAGATGGGGACCCTATCTCTTCCCTGAGCTGCTGAGAGCTCTCTTTGCAGTGCAGCACTCTCCCTCTGCCATTAGAAAGCAGGATCCCTGGGGGTCATGCCACTGGTGTACTTGCAATAGGGAACTCTTACAGCAGCCTCAACACATTCAACAGAGAAATCTGAGAAGAATGTAATTTTCTATTTTTTCTTCTTTCACAAAAAGGAAAATGATTTACTACACTGCTCTCCAGGGCTTGATGTCAGCCAGCTATAGCCACTGCCAGATTAAAGAGTGACAAATGTGGAGCTTTTGAACAATTTATGAACAATTTATGACATTGGAGTATGTATCACACTCTAACCTTTCAGACTAAGGCACTAGGGCAGGGGAAAGGCCAGTGGTCACCTGGCCAGCATACCGTCTCTGACCTTACACACTTCAGCTCTGTGCCATGACCAAATGGCCATCATCTGGAAACCCTGGTATTGAAGGGACTTCTTGCTGGGTGCTGGAATCCACAAGGCAGTCTATACCCAGAGGTAGAGTTTTGCAGAAGAAAGAACACAGGTTTTCAGGTCAGACAGGTCTGTGTCTCCTCCTAATTCCTGTGAACATAAGAGCTGTGGGACATTGCATACGTTCTTTCTTGTCTCTGTCTCTGAGCAGAAGTGTCTCAGATGAGCTCAGAGTCCCTCTGAATCTGTAGTCTTGACCTTTATCCTCTTTCTTCCTCTAGGCCTCTAGATACTAGATATAATTTTCTGGATCATCTATCAAGATGGATCTTAAAAAAAAAAAAAAAAATCTTCTTTGCATACACATTCACCATCCTATCTGTAACCAAATCCCAAGAGTCTGCCTTCCCTGCTGTTACTCTGGATGAACTGTCCCTGCTCTGATCTAATGCCAGTCACTCCAATTGTACCCTTGAACTCATGCCTTTGCACCTATTCCAAGATATTAATCCAGGGTTTCTCTACTTCATAAAATGTTTCCTCTCTGCTGGATCATTCCCATCAGCATGCCTTGTATTCCCATCTTTAAGATGCTAAATCTTGATTCCCATTACCCTTCAATTTACAACTTTTTCTGATCCCATAAAGATCTAAACACCTTCAAAGAGTCGTCTCACTTCCTGGCTCTTCTTCACATTCTCTCTTCAACCCTGTCAACTTCTGATCTGCCATATCACTGAAATGGCCTTTATCAAACACCAAAGATGTGCATCTTGTGGAATCTTGCATTCATTTCTGCTCTCATTGCTACTGACTTAACATTTAACGTGATCATCACTCCTTTAGTGTTAAAATAACTCTCTTGTGTAGACTATGTTAGAATTATTATCACTTCTTTCTCCTCACTTGAGGCTGCCCCTCTCAGGCTCCTATTTGATGTTCCTCCTCTTCATGTCCTCTGAATGTTGGAGTGACTTGGGGCACCATCTTTGGATCCTATCTCTTCCATGCACATTCCTTTGTTAGGTCACCTCTTGGTTTGCAATGTCACCTGAATATTGATAACTTCCAAGTTTTCCCTCCAGCCTTGACCTTTCCTCTGAGTGATGGTTTCACATCAAACCACCTACATGTCATCTTCACTTAGATGAATAATGGGCACCTCAGACTGAACATATACAAAACATGAATCTTGACCAACCAGCTCCTGCCATCACCAAACCAAGTCTGTTCCTCCTAAAATTTCTTCAATTTCTCAATAAAGGCTACTACCATTTACCTATTTGTTCAAGTCTCAAATTTACAATTTGACTCTCCTCTTTCCATTCCCATCTACATCCTATCCATTGAAAAGTGTAATCAGCAAGATCATCAGCATTTAGCATTCACCTACTACCTGCTACCTCCACTACCAAAACCCTGGCAAAAAGCACCATCCTCCCTCCCCTGTGTGATTGTTTCTTCTTGATATTATTTCCACTCATCTCTCCCTGTTCTCAACACAGCAACAAGAGAGATCTCATTAAAACAAAAATCAGATAATGCTACTCCTCTTGCAAACACCCTCCAGTGATTTTTCATAATTCTAAGAATAAAATTCAAACTATAAAAAATGATTTAATGGACCCTGTGGATTTGTCCTCTGCCCAACTCTGTCTCTAACACCATCATCTCTTAGCACACTCCTTTACTGTTTATATCCTCCAGCTACCATGAGTTGCTTGTTGTTCCTCAGACCCACTAAGCTTTTCTTCTATCACATAGCCTTTGCATTTGTTATTTCTCCTGCACAGAGAGCTGGACATATGGTGGCACAGTGGCTAAGGCACTAGGATGCTAAGCAAAAGGTCGGTGGTTCATATCCATGTTAGAAAGACACAGCGCTCTGTTTCTGTAAAGATTTACAACCTTAAATATCTTATGGGGCAGTTCTTCTCTGTCTTATAGGGTTACTATGAGTCAAACTTGACTTGACGGCAATAGAAGAGATCTGGAATGCACTTATTCCAAATATTTGCATGTTGCATCCTTCTTATTCAGGTCTCAGCGCAGATGTTGCTATCTCTGTTGACCCTATCTAATATAGCCTTTCAGTTCATGTCATGTTGTAGCCCACTGCCATATTTCAGCTCTTCCATAATACTTAGTACCTGAACTGATGTCAGCTAGTTAGTAACCGTTGTCTGCATATCCCACTGAAGTGCTGCCTCCATGAAAAGAGGGGATTAGACTGTGCTCCTCACCACTTTATCCCCAGCTATAAATCAGGTCTGTCGTAGAATAATCATTCAATAAATATTTGTGGAATTAATAAGCAAATGCTTCCTCTGCTTCTAGTCTTGCCTCCTATAATCCTTTCTCCACACAAAAGCCAGAGCAATCTTTCAAAAATGCAAATTAAATCATGTCACTTCCTTGTTTAAATACATTAAGAGCTTCCCATTGCACTTAAAATAAAACCCCAAGTGATGAAAACATGGGTAATAGAGATGGTTGCACAACATGGTGAACATAATTAGTATCACTGAATTTTAAAAGCAAAAATGACTGAAATAATTCATGTATACACACATATACATACTTACATCTATCTTTGCCTCCACATTTATCTCCCTACTGCCATCTTAAGTCCATTGGGAATCTCTGACTACCTTGAAGAGCTGCTTTCTTTGAGTATCTCTAGGGTCTTTTTACTCTCACTTTTCTTGGGGGCTCAGGGTCCCCATAGGTACACAGAGATATCACCCTTTATGATCTGTGGGTTCATTTGGGCTCCAAGATATCCTTCACCATGACTCTGGTCCCTGACACACTTCATAGCCTCGAAGGCTCGCAGAAATAAGAAGCTATTGGTAACACCCACTCGAAGAGAAAGCTATTTTGCATGAGCCTGAGAAAGCTGCTGTGCACAGAAAGCTTGATTTAAGACAATTTCAATAAGCCTGGATTCATCATCTTGAAGGCCTCTGAAAAAAAGACAAGTGTCATTTTCTAAATGCCTTTATGCAATCAAGCCTTTTGCAGCCAGCTTGACTGACCCACATGTCTATGTGTATGCATAGACTACTGCCTTTCACAGCTCACTAGGTCATTTGGCACTGGGGGTGCCACAGAGAGTCCACAGGAAGCAAGAACCATGAGACAGGTCATACAGCAAGTACCTTGGGAAGAGCAGCCTGGCCCGTCAGTCCTCACAAGCTGATTCTATTCCCTCAGTTCCATTTCTTTGCAATTCAGGAGCCCAGGCAGGCTTTCAGGAAACTCAGAAGTCCTATAACTGTGGGAAAGTAAGTTAAATGTTCTGTGCCTCGGTTTTTCCTCATTCCTAAAATGAAGAAAATAACACACTCAGGTCTCACTTATTGAAATGATTATGCTCCAAAGACCAGGTCGTTATGTAAAATGAAAATCTATGTTAAACAAAACTTCATCAACCACATGGTCTTCAGACTCCAGTAGTCATTTCAGAGGTAGTCTCGAGAGTTGTTTCCTTTCCTGCAGCCCCTATCCACAGCCCCCTTGTTTCCTAACAGTGACTTCCATACTTAGGGTGGGCAGGTAAGCTTGTGTCATTTTAAACCACAGACAGAGCAGATTAGGCCAAGATTTACAGTCAAGAAGTGTCCCACCAAACCTCAACCAATGTTCCTTATAACAATTTTTGTTCTCCACTGAAACACAAACCCAACAGAGAGCCCTCCCTGCTAGCCAAAGTGTTCCTAAGAGTACAAATGGTGGATCTCAGAATCTGTAGCAAAGTGATCACTGCACGTCCTGTCAGCACCCTTCTGGGGAGAGTGGCAACAAGGACTTGGGGAGAAGCACCTTTCTGGGTAGGGTGGGATGAGTGGCAACAAGGAATTGGAACTCAGGATGGAGGTACTCTGTCACTCAAAACACATGGTTCCTTTGAGGTGATTTAAGTAGTTTTTTCTTTTGTTTTGTTTTTACTATTTTCATATATGTGAAATGTCAGATAATGAGGTAGTCAGTTAGTGAGGAAAAGATGTAGTTCATCAACCTCACATAGTGAAATGAATGCAGTTATGGTATCTGAAATGACATAATACAAGTATTATGATTATTGCCATCTTCGTGGCACAATAAATGTAAATGGCAAATGTTGGAGGTAGGAAGGAAGCTAAGGATTCCCCTAAATCATGAGCTGTGGGAGAAAGTGAAAAGCCTGGAAATCAGAAGGCCTGGTTTCAGATCCTGGCTTTACTATTCACTGTGAGAGAGTTAGGATGTCAACGTTTACCTGAGCCTGCTTCCCAATTGCAAAAGGGATAGAGAATCCTCAGTTCATGGAGGTGTTCTGACAACTTGATGAAACAAATGGAACACTGGTGCACACATTTTGGCACCATCTAATCCAGTAGTTCTCAAAGTTTGATTCCTGGCAACTTTGCAGATATGCAATATCTACTAAATCAGAAACTCTAAGTGGTGGCCTAATAATCCATGTTTTAACAAGTCCCCCTAGGGGACAAAAAACCACAGCCTTTGGTATTGGTTACACCTCAATGTAAAGAAAACAAAATTCCTCACCACTGGACCAATAAATAACGTCCATATAAATGGAGAAAAGATTGAACTTGTCAATGATTTCATTTTGCTTGAGTTAACCATCAACACTCATGGAAGCAACAGTCAGGAAATCAAATGACATATTTCATTGGGCAAATCTATTGTACAAGACCACTTTAAAGTGTTGAAGAACAAAGATGTCATTTTCAGAACTAATGTGCGCCTGACTCAAGCCATGATATTTTCAGTAACCTCATATGCATGCGAGAGTTGGATAGGGAATAAGGAAAACTATAGAAGATTTGATGCATTTGAGTTATGGTGCTGGAGGAGAATACTGAAAGTACCATGGACTGCCAAAAGAACAAGTAGATGTGTGTTGGAAGAAATATAGCCAGAGTGCTCCTTGGAAGCCAGGATGGCCATACTTCATATTTCATACTTTGTACATATTGTTGGGAGGGACCAGTCACTGGAGAAGTACATCATGTTTGGTAAAGTGGAGGGTCAGAGAAAAAGAAAAAGACCCCAATGAGATGGATTGGCACAGTGGCAACAACAATGGGCTCAGGCTTAGCAAGGATTGTGAGGATGGCCCAGGGTCGGGCAGTGTTTCTTTCTGTTGTGCATAGGGTCGCTATGAGTTGGTACCAATGTGATGGTACCTAACAACAACAACAACAAGCAGGGGAATTTGAAAAACAAAAATGCTTGAGAACCAAACCCATACAGACAAGGAAATAGAAAGCCAGTAAAGGCCTAGGATACTGGACAAATGGCAGTGCCTGTCCCAAGATTGCCCAGCAGAGTCATCTGAAAATGAGGTAAAACACACACACTTCAATAAGTAAAGGACTTTCTTTGAGCCATCGGACAAATTCCCCAAAAACATTTGTACAGAACAAGTAGTTAGGTTCCATGTTCAGCCAAAGCTCTTTGAGGTATCTGCCCAGAAGAAGAGATCTGGGACCCTTGCAGCCCTCCTGGATGGGGAACGAGCCATGGTCAAGTTTGAGTCTTTTTTACCACCATAATGAAGTGGTTGTTGTGGTTGTTGTTAAGTGCCATCGAGTTGGTTCTGACCCTTAGCGACCCTGAACAATGTTTCCGAGGCTGTAAATCTTTATGGGAACAGAAAGCCTCATCTTTGTCCCTCGGAGCAGCTGGTAGTTTCGAACTGCTGACCTTGAGGTTCGCAGTCCGATTTGTAACCACTACACTACCAGACCAAGAAGCAGTTGTTCGAACAGAGCATGGGAACACTGAATGTTTTAAAATTGGGAAAGGTGTGCAGCAAGGTTGTGTTCTTTCACCATACTTATCCAACCTGTATGCTGAGCAAATAATACGATAAGATGGGTTCTAGGAAGAAAAACGTGGCATCAGGATTGGAGGAAGACTCATTAACAACCTGTGATATGGTGATACAACCTTGCTTGCTGAAAGTGAAGAGGACTTGAAACATTTACTGATGAAGATCAAAGAGCACACAGCCTTCGATATGGGTTGCATCTCAATGTCAAGAAAACAAAAATCCTCACCACTGGCCCAATAAACAACATTCTTATCAATGGAGAAAAGATTGAAGTTGTCAAGTACTTCATTCTTCTTGGATCAGCTATCAACACTCGC
>NW_006408819.1:1391754-1397021 GCF_000296735.1 Chrysochloris asiatica
CAGAGAAAAAGAGGAAGACCCCTAACGAGATGGATTGGCCAGGTGGCACCATTGATGGACTCAAATGTGGCAGCGGTAGTGAGGTTGGCCCAGGATCAGACATTGCTGTTCATGGGGTCACTATGAGTCGGTTCCGACTCGATGGCACCTGACAACAACAACAATGCTACCAGAGCTCCTTAATGAAATGGTAGGGGACAGTAAAGCTGAGCAGCAATTGCCAGCCTGTGTTATTAGCTCCTGTTTACAATGTACCAGAAAAATGTGAAAATGCCCAAGTACAGAGCCCAACATTTAAGCATGTGTGGTATTTGTGGCTGGATATCTTCCTGGTGGGTTCTTGCCTAGAACATTCCCTAACTGCCCTGCACCGTATCTCTCCCTCTCCTCTGTAAAGAGGACTAGAGGATCTTCCAGATTCCCTAGCACCTTGGACTTCCTTGGCACTTTTATTCCCCTGGTGTGGAAAGATACCAGAAGTCCTGCACACACACACACAAACACAGATACACACACACACTCTGCTTCCCCAGGCAGGCAAGCAGAGTACAGCCTTGCTTCTTAAGTCCCCAGAATGGGCTCCCACATCATGCTGGCAGGTCATGACTCATTTATCCCTCAGACCAGCTCTGAGAGCTCA
Source organism: Chrysochloris asiatica (assembly GCF_000296735.1). Taxonomy (NCBI): domain Eukaryota; kingdom Metazoa; phylum Chordata; class Mammalia; order Afrosoricida; family Chrysochloridae; genus Chrysochloris; species Chrysochloris asiatica. Next base: position 1,392,395 of record NW_006408819.1, read on the forward strand.
GTGGTGGTGTGTAGGCGCGTCTCCCCCCTTCTCCCCAGCCACCTCATCACGAAGCTCTCCATCAGAAGGTGATTACATTTGGGGAGGGTTTTTTGTTTTTTTTTCATACATAATTGTTTCTTAATTCCTTTAATTTCACTCTTTTTAAAGATTACAAGCAAAAACCGGCACTTGATAAATGATGAAGAACATTAGTAATTAATTGAGTTTCCAAGTGGTACTGTTTTGGGAATGATTATATATATATATATATATATATATTAAAAGAAAAGTTTGAGAATACTTTCTTGGATACAGCCTAGGCCCACTGCAACTTAAAATTGAAGAAAGCAGAGACGTTTCCAAAATGTGCTCAAGACCCTGTCTAAAATATCAGACAAACCAGAAGTTGAGCAAGACCCTCAAAGACCAAGGAGAAATAATTAGTTTGTTTATTCACTTGCTTACTCCTTCACTCACTCCTTCTTTTCTTCATTCAGAAACTCAGTTATTCCTTCTCTTCTTCCTCAATAATTCACACACTAACAGAATAACTCCCTCCCCACTTCCCTCAGACACTCTTTCAGTCCCTCCCCTGCTCAGTCCCACTAATATAGCACCTTAATGACTTAGAGCTTTAGCAGATGTGATAGTTTTCTGCAAAAGCTCTTTAGTGTGCAAATAAATTGCTGCATTTTCCTAATATCACCCACTCTGCTCTGCACTCTTATCATTCAATATGCATTGTTTGAGAGTTGACTGTGCAGGGACCCAATAGATTTAGATGACATTGAACATTCCTTTAGCAAGCTCACCATCTATGTTTCACAAAAGACTATAGTTAATGAAGAAATTCAAAGAGGGAGCAACTGATTCTGGCCCAAAAGTGACATGATTCCACTTGATGAATATTTCTTAAGCAGCTTCTATCTGGGGTTAGGTAAGGGACTAAGACATGGTCCTTGCCTTTACAGAGCCCAAAACTCAGGGGTAGAGTCAGATCATTGCCATAAAATTGGACAGATGTTGAGTTGGTGAGAGGCACAGCAATGCAAAAATCAAGTAGTTATTAAGTCTGTCCAGTGAATACGTGTGAAGAGAGTCAACAGTGGCCCTAGAGAAATAGTATTTTGTTTGACAAAGGTAGACGGAAGGAGAGTGATCAAGGCATGTTCCTAGTCATGAGCAGAAATCTCAGTACATGCTTATTGTTGATGTTAAGTGCTATGGAGACCATTACAACTTATAGAGACCCTATATAGGGTTTGAATTGCCAATCTTTTTGTTAGCAGTCCAAGTGTTTATCCTACAGCACCACACCAGGACCCCACGGTATGCTTGGAGAATAATAGAAAATTGTTTGTTTGTTTATTCTACAGAAGAAATGTGGAAGGGAATTAGTGTAAATAAAAAAATAAGGCTTAGCTCTCAAGAAAGGCCTTCAATGCTAGTTAAGGTTTGACTGTATAAGAGGAAGAGCCATGGAGATTTTTGTTTTATTTTTATCAGAAATGTGTCATAAGAAGAGTTGAGCCCAAAAAAATATTAATTTGGAAGTGAGATCAGAGAGATCACACAAAGAGACTCAAGGCAAACAGGACCTTCATTGGAGCCAGAGACTCCCATGGACTGAGGTGGGGAAGTAGAGAGAGAAATTTGGGGTCCAAGATGGGTATGAGTGTGGGCAGGTGCTGAATCAGCAACCCTGATGGAATGCGAAGGATGAGGGGAGAAAGCCAGATATTCTTCAGAAGCTTTTTGAATGGGAGACTGAGAGGATAGTAGTGACATGACAAGAATGAACAGAGAACAAATGAAAGAAGACACTGACTTAGGGGGTAGCCATATAGAATTTGAGGAGTCTGAGGTGGAAATAGCCAGAATTCAGATGAACAGTGGAGCTAGAACACAGAAGGGAAGTCTAAAATATTTGAGTTTACTACACTGATCATAAGGAGCTCTGGTAGTGTAGTGGTTACGAGTCAGGCTGCGAACCGCAAGGCCAGCAGTCCGAAACTACCAGCTGTTCCGCTGGAGAAAGATGAGGCTTTCTGTTCCCATAAAGATTTACAGCCTCGGAAACCCTGTACATGAGTCGGAACCGACTCTACGGCACACAACAACAACAACACTGATCATAGAATCTTGGTGTGGCACTGTGGGTTAATGCGTCAGACTGCAAAGCTGTTTGAACTGCAAGGTTGGTAGTTCAAGCTCACCAGCCGCTTCTTGGAAACCCTACACAGGGTCACTATGGGTTGGAAGTGACTCAGCAGCACTTACCAACAACAACAGCAACACTGATCATGGTTGATGCTGGGACATGGATGCATAGTGTAAACAGAGGTGTAGAAAAATGTGAAACAAAACTCAAAATCATAAAAAAAATGATTACGCTCACTGGTCTGAAAGACTAGTGGAACCCTGAGACTATGGCTCTTAGTCAACTTTCAAACCTACAACTGAACTCACTTCCATGGTTCAACTTTTGGCCAAATAGTGAACAGGGCTGAAGTCCTGGTGTGGTGCTGTAAAATAAGCACTGGACTGCTAACTGCAAGGTCTGTGGTTGAAACCCACCTGTCTCTCCTTGGAAACCCTATATAGTGTCACTATGAGTTAGAATGGACTTGATGGTACTTAACAACAACAATAGACAGGCTTATCAGGTGAACAATAACACCAGGGAGGTATTAGAACAACTGACCATATGAAATCCAAAGAGTAGCTTAGAAGGAAGGAAGAGACAGGAAAGAAAGATGAATAGAAATGGAAAAACACAGGTAGGAAATAGGAAAAGTGTTGTTACATTGTGGGGATTGCAATCAATGACATGAAACATGAAACAAAATGTGTATGACTTGTTAAATGTAAAAACTAATCTGCTCTGTAAACTTTCACCCAATTCACAATGGTTTTGTTGTTGAGTGCCGTTGAGTCAGTTCCAACTTATAGTAGAGGGTTTCTAAGGAGCGGCTGGTGGGTTTTAACTACCAAACTTGCAGTTCAAACTGACCTTGTGAAGCAGTGATTACCCAACAACACCACATCAGGACTCCAATATAGCGGTGTCTCATCTTTCTCCCTAGGAGTGACTGGTAGATTCGAGTTACTGACCTTGCAGTTAGCAACCCAGCTCATAATCCACTAGGCTAACAGGTCTTCAATTAACAATAAAAGTATTAAATACATAAACAAATAGATAAAGCAAGCTAAATTTTAAAAGGAGAAGGAGGAGGATGAGGGGAAGAGCAAGGAGCCTGGGACAGCACTTTGAAGGTTAGTAGAAGATCAGCAAGGAGCAGCCCAAGAAGAGTATAAGAACAGGCAGCTTGTTGCATGCTGGGAGTCAAGGGAGGAGAGTGATTCTAGTAGAGACTAGAACTTGAGGACAAGTATCATATGGTAAGTATAGGATGATTAGCTTGATGTGTGACAATGAAGCAATCATGGGTGACCTTGGGTGAAGTGAAAATGAGATCACATTAGAAACCCTTAAGAAGTTTCAGGAAGGAAGAAGAGGCAGCTACTTTAGCAAATGCTTGATCATCAAGAGGAGTAGTCAGGTAAGCTTCATGGGAGAAGGAAGGTTTTTTTGGTTTTGTTTGTTTTTAGAAATAAGGAAGATAAAAATGGTTAAGAGTAGGAGAAAGGGAGAGATTGAACAAGCTGGGGATAAGGGGGAAATCAGGGGTATCAACACCAGATACCAAGAAAAAGCTTGTTGTCGTTAAGTGCTGTCATCAAGTCAGCTCCAACTCATAGCAATACTGTATAGGGTTTCCAAGGAATGGTTGGTGAGTTTGAACCACCGACCTTGCAATTCAAACCAACTTTATGGTCTAGTGCATTTTCCCACAGTGTCATCCCAGGACTCCAATGAAAAGCTTATGCTTTTGTAAAAGTGCAGTTGCTAGGAGGAGAATTTGTGACAAATTACCAAAAAGCATAGTAGACCCACCTGAAGATTTACTTGATTTATTCCACACCCACCAACTCGCTTGAACATTATCATTCTTAGATCTTCACTGTAATCACTAGTTCTGAACATTGTTCTAGTCAGTTAGAGAGGGGATACATTCTCATGCCACAGAGATTGAAAGGAAGCAGCTCCATTTCTGTAGGAGGCCTCCATGATACTATGGGCCCTGTGCTTCCTCCTCTTTTGGCTTGTGGTCCCTCTTGAAGAGAGAGGCTGTGCTTGCCCCCACATCTTTCTCCAATCACTTATGTCCCAGGGACTCAAGGACCCAGAAGCACAGGGCCAAGTGCATAGCGCTCAGTGAAGAGGAGTCAGAAGGCAAGGAGGAAAGAACAATGAATGAAGGGTCAGGTGGATGCGGAAGGGTTGGGGGCAGAGGAGATACCACTGCTGGGAGAAAGTATGTGTGTGAGTGCTGGAGGCAGCTCTGCTCTGGGCTCAGCCTCTCTTATGAGGACAGTGGATTTAATAGTTTCAAGTCCATAGAAACTAGCATGCCCATACTCAGAACTCAGAATTATAGGTGCCCCACAGTCTCATGTTTCTCTGCTATTCATAGAGTTTTCAGTGACTAACGATTTGGAAGTAGTTTGTCACTCTTTCTTCCTAGTCTGTCTTTGTTTTGTAGCTCATCTGAAACCTGTCCACCATGGGTGACCCTGCTGG
>NW_006408819.1:1398911-1404791 GCF_000296735.1 Chrysochloris asiatica
GTGTGGCAGCGGTAGTGAGGTTGGCCCAGGATCAGACATTGTTTCGTTCTGCTGTGCATGGGGTTGCTATGAGTCGGTTCCGACTCGATGGAACCTGACAACAACAACAAGAGTCTCATGTGAGAGATGTTTTTAAGTATACCACTTACGTGTGCTGTGCCTCAGTTTGCTGTCTATAAAAGGGCTAGTTATATTTGCCTTGAAAAGGCATGAAGACAAAAGAGAATGTACATCAAGCAACTATCTTTGTTAATTAATCTTTATCTGAGGTCAAAAAACTCTCACCAGGAAGAACTAATACCGTGAGGTTGGAGTCACTTATTTTAACATCTTATTGTATATTCTTGGAAGAATTTTATCCCTCTATCCCTCCACGTGTGTGTGAGCACACACACACAGAGTTAATAATCTGATTTACACAGAGGTATCATCGATTGGTCCTGACTGCCAATTTCTCTCACGGTTTGTAGGGATTCAGCATGATTTACACAGAGGAATCATCGATTGGCCTTGACTGCCAATTTTTACTCAGGGTTTGTAGGGATTCAGCACTCTTGTATTTTATCCCATCCTGATTCTTCCTCACTCATCGAGGTGACCAGCTGTGGATTGTCCTCCTGGACATGCACTCCAAATCAGGCAGGCAGCATAATGTGTGGGGTCCAGTGCAAACTGAAAACATGGGGCCTTTTCTTCAAAATTAAAACTTCAAGACTGAAACTCAGTGTGGGACCCTTCTAAACAGGGAGGGCAGTGCTACTGAGCAGGTCACATGTCCAGGAAGCTTATCTCACTCCAGGTCCATCCCCAGTGTTCTGATCTTATTGAAAGAACATCCCAGAGCAAAGTCAGATGTTCTTTGCAAAATCATTTGCACTAGCAAAGAGACCTCTAGACAATGAGATTACCCCAAGTTTCTTTCCGAAGATTCCAGCAGGCAGCTGCCATGTGGTTTTATCTATAGCTAAGGCACCTTGAGTCTCAGTTCTGTCTGAGCACCTATTGGATCACTCTGGCTTGCCTCTATTATCAACAAATAGCTGGCTTTCTTCTTGCTGCTAATTTTTCTATCCCTTCAAGGTGCTGTTTATTCTCCTAACCCCTATATTCGCCATACCTGTCCCCAGCACAAGCATACTCTAGGACAGAGTATGAATTATCTGCTGAGCCTGAAGGGTCTGGAGTCTATTTTCTAGCTCCATTCTGCATCCTGGGAGGAAGGAGGCTTACTACCTGGGTCTCCAAGGCAAGGTGAGGATCATGACAGTATTGGAAGGCTAAAGGGATGAATAAAAAGCAAGAACTAGGCCACTCAATGCATGGTCCCTGGAGGGGTGCAAGTCTGCAGGGAGATAAGTGCAAATATAAAGAATAAGTGTTTCAAAAATTGTATAGAAATTTGATAATACCAATTCAATTTAATAATAAACAATTGGGCTTAAAATTATTTTCACTTTTCTCGTAATTCACTTTTATTGCATTTCATGAAAGTATTGGTCCATGAAGTTTGGGAAAAAATTAAAGATAATGAAAAACAAAACCAAGCTAACTAAAACAAAACAAAAACTAGGTGCTTCATAGAAAATGTTGGCAAAACACTGGCCAATACCTCTGAGGCACCCCTGGCTCTTATGTAGTGGGAAAAAGGACAGGACTTTCTAGTTCTGACTGCATCATTTCCTTGGAACAGTTGTTATTGAGGCTCCACCATTTTTCCCCTCTAAAGTGAATTGAAGATGGGCATGCCTGTCTCACCACCTCACAAATGTCTCCAGATGACCATATGAGATCATATGTCTCATAAGGACAACATAAGATTACATGTCTCATGAAGGTAAGAAGGTGTTTTCCAAACTGTGAAATATGGTCTTAAGTGAGGGATAAATGCCGAGAATGCTACCATGCTGCTGCCACCCATATGTCCCTGCAATCAAAGAGGTAACAGTGCTGTGGTGAGGAGCACAACCTCTGGAGTTAAGCAGTCTGGGTCTAGATCCTATCTTCCCAGATTTTTAATTTGGTTCCCTCCAGTGAGCCATTGGACCTCTCAGTGCCTCCATTTGCCTATCTGTAAAGAAGGGATCCTCATAGTGTCAGCTGTATAGGGTTATGGTGAGAATGAAATGGGAAGCACCTATAACAACTTGTGGTTTACATGACAGACAATTCATGGTAATGTGATCATTCCACATTAAAAATTTGGGAGCTACTCATGTTCAAAGTGCTTGTCCTTCACAGTAATCCTTATCACCGTCATTCACATCTTCCAGACTTCATTTATCCAGTTCCATATTGGTGCTTTAATGTTTTATTAATTGGTCACTGTTGGTGTGGAAGATACTATTGATATTAGAATATGTATCTTCTGTCTAGCAAATGTGCTGGACTCTCTCATTAGTTCTGACAGTTTGTCTAATTCTCTTGGTCTTTCCAAATAAATGCTAACTCATTGCAAATATAGTCATTTTGTTTCTTAATTTCCAATTTGTATATCTTTTATTCCTTTTGAGGGCTTACTGTACTAATTTGGAATGTGATAGCAGCATCTTCATGCCGCTTCCAACATTAAAGGGAACACTTCTCAATTTTACTTTCTATTACATATGTTATATACTCTGGGATTTTAGAAGGTTGCCTTGATGGGTATGAAGGGATTTCCTTCTATTGAAACCTTAAAAAGTATTTTTATCACAAATAAATGTCAAACTCTATAAAATGCGTTCTTGTAACAGTTTGTGGAAATTTCCATTATCTTTTAATTCCAAACTTTTTGAAGCCTAAATATAGTTCTTAAATGTATTAATGTAACAAATAACATAGACAGATTTCTTGATACTGAACTGTTCTGAAATCTTGATGATAGATTCCACATGGTCATGATCTCTTTGCTTTGCTTTGTTTTTCATGTACTGTTTGGAAAACCATAAATGTTCTTTGCTTCTGCTGACCATCAACTTTTAAAACTATTTGGAACTGATCCTTTTATCACCACTACAACATTATATGGTCAATGGTCTATTGTTTTCCTAAGCCCATGTCTGCATTGTTTTAAATTCTACATATTTCTCTATTTTTCCTGGTTTTCAGTCTTTGTTTCCTCACCTCTTTCTTATAACTATGTCCCCAAAAGGTGGGGAGCAGAGTTTGAAATTCCACTCTGGAATCTGCCATTATTTGAACAAATGAAGAAACTAGATGGGGAAAACTACCTTCATGTGTCAAGTTGGGCTAGTAGATGGACCCCTAAACCAGGAGTCTGGCTTTGATACTGCAATGCAAGGGGAAACGATTGACTCCTGAGAGTAGCCCATTGGCTGGTTTCAAGTATAAAAGAAAAGGGGAGAAAGCAGGGAAAGTATAACAGCTTCCAGGTAATTCCCACCTGCCCAGTCTTATGCTTTTTATACCCTATATGATCAAGTCAGGTAAGAAACTGTTTGAAAGATCTCTCCCTGACTCTGCCTCTGCATTTGGGCAGAAAAGTTTTTGCAGCCCTATTTTACTTTCCCAATGAGGTAGAATGTCATCTCATCACATGATAAGCAGAACCAGGTTTACCCCCTCTCTTTGGAGGGTCTTTTATGACTTTCTTGAGTTTTTACAGTTATTAATTCAGCATGTTGCACCACCTCTGTGCAGGCTTCACACATTTCTACTAACCTGATGTGATGTTAGAAGACAAAGTATGTGACTTGTCCCTCAGTATAATCATACCTGTGACAAAAGAGCTGCAATTAGAATTCAACTGGGTGTATTTGCTTCACTAGGATTGAGCCAACTCTTCTGCCCTCTCACCCATGACCTGAGGTGAAAGTTTCAAGACCTTCCCTCTAAATTACACAGACTGCTGCTCTAATTACATTCAGTAAAAGTTATTTGTGTTCAACCCAGGGCATTTTGCTTCATCCCTGCCTCTGATAATTTGGGACTTGTAGTGGCAAGTGGTGAGGCACTCTAGCAGCATTTCTGATTGCTTCCACTCTCTCCTCCAGGATGCCCCTGACCCTCAGCTCAGTCATGACTTCCATTGCCTGGTGTCAATGATTGGAATGAAACTGTCTTAAACCATGCATCTGAATGGAAATGTGGTTACCCTATCGGAAGAAATACAAATGATCTGGACTCCATGGAAGAAATTCCAAAAAGAAGTTCTGACCCAAGGCTATATATACCTAGGTAGTCTGCTGAACATCACTCTAGGAAGACACTAAGATCTCCTCTTAGGATTAAGTTGTATTGTTGGCCTGTGGTTTGTGTCATTGTTTGAAAGAACGTCAGTGTACCTTGTAAAACTAGACTTCAACTTCTCAAGGGGCATGGAAAGAGAATATCTCTGTGGGGAGTGGCAAGCAGACTGACAAGTAGTCCCAACTATTTAATTATCTTCCTCTTAGGGGTCTCTAACCATTGTATTGCCTGAAAGACAATTGCCCTTGGCCCTTCTCAACTGCTCTGAGAGACATCTCTCACGACCTGCTTGGGGCTTTTCTTGAACTTTCAGTTTCCTAAGAAACAAGCTTCACTGACTTTGAAGACGGAGGGTCCCACATATAAGGACAAGAAAATGACAGCTCAGTTGACAACCAGCAAGGAGACTAGGATCTCAGTCTTATGCTGCAAGGAAATGGAGTTGGCCAACAACACAAATGAGTTTTCTAGCAGATACTACTCCAGAGTTTTCAGAGAAGAGCCCAGCTTGACTGACACTTCAATTTATGGTGTGGTTCTGTGGGATAAAGCACTGGACAGCAAGGTTGGTTTGAACCACAAAGTTGGCGGTTCAAACTTACCAGCCCCTCCTTGGAAACCCTATACAGGGTAACTATGAGTTGGAATTAACTCAACAGTACTTAACAACAACAACAACAACAACAACAACAACAGGGCAATTTAGGGAAGGCTACTTTGGGAGACACTGTGTGAGGGACAGTCAAGTTGGGTTTCCTCCTACAAGACAGATATACATGCTGCCTTTCTATACAGCAGGAGAAAATTAGTACATGACATCTATCCAGTCCCACAAATATGTTGATCCTGCATCTCAGTCCTTTGCATGCACAAGACACAGGTGGACACAAGTAGATCTATTCTATGCCTGTATCCTGCTCCCCTCTTCCTGAGCAGTATCTTGGACCTTCATTCAATGTCCCAAACTTAAGTGTGACACTTGGTGCTGAGGTGCTTGGGTTGTTGTTGTTGTTGTTATGTGCCGTGGAGTCGGTTCTGACTCATAGAAACCCTGTACAGGGTTTCCGAGGCTGTAAATCTTTAGGGGAGAAGAAAGCCTCATCTTTCTCCCACGGAACAGCTGGTAGTTTCGAACTGCTGACCTTGCGGTTAGCAGCCCGATTCGTAACAACTATGCTACCAGAGTTCCTAACAATTCACCAGGAAGATTTTCAAACATGTGTGAAAAATCCCTGGTAATTTCAAAGAACTGAGTACAAAACACTTCCTTAACCATCATCTCATGGAGCCTCCCAACAACCCTGAGACAGAAATAATCATATCCTCTTTCTCTGATGAAGGTCCAAAGAGGGCAAATGACTGGCTTAAGGTCAGAGCTAGCATGCAGAAAGTCTCTGCTTCTGAGTATAGCTTATTTTTGAGATTGTGGTTCTTCAATCAGTGGTTTACAAGGCCTTGTGCCTTTGAAATTATGAGTAGTGCATTTGTGAAACTTGGTCATCAAGACAGTGTATCTGAATTCAGTAAGAAGAGATACTTGGGAACCTAATGAGAGAAGATATATTTGTTCATCATCTACATGGTAATAATGCACCTCATGCTGTTCCCTTGACCTACATGGGACACCAAGGCTCAGGTGACCATATAGTTAACTCCTTACCATCTTCAGGTGTTTCTTTGTTCAGAGGGGCC
>NW_006408819.1:1407759-1425852 GCF_000296735.1 Chrysochloris asiatica
ACATTGTTTCGTTCTGCTGTGCATGGGGTCGCTATGAGTCGGTTCCGACTCGATGGCACCTGACAACAACAACAATAAACTGGGATTTATTCCTACCAAAAGGAAGAGAAGCAACAGATTAATCCTGAGGCCCAGAACTTATTAAAAACCTTCAACTGTTCCTAATGTGAAAGATGAAATGTGCTGCCTGAAGTGACTGAGCCATATCAAGTCCAGAGGATCTTCCTGTGGCCAAAGGAGTTCTTCAATAATTGACTAATAGCCATTTCTATTGGCAGACACTTCTGGATCAGGAGACTGGACCAACTAGAGCAGCTAAAATCATCCCAGAAGTGTGGGAGAGGAGAGATGCTCAGTCATTAGCATTCCAAGAGGATACAGGTAGTGTGTGGGGACTTCACTGGGTGACGCTGTCAGAGGGAGTGACATCAAAATTATTGTCTATGCAATTTTTGTGTAGTGTTTCAACAAAAAGCCTCACAATGGGACCAATCAACAACTTCATGATAAACAGAGAAAATTTTTTTAAAAAATTATGTATTACATAAGTGTGCAGCTTCCTTGTGATTCTTCAAGGTAGCATAATATTCCATTGTGTGTAAGTACCTCGATTTGTTTATCCATTCTTCAGTTGATGGGCACTTTGGCTGTCTCCATCTTTTTGCTATTGTAAATAGTGCTGCTATGAACATTGGTGTGCATATATCTTCTCGTGTTGTGGCTTGTTTTTCTTGTGAGTAAATACCAAGTAGAGGAATTGCTGGATCATAAGGTATTTATATTTTCAACCTTCTGAGGAAATGCCATATTGCTTTCCAGAGAGGTTGGACCATTTTGCAGTCCCACCAGAATTTATTGTCCTCTACATTTTTGATCTTTGCTTTTATTGTTGGTGTGAGATGATATCTCATTTGTTGTTTTGATTTGCATCTCTCTAATGGCTAGTGATTGTGAACATTTCTTCATATGTTTGTTGGCTACCCGGATCTCCTCCTTGGTGAAGTGCTACATTTTTACCCACATTTCAACCTGAGTGATCTGATTTTATCACTTCACTTTTCCTTAGAATAAAATTAAAATCCCTTTCCATGGTCTAAAGAACCTGCCTATGCTGGTTCCAGCCTCCATCTTCTGTTCTCTTCTTTGCCTATTAAACTCCTTAACAGACTTTGTCTCATTCAGGGCTTTGTTGAATGTCATTGTTCTGTCCCCCACCCCCTTTCCAGCATTGTTGTTTTTTTTTAAGTGCTGTTGAGTTGGTTCTGACCCATAGTGACCCTGTATTAGGTTTCCAAAGAGCAGCTGGTGACCTTGAACCTCTGACCTTGTAGTTCAAATGACTTTGCAGTCTGGCACACTATCCCACAGCGTCACACTTATCTGTGGCTTGCAGTTGAAATGGCTGTTCCTCTGCAGACATCTGACACTCAGCAAGTACTCAGTAATATCGTAAATTAAGTTTTAAATCATGGTGACATAAAATTGTAACTGCATTGAAGCCATTAAGGAGCACTGCATTTGTTGGACTGAGTGAGGAAACATCTGAGGTGAGTGAATTTCGCCAGGGAAATACTTTGTATGAAATTAAACTTAATACTAGATCAAGAAAAGAGTGATGGGCCGAGATTGGCCTAAAAGGGCAGAATACATGCAAGGAGTAGAATACCTGAGAAGATTGGCTTGATTGAAATAGAAAATTTGGAGTGGAAAACTAGGTTAGATTAGGCTAGAAAGGTGGAGGATAGGCACAACAGTAGAAGAGACATATCTGACACAGGAGCCTCTGAAGACAAAGAAAGCCAGGGCTGGTGACTGGTGACTAAACTTCAGCTATTGGTCTGATGGGGAAGGGTGTCTAGACTAAATGGAACCTTTAGAGGTGGAAAGGAAAGTGTCACACTATGTGCTGAGCTCTATGTTCCTGCAATGAGATAGAATTTGTTAGCGGAGGGAGATAGGCATTTATCAAATAGTTACAGAAATAAATATTACTATCAAACGGGTAAAGTTTTAAGAAGAAAAATTACAAGCTGCTCTGAGAAAGAAGTCCTAGGCAGCTTGGCCTGGTCCAGGAGGTGTGAGAAGTTTTCCTTAAAGAAATACTTGGAGGCTGAGATGTGCATTAACTAGGTACGTGTGGCTCACATGGGAAGACTGCGGAGGGAGCACTCTAGGGATAGAGAACCTCATATTCACACCCAGGTGTGTACAGGTGTCTATGGCTTACACCCACTATTCTATCTTTTGTGGTCCTAGTGGACCCGTCCAAGACAGAAGACTTCTGGGAATATCTTGGTGCCAGCAAGATTTACTCATCATGGCACATTTGTCCTTAGCCTAAGTCTCCACTAAACTGGGTGTTCTCCAGAATTTAGTGCATCTACTCACAAGACACCTACTGACTTAACAGGGAAGCCCAATCACAGAAGATTTAAGTGATTTCATTAAAAACACATAGAGTAAACCCATGTGCTCTACAGACGGTGCTATTTTGGGACAGATTCAAGTTGAGAGTCAAGCAATCAATCAGGTCAGCAAACAGTCAATCAGCCTCAGCCATTAAGACAAGTCAGTTGCATTGTTATTGACACAGCATCAGTGACACAGAGATAGACTGACGAAGAAGGCCAGAGCTACACTGGTCAATAAAGCACTTTTGGTCCTGACAAAGCAGGCAATTAAGACCAGTTGTGTTTCATTTTTCACTTCTGAAGCCAAAATGGCTTTCTTGAAACATCCATCAATGCAGGCCTGAGGCAGGCCTGAGGGTTGAAGTATGTCATTCCAGAGGAGATGTAGTGTATAGGCCAAGAAATTCCACAGAGTTAATTTTCAAAGACTCTGGACCACAGAAGTAGGAGGAAATTATCAACAGCCCAATACAAAGCCACACTTTCCTTTATCCACTTATGCCCAGCTCCATCGGATACTAACTCATCCCAAGTTGGATGGGATCAAAGGACCGCTGGATGTTTGGGAGCAAATCTCTATGGGGCAGGCTTGGGAGCATAATTCTTATTGGCTGTTCCTAATTTCTGTCTTCCCTACCAGCTTCAGGCACCTAAGATCTTTCTCAGCGCACAGATCCAATGAGGATATAACCCTCTCTGGTCTAGACCAGAATTTTCTGGAAAGTAGGGACTGGCTAGGAGTGACTTCTGTGTCATCTCTCTGCATCTAGGAGCACTCTATGAAAACATCTTCTGTTGACTTCCTCCCTAAATTCAGGTCAAAGCTGTTTACATAGGAGTCTGTTGGTACTGACTTGGTAGTCCCTGAATTCTGCTAAAACATTGACTCTGATTCAAATTTTACCTTTTCTAGCATAGTTCTAGACAAAGGAGCTCTCCCACCCCACTTTATTTAGTCTTTGTTCTTTTGACCTTTTTGACTTACTACAGAGTCATCTTGTAAAAAGCTCTCTGGTTACTTCCATCAAGTTAGCTGCTTGAAAGGAAAGCTCTTGGCCCAAACTTCACCTAATGTCAGAAACAAACAAACAAAAACAAAACAAAAAAAAACATAGTGCTCACACAAGCTTATCACAAAAACAAGATAATTGTCATTTGGCTTCCTTGACATCATCTCCTAAGTAAAGTGCCAAGTTTGCCTTGCCTGATGGAAGTAATGTGTTCAGGAAAGGGTTCTAGTGCTCAGCATTACCTATTGCCCTTTGAATTAATTCTGGCTCATAGCTACCCTACAGGAAAGAATAGAACTACCTCACAGGGTTTCCAAGGCTATAATCTTTATGGAAGCAGACGGCCACATCTTTCTCCTATGAAGTCATGGTAATTTTTGAACAGTCAATCTTTCTGTTAGCTGTCAAGTGTTTAGCCACTGTGCCACCAGGGTTCTTTTCCAAAACATTAAACCCATTGCTGTCAAATCATTCCTAGTTATGGTGACCCTATAGGACAGGTTTCTAAAGCTATAATCTTTAGGGAAGCAGACTGCCACATCTTTTTTCCCATGGAACGGCTGCTGGGTTTGAATGACAAATCTTACAATTTGCAGCAGAAAGTTTAACCATAGTGCCACCAACGCTCACCATTGTTGTTGTTAAGTGTTATAGAGTTGGTTCCAACTCATACAGACCCTGTATAGGGTTTCCAATGAATGGCCGACCTTTTGGTTCACAGTCCAACACTGACCCTATGGTGCTACACACATAAAAGAATCTTTAAGATTTTCTGTATGTGGAGATTGCAACCCACAACATTGCCAGCAGTACATCTGGAGGGGCCAGTGGCTCCTCCTCCCCCACAGCTGAGAAAGGGCTTCTCTGAGACAAAGTGGTTTCTGCTGAGACAGGAAGGTTCAGCAGTCCCAAGTCTTAAGCATGGGATTACCCACATGGTACCTGATCCCTCCTCATATGAACCAAGGCACTTCCAATCCTGGCTTGGCCAATGGCCTTGGTGGTAATAAGGCTCCTTAGGGACTCTGGGAGGACGGTATAAGAGTAGAGCCTTGAAACAAGGTCAGGTTCACTAGCTCTTTTCCATCCTCATCCACCTGCAGTTTCTGCTACTCAGGCTTAGTTTGGAGTGCTGGTGTGGCACTGTAGGATATGTACTGTACTATCAACTGCAGGGTCGGTGGTTAAAACACACCAGTCACTACTCAGAAACCCTATACAGGATTACTATAAGTCAGCACCGAATCGACATCATTTAATAGTAATAACTGTATCAAATGAATGCAGGGCCCTCTGCGTGGTAAGAGAGATCCAGAGCGCATAATGCATGATGTGTCTGTTCTCTCCAAGTGCTCCAGGTCTGATGTTGCTGTTACTGTTGTTGTTGTTAAATGCCATTGTTGTTGTTGTTAGGTGTCATTGAGTTGGTACTCACTAATAGGGACCCTATGGAACACTGCCCAGTCCTGGGCCAACCTCACAACTGTTGCTATGTTAGAGCTCATTTGTGCTATCACTGTGCCAATCCATCTCTTTGGGTGTCTTCCTCTTTTTCTCCAATACTCCACTTTACCGAACATGATATCCTTCTCCAGGAATTGGTCCCTCCTGACAATATATCCAAAGTATGACAGATAAAGTTTGGCCATCTTGGCTTCCAAGGAGAATTCTGGTTGTACTTCATCAAACATAGAATGAGTTGTTCTTCTTGCAGTTCATGGTACTTTTAATGTTCCCCTCCAATACTATAATTCAAATGTATCAATTCTTCTGTGGTCTTCCTTATGCACTGACTCATATTTTAAACAGTAGCAAAGAGCTGTCCTAAGAGAATTTCATTGGGAAGCTTTACCCCATCTATCCTACAGCCCTGATCTTGCCCCTTCAAACTTCTTTTTATCCCCCAAACTCAAAAAACATTTATAGGGAATAGGATTTGAGTCTCATGAAGGTGCTAAAACTGCTGTTTTGATGTGGTATAAATTGATATGGTACATGCTCCTTAGAAGTCAGGATGGCAAAACTTTGTCTCTCATATTTCTGACATGTATGAGATGATATATGACATCAGGAGGGACCAGTCTCTGGAGAAGGACATCATGCTTGGTAAAGTGGAAGGTCAGCGAAAAAGAGGATGACCCCAAATGAGGTGGATTGGCACAGTGGGTGCAGTAATAGTTTAATAATAATAGTTGTGACAATGGCATAGTACTGGGCAGTGTTTCATTCTGTTGTACATAGTGTCACTATGAGTCAAACAGACTATGATACCTAACAATAACAACAACAACAAATCAAAGAGTGCAGAATTCTTTAGAAAAGGGTTGGTTGGTTATGTGCCGTTGAGTCAGTTCCGACTCATAGCCACCCTGTACAGGGATTCCGAGGTTGTAAATCTTTAAGGGAACAGAAAGCCTCATCTTTCTCCCGCAGAACAGCTGGTAGTTTCGAACTGCTGACCTTGCGGTTCGTAGCTCCATTCATAACCACTACGGTATGTAGACCAAGATGGAGGATATATCAAGAGACAACAACTTTTCATTTTGATATTTTTGTTTAATAAAGGTTTCAAAGATTTTCTAGCAATACTTTTGGAATTAACCTTGTGTGTTGAAGAGCAAAGATGTCAGCTTGAAGACTAAGGTGTGCCTGACACAAAGCATGGTATTTTCAATAACTTCACACACATGTGAAAACTGGACATAAGGAATAAAGAAGACCATAGAAGAATTGATGCTTTTGAGTTATGGTGTTGGAGGAGAATATTGAAAGTGCCATGGGCTGCCAAAAGAACAAACAGATCTGTACTGGAAGAAGTGCAGCCAGAGTGCTCTTTGGAGACCAGGATGGCCAAACTTCATCTCTCATACTTCTGGCATATTGTCAGGAGGGACCAGTCACTGGAGAAGGATGTCATGTTTGGTAAGGTGGAGGGTCAGAGAAAAAGAAGACCCCTAGCAAGATGGATTGGCCAAGTGGCAGCATCAATGGGCTCAAGCGTAGCAACAATTGTGACGTTGGTCCAGAACTGGGCATTGTTGTGTTCTGTTGTGCATAGGGTCATTATGTATTGGTACTGACTTGATGGCACCTAACAAGAACAACAAACAACTTTCGCGTGCACATAAGGTTACTGAAGATACCATGGCTTGGGTCAGGTGCACTTCAGTTCTCAAACTGATGTTTTTGCTCTTCAGCACGTTAAAGAGGTCTTGATTTGACTAAAGCAGTACATTGTTTGATTTCTTGACTGCTAGTTCCATGAGTATTGATGGTTGGTCTGAGCAAAATTAGGTCTTTGACAACTTCAATCTTTTCTCCATTAATATGGATGTGGTTTATTGGTGCAGTGGTGAGGATATTTGTTTTCTTTACATTGAGCAGCAACTCATACTGAAGGTTGTGATCTTTGATCTTTGTTAGTATTTTAAGTCCTCTTAGCTTCCAGCAAGCAAGGTTGTATCATCTGCATATCACAGGTTGTTATAATGAGTCTCCCTACAATCTTGATGCTACGTTTTTCTTCATAAAATCCAACTTCTCGGATTATGTGCTCAGCATATAGACTGAATAAATATGGTAAAAGAATACAATCCTGGCACACGCCTTTGCTAATTTTAAACTGTTCGGTGTTCCCTTGTTCTATTTGAACAACTGCCTCTTGGTATATGTACAGGTTCCTCATAATCACAATTATTTGTTCAAGAATATTCCTTCACAACGTTGTCCATAACTTGTCATGATGCACACAATCAAAAGCCTTTGCATAGTCAATAAAGCACAGGTAAACATCTTTCTGGTATTCTCTGTTTTCAGCCAAGATCCATCTGACACCAGCAGTGATATTCCTTGTTACATGTCCTCATCTGAATCCAGTTTGAACATCTGGCAGGTGTCTTCAAATCAGTTCCCACTCAAAGCAACTCTATGCACAACAGAAGGAAACACTGTCTGATGCTACACCATCCTCATAATTGTTATATCTGAGTCCATTGTTACTGCCATCATGTCACTCCATCTCAGGTGCATTCCTCTTTTTCACTGACCATCCACTTTTGCTAGCATGATGTCCTTCTTCAGGGACAGGCTTTTCTTGACCATATGTCTGAAGTATGAGAGACAAAGTCTTGCCCTACTAACAATTTTTTTTTAAGTTTTTATTGTGAGTTATGTGATAATTTACATAGTAGAACATTATCTTTACATTCATCCCATTTTATTTCATTTCATTGCAGTTACAATCCCCTGCATACATCATCAAACAACCAAAGGGTACACCCCACATTCCTAACCCCAGGCTGTCAGCCCAGAGCTCCTCTCCCTCCCTGAATCTACAGTCCCCAGCTGCTCCATCTCTCCACATCATCGTCTCTGCCTCCATCTCTGGTACCACTGCTTCTCTGGATAGGGTCCCCCACTTCGCTCTTCTCCCTTGATGGTCCCAGGGACCTCTGCTCCTGGCTTACAAAACCAACCACTCACCTCCTTTCATTACAAAACGTCTACCTTTACCTTTTCAACACTTACAGTCAGTCCTGATAGCAATCATTTCCTATTGAACCACAAGAGTCTTATCCCCATCTCCTTTTATTAGCCTTGTCCAGACAGATTGGAAACCACTCAGTGGAGATTCTACCTTTCCCCGTACCCTCAGGAACTAGGTTCCTTTTTTTTTTTTAAGTTTTAATTGTGAATTATGTGTTAGTTTACATGGGAGAACATTATCCATTATCCTTACAATCATCCTATCGTATCTCATTTCATTGCAATGATTACAATCCCCTGCATGAATTATCAAACATACAAAGAGTACACCCCATCTGCCTGCCCCTTGCCCGCCAGCACACAGCTCCTCTGCCTCCCTTAGTCCAGAGTCCCCAGGCGCTCCTCTCCACGTCATCATCTCTGCCACCATCCTTGGTGTTACTGCCTCACTGGACAGGGTTCTGCACTTCGTTTTTCTCCCTCCCTTGATGGTTCCAGGGATCTCTGCTCCTGGACACAAAATTAGCCACTCCCCTTCTTTTGTTACAAAACATTTACATTTACCTTTCCAACACTCACTGTCAGACCTGATAGCAATCATTCCCTACTGAACCATAGGAGTCCTATCCCCCACACCTTTTATCAACCCCATCCATATAGGTTGGAAACAACTCAGTGGAGTTGTTTCCCGTACCCTCTGGAACTAAGTTCCCTATTGAAAGCTTGTAAGCCAGTCACTTGTTGCCTTTGTAGCCCCCCATTTTGGGTAGCCAATGTCTAGGTTCCCCATCCTAGTCAGCCCTGTGTACCAAGGGGGTGGGAATGATCCTCACTGTAAAGATCTGTTCACTCCTTTGTCACACTGCATCCACAAGCATAGGTCAAGTTCATCCAATTGTAGTGGGTTACTCTATTTTTGTTTATTTGCTTTCTCTTCTTTCTTCCTCTAGTCGTGTTCTGATCATCCAGCCATTTATGCCAGGTCAAATGGGTGCTATCTGCAAGTGTGGGTGTTCTTGTACTTCTCCCCTCACTTCATATCAGCTGGATGCTTCACACTCTGCTCTACTCCTCTGGGGCCATGTCCCTGTCCCTGAGTCCAGGAGTCCCCAGGTCTTGTCATACTGCTGGTTAGCCAGGTCTCAATCCAGGTTAACAGGAGTCTATTGAATGTGATCGGACTTAGCTCACAACTTCATTGCTGTTTTTCCCCCACTTCCCCTTATCGGTGACCAATGTGTCAGCAGCAAGACCACATGCCTGCTCACATATTCCACTTGAGTTCCAGTCTTGGAAGGGGTTTGCCTTGAGGGGACCTGACCACGTGCCTTGATGGCTTCCAGGAGGATGACTTGCTTGTTCTTGTAGTAGTCAATTGGACTGCTGTTATTGTTTTTTATTTTTCCTGCTGGTCTTTTTTAAAAGAAGTATCTTCTGTTCTTCTAGCTGCTCCAGGCTGGTCTGCTTGTCCTTTCAAGTGGCAGTTTCCTACCTCTGAAGATTCTGGATGGGGATCAGAATTCCACCTATGGTCTTGTGCAATGGAAAGGCTCTGCAGGGAGTCTCCTTCACTGTTGCCCTACTCACTTTTAAGGAGCTTTCTGGATGGTCTTCTTCCAAGACAAATCTGTTCATTCTTCTGCCATTCCGTGGTATTTTCAATATTATTCTCTAACAATATACTTTAAATTCATATGTTCTTATAATGTCTTCTTAATTAATTGTCAAACTTCCACATATAAATGAAGCAAGTAAAAGTGCCATGGCTGGGGTCAAGTGCATCCTAGTACTCAAACTGACATCTTTGCTCTTTAATACTTCAAAGAGGTCTTTTGCAACAGATTTGCCTAATGCAATAAGTCATTTGATTTCTTGACTGCCACTTCCATAAGTGTTGATCGTGTGGAAGCAAAATGAAGTCATTTGACAACTTCAATATTTTCCTCATTTATTATGATATATTTATTGATGCAGTTGTGAGGATTTTTGTTTGCTTTTATTGAGATGCAAACCATACTGAAGACTGTAATCTCTGATCTCCATCAGTAAGAATGTCAAGTCATCTTCACTTTCAGCAAGTAAAGTTGTGTCATGTGCATAATAGAAGTTGTTAATAAGCCTTCCTATAATCAGTATGGCATGATCATTTTAATATAATACAGCTTCTCAGATTATTTTCTCAGCATATAGATTGAGTGAGTATGGTGAAAGAATGCAACCCTAGCACACAACATTCCTGATTTTAAACCATTTAACATCTTATTCTATTCTAATGACTGCTTCTTGGTCTATGTAGAGTTTCCTTGTCAGTACAGTTAAGCATTCTGGGATTCCCATTCTTCAAAATGGTATCTGTCATTTTTTATGATCCACACAGTCAAATGCCTTTGCATAGTCAATAAAGCACAAGGAAATAATGTCTTTCTGGTGTTCTCTGTTTTCAGCCAAGATCCATATGAAATCAGTAGTAGCATTCCTCCTTCCACATCGTCTTCTAATTCAGGCTTAAATTTCTGGTAGTTCCCTGTCAATATATTGATGCAACTGTTTTTTTTATTATCTTCAGTAGAATTTTATTTGCATGTGATATTGATTGTTGATTTACACCTTCTAATGGGTCATCTTTCTTTGGAATAAGCACAAATACGGATCTATTCCAATCTGCTGTCCAGGTAGCTGTCTTCCAAATTACTTGACACAGACCAGTGAACACCTCCAGCACTGAATCAGCTTGTTGAAACATTTCAATTGTTATTCCATCAGTTCCTGGAGTCTTGTTTTTGGCCAATGCCTGCAGTGCAGGCTGGACTTCTTCCTTCACTATCATTGGTTCTTGATCATATGTTACCTCTGTTTGTTTTTTGTTGTTGTTGTTTTTGAGGTTTTTATTGTGGATTGAGTGAAAGTTTACAGGGCAGATCATCAGTTTTACATTCAACAAATCATACACCTTGCTTAATTACAATGATTATAATCCCTTCCATGTACCATCAGTTACCAGTATTTCTCTTTATTCACTTTAGCTCTTTTTCATATGTTACCTCTTGAAATGGTTGAGCATCAACCAATTATTTTTGGTTTAGTAACTCTGTGTATTCCCTCTCTCTTGTTTTGATACTTCCTGCATCATTTAATATTTTGCCCATAGAATCCTTCAATACTACTATCCAAGGCTTGAATTTTTTCTTCAGTTATTTTAGTTTGAGAAATGCTGAGCTTGTTCTTCACTTTTGGTTTTCAACCTCCAGGTCTTTGCACATTTCATTATAATACTTGACTTTGTCTTATCAAGCTGCCCTTTTACATTTTCTGTTCAGCTCTTTTGTTTAGTTTCAGAGTCTCTTATGACATCCATTTTGGTCTTTTCCTTCTTTCCTGTCTTCTCAATGACCTTTTTTGATTTCTTCATCTATGATGTTTTTTATGTCATCCCACAACTCTTCTGGTTGTTAGTGTCTAATTCATTAAATCTGCTCTTGAGAGGGTCTCTAAATTCAAGTGGGATATACTCAAGGTTATATTTTGGCTCTCAATGATTTCTTTTAATTTACTTTAGATTCAGCCTGAACTTGCATATGAGAAATTGATGGTCTGCTTAAGTCTCTGACCTTGTTTTGGCTGATGATATTGAATTTCTTCATCATTTCTTTTCTCAGATGTAGTCAATTTATTTCCTATGTATCCCATCTGGTGAGTTCCATATGTACTTTTTATGTTGTTTAAAAATGTATTTGCAATGAATAAGTCATTATTTTTGTAAAATTCCATCACATAATCTCCAGCATAATTTCTATTACCTAGACCATATTTTCCAATTACTGTTCCTTCCTCTTTGTTTCTAAGGTGTGCATTCCAATTACCAGTAATTATCAATTCATGTTGATTACATATTTGATCAATTTTAGACTAAAGAAGTTGGTAGCATTATTTAATTACGTCATCATTGGCTCCAGTGATTGGTGCAAAAATTTGAAGGATATTGGTATTAACTAGCCTAACTTATAAACATATTGAGGTTATCCTATTACAGACAGCATTGTACTTCAAGATCAATCTTGAAATGCTCTTTTTGATGGTTAATGTTATTCCATTATTTTCCAATTTGTTGTCCTTGGCAGAGAAAACCATATTATTGTCAGATTAAAAAAGACAAATATCTGTTCATTTCAGCTCATGAATGCTTGGAATATTGATCTTTATGAATTGCATTTAATTCTGAATTACTTTCAAATTTCCTAGGTTCATACTTCATACATTCCATGTTCTGATTATTAATGGATGGTTGCAGCTGTTTTTTCTCATTTTGACTTGTGCCACATCAGCAAATGAAGGTCCCAAAAGCTTAACTCAATCACAGCATTAAGCTGAGCTCTACTTTGAGCAGGTGGCCCTTCTGTAGTCATATTTTGAGTGTCTTCTAACTGGAGGAGCTCATCTTCTGCAACTATATCAGAAAAAATTATGTTGCTATTCATAAGATTTTCAGTGGCATTCAGATGTGGTACGTCTCTCCTCCCTATTCTGTCTTAGGAAGCTCTACTAAAGCCTGTCTTCCATGGGTGTCCCTGCTGGTATTTAAAATGCCAGTGGTACAACTGCCAACATCACAGCAACATACAAGCCACCATGGTACAACAAACTAACCGAGGAGTGGTGTCTGGGATTGATGGAAAATGACAATGGCACTGGAGGGTCCCTAAGAACTGAGGGACACAGAGACATGACTTAGTTATCTAGTGCTGCTATCAGAGCAATATTATAAAAGGATGGCTTTAATAAACAAATTTATTCTCTCACAATTTAAGAGATCAGAAGACCAAATTCAGGGCAACAACTATAGCGGAAGGCTTTCTCTGTGTCTTGGTTCTGGGAGAATGTCTTTGATTCCTTTCATCATTATTAGACCAGCCATTCCTTGGAGATTTCCATGTGTCTTGGCATCAATCTCCCCCTGGGTCTAGGAGGCTCTCAGAGCAAGGACTTCAGGTACACAAGATGTGATCCACTCCTGGTCTTCATTCTCAGCAGTACCAAGGTTCCTTCCTCTCTGCTCTTTCTTCTCCTTTTATCTCTTGTAAGATAAAATATGTGCACCCCACACCCCAGGGAAACCCCCTTTACATCAAATCAACTCTATGACCAGAATACAAATGTTGCATCCCACCCTAATATCCATACAACTGATTGGTTGATCATATCAGATTATGTCATGGGAGTGATTAATCATTACATGACTGCCAAGACCCTGAGAGTCATGGTACAGCAAATTTGGTACGTATTTTTTTAATTATAATTCAAACCTTGACATTCCTTCCTCCTTTTGTCCTCCTCCTCCACCAAATCCATGCCCTTGCTACATATGCAGAATACTTTCACTCCCTCAAATCTTCCCTTAAGTCTTAAATCAACTCCAAGTCCAAATTCTGTCTTGGGAAATTTTTTCATTTCTAAATCTAGATAATAAACAACTAGCCTCAGGGAGTTGGGAAGGCTAAGAGAACCATTCTTATGAGTGTTAACCACAAGACTCAGCTGAGTCTTGATGGTAAAGGAAGGGGCCAGGTGCTGTGAGCAATTGCAAAGCATGTGTGAAAGCACCGAGGTGTGAAACAGCGCTATGCATGTGTGGAGCTGGGGACAAGGCATTTGATGGCACTGTTAGCTATGATATGGAGTGCAGGTGGTAGAACAGCTTGTGGTGGTGGCAGATGGGAAAGGAAGGTTTGGGATCTGCCTTGGACATAATGTATTTGAGGTGCCTGAGGAGGAGGAGTTGAGTAATTTCTGCACATAGCTCCCTGAGGACTCAGAGCCATGCTTGGGAGGGATGGTGATAGAAACCTGTGTATAGCAATTTGTCCTCTGCCTTCTCAGTAGCATAGAGTTAGTGGGGGGACAACATGACCGAGAAAAGGTGGGCAAAGTTTTCCCAAGACTCTAGCCCTTGGTCACAGGACTCTATGGTCCTGCAGCAGATCCCTCTTGGAATTCTTGAACCTGAATAATTGAGGTACCTTCATCTTTGGTGCCTAAAGGCATCCACTCCTTCTGCCACCTGTGGGTTGTTTGGGGAAGGAGATTGATAACAAGGTGGTTAAGTCCACCTTTTCCACCTAATCCATCCCACAGCTCCATCTACCTTTAGCTGCTTTATTCCTTGCCCAGTGTCACAGTTCAGTTCATATTCTCAGGTCTTAGCCCTCGCTTGGCATGTCAGGTACACTCGAGGGGAGGATGCATTTCCTGGTTCGCAAGGATGACTCTTAAGCCAGAATTGTACTGAGGAACCAAACAAACCTCATTGTTAGCCTTCGTGGGGAGACAGATTACAGAGTATGTAACCTGCTTTGAGACTGGGGCTTTCTAGCCTTCCAAGGGCCACAGAGACAGCTTACTTTGCCTTTTGTCTGCTTCAACTAGCTCTGAAGATGGCCATTTTCAGTGACCTTTGTGCCTGTCTCTCTCTCCCTCCAAGCTGCACATGCATCACTGGTTTCAGGAACTGAGACTCTTTGGCTCTAAAGAAGGGAAAGGGACATCGACCTCCTCCTACCTGCTTACAATCTTCAATGGCTCTTCAGTGCTCACAGGACCAAGTATCAACACTGCAAATTCCCCAGTGCACTTGGTGGGACCTGGCCCAATTTCTCTCCTCAGCCTCCATTGCACCTTCTCTCCTTTCACATTTTGTGTCCGTTTCTCATCAAAGCCCAGTTTTACCTTCCTGCTTTTGCTCATACTATCTACATCCATCCCTATCCCCCACCCCAACATACATGCATTATAACATCTGACTATCTTCTATTCATACTTGAAAATCCCAATTACATATCACCTTTGCCAAGAGTGCTTTCATAACAATTTCACTCTCCATGGTCACTAGACCCACGCTGAAGCTCAGTCATATCTCTGACTGAGAAGTACCAGTTCCATACAATAACTTGACCCACAAGAGGATGGATTGTCACAGTATTCACAGCAATGGGCTTAAGCATAGCATTAGGTTGGCACAGGACCAGGCACTGTTTTACACTGTTGTGTATAAGGTCGCTATGAGTTGTTACTGACTTTATGGCACCTAACAACAACCCCTTTCCTTGGTCATCTAGATCTCAAGTTAGGAGAAGATTGAAGAAAAAGTTTGAGCTTCGACTTACAATATTGAAGGATTCTATGGGCAAATGGAAGTCCTGGTCTCGTCCTGTGGGTTAATGCTCTGGACTGCAAAGTCAGTCTGATCTGCAAGGTCAGCAGTTCAAGTTCACCAGCTACTCCTAGGAAATCCTTTACAGGATTGCTGTGGGTTGTAACTGACTCATGGCACTTAACAACAATAACATTGGCAAATATTACATGATGAAAAAAGCATCAAAAGAAGATGGAATGAATAATCTTAGTCACTGTACAAAAAGGAAATGGCTGCTGTTCAATCATTTCAAGAGGTAGCATATGATCAAGAGCCAATGATCCTGAAGGAAGAAATCCAAGGTGCATTGAAGGCATTGGAAAAGAATAAAGCTCTGGGAATATATGGAATGCAAATTGAAATCTTTCAACAAACTGATGTGGTACTGGAAGCACTCACTCATCTATGTCAAGAAAATTGGAAGAAAACTACCTGGGCAATTGACTGAAAGAAATCCATATCTGTGCCCATTTCAAAGAGAGTTGACCCAATGGAATGTGGGAAACATTAGATAATATCATTGATATCCCATGTAAGTAAATTTTTTACTAAAGATAATCCAAAAATGGCTGTAACCATATATTGAAAGAGAACTTCCAGAGGTTCAAGTTGGATTCATAACAGGATGCAGAATGAGGGGTATCATTGCTGGCATCAGATGGATCTCAGCTAAAACCAGAGAATACCAGAAAGATGTTTACCTGTTCTTCATTGACTATGCAAAGACTTTGATTGTGTGGATCATGACAAGATATGGACAACATTGCAAAGAATGAGGGTTCCAGAACACTTACTTATGCTCATGAGGAACCTGTACATAGGCCAAGAGGCAGCTGTTCGAACAGAAAAAGGGAACATCGAATGGTTTTAAATTCGACAAGGTGTGCGCCAGAGTTGTTCTTTCAACATACTTATTCGATCTTTATGCTGAGCAAGTAATATGAGAAGTTGAATTATATGAAGAAAAACGTCGCATCAGTATTGGAGGAAGATCTTTTATTATATACAGATGATGTAACCTTGCTTGCTGAAAGCTAATAGGACTTAAAATACTGATGAAAATCAAAGAGCACAACCTTCGATATACATTGCACTTCAGTGTAAAGAAAACAAATATCCTCACCACTGAACCGATGAACCCATATAAATGGAAAAAAGATTTAAGTTGCCAAAGACTTCATTTTGCTTGCATCAACCATCAACACTCATGGAAGCACCACTCAAGAAATCAAACAATATATTGCATTAGGCAAATCTGCCGCAAAAAAACCTCTTTAACGTGTTCAAGAACAAAGATATCAGTTTGATGACTAAGGTGTTCCTGATTCAAGTCATGGTGTTTTCAATAACCTCATATTCATGTGACAGTTAGACAGTGAATAAGGAAGACCATAGAAGAATTGATGCAGTTGAGTTATGGTGTTGGAGGAGAATATTGAAAGTATCATGGACTGCCAAAAGAACATACAGATCTGTGTTGGAACAAGCACAGCCAGAATGCTCCGTGGAATCCAGGATGGCCAGACTTTATATCCCATACTTAGGACATATTATCAGAAGGGACCAGTCACTGGAGGAGATCTTGTTTAGTAGAGTGGAGGGTCAGAGAAAAAGAAGAAGACCTCTAACTAGATGGCTGGCACAGTGGCAACACCAATGTCAGGCATATCAACAATTGTGAGGTTGTTTCACGACTGGACAATGTTTTCTTTTGTTGTGCATAAGATCGCTATGGGTCAGTACCAACTCAATGGCACCTCAAAGCTGCTACTGATTTCTGTGGTCTTATAGATAGAAATCGGGCTGCGAACCTTAAGGTCAGCGGTTCGAAACTACCAGCTGCTCCGCAGGAGAAAGATGAGGCTTTCTACTCTGGTAAGGATTTACACCCTCGGAAACCCTGTACAGGGTCGCTATGGGTCGGAAGCGACTCGACGGCACTTAACAACAACAACAACAATAGATAGAAATGATATTGGAAAACACATGGTAGAATTTTGCAAGACCAATGATTTATTCATTGCAAATACCTTTTATTATTATTATTATTTAAGGATTTTATTGTGTATTGAGTGAAAGTTTACAGGACATATCATCAGTTTTACATTTAAAAAATCATATACCTTGCTTCATTGACCATCTGTTAATAGTATTTCTCTCTATCCACTTTAGCTTTTTAAAAAACACACTAACAAAAAACCCTCTCAGGCATATAGAATAATTTACATCTCCAAAGGGCACATTCTGCAAGTCTACTCCCGCCCACCAGCTCTTAGTCCCTCTCTTCTTAGTCCATGAATCAAGAGTCCTCAGCCACTCCCCATCTCCATGCCCCCACCTCTGCCTCCATCTCTGGCGCTGCTTCTTCTCTGGATAAGGTCCCTCATTCTGCTTGTGCGTTCCTCTCTTGATGGTCCTAAGGTCCTCTGTTTCTGGACTGTAAGATTAACCACTTCCCCCCTTTTTTCACAAAACTACTACCTTTACTATTGCGACAGTCACTATTAGTCATGATTAGTTATTCACTATTGAATCTTACGAATCTTATCCCTATCTCTTTTCACCAGACCCATATAGACAAGATGACAGCTATTCAGTGGGGACTCTTTTTCACCCCCGATACTTTTAAACTAAACTCCCTCTTGAAACCTTGTAAGCCAGTCACTTCGTGCCTTTATTGCCCCCTCATTTTAGGTAGTCAATGTCAAAGTTGCCCATCCCTATCTACCCTGTGTACAGAGCGGATAGCATTGATACTTAATTTGAAGACTCTTTCCCTCTCTGTTGGTATTTAGAGTAACTACCGCTCTGAGAATAGGTCAAGTTCATCATGAAGATGTATCTTCTGTCACTGTTGCTGTTCCAGTGTGCTTGTCCTTTCCAGTGGGAATGTCTCACCTCACAAGGTTGTGGATGGGAATCAGGATTCCACCTAAGGTCCTATACTCATTAAAGGCTTTGCATGAGGCCTATTTCACTGGGCAAGTTGTAGAACCCCTTT
>NW_006408819.1:1441626-1453478 GCF_000296735.1 Chrysochloris asiatica
GATTCTTCTTGTTCTGGAATGCCGATAATTCTTAAGTTATTCCTCTTTATGTTGTCCAACATGAATCTTAGACCATCTTCAGAATTTTTTATCCTTTTTTGTGTTTGTTCTTCTATCTTAGTGGTATTGAAAGATTTGTCTTCCAGTTCACTGGTTCTGCCTTCCATCTCATCTATTCTACTCCTCTGCCTTTTCAAAGTGTTCTTTAATTCTGTTATTTTCTTATTGATCGTTTGGACCTCTTTCTGTAGGTTTTGAGTTGTTTCCAATGTTGTATCTATCTTATTTGATTGTTTCTGTACCACTTTCCTGACTTCCTCTTTATTTTTCTCAACTCCATTGTAAAGTATTTTGAAATATTTTATAATCATTTTTCTGAATTCTTTCTCAGGCATTTCCAAGGCCTGCCCTCCTTCCAGAATAGGGTCCATGTCTACTTCTAGGTCATTTGTCTCAGACATTTCATCTTTTTTTCTGGACATGTGCTGATATGGTCATCTGCTTTTGCTTCTTGGACATATTTAATGTTTATCTGTGGCCTTATCTGAGTCTGTGTTTTGGTAATTTTTATGTTTTCTGATTGCTTCCAGGAAGATGTGATTAGGATGTGGGCTTCCCTTTTCACTCTTCTTATTGCTTAACTCAAAGTAACTTTCATAAGTGTTGTCTGTTTCCCTGGTATATGGCAGCTGTTATTGGTTCTTGCCTGGGTTTTGGTGTTTTATAGAGTGTGATTGTAGCTTGGCTCTATGGCAGCAGTTGCTGACTCTTCTTGTGTAATATAGGGAGACAAAGAATCCTCCAAAGGCAGAAGAGAGGGCATATAACAGCAAAACAACACCAGTGGGGGGAAAAAAATGAAAGAAAAAAAAGCAGCACCAACAAAAACAAGACTGAATACTGCAGTCTCTAATCACAGAAAAGGGAGAGGAGGGAGAGAGGAAAAAGAAGGGAAAAAAATCTGTAGCTTAATATGAGTATGGCTTTATTAATGTTCTAAGTTCCTGCCTTCAAAGCTGCCCAAGCGATTCCAAGTTGCCAGTGTTGGTTGTTATGCTATACCTCAGGCTCCAATCCAACCTTTGGCCTGTTTTGCCTTTAAACTCTCTTTCTCTCCCTTCAGCCCTCTCCTACTCTTTCCTGTGATAAAAATCAGAACAAAAAGGAAACAGATATTAAAAGTTCAGGGTCTCCGCTTGGGCTGAGTATCTTTGCGCATGCATGGCATAAGAACCTACCAGCGGTGAGGGGGATGGCCACTCGGCTCAGGCTCTCCCTCTATTCACCAGAATGTAGGTGGACAAAGAATGAGCGTGCCAATTACCAGATACCAAAGAAAAAAAAAGAAAATCAGAACAAAGCAAAACTGACAAAGTATACTGTCCACCTTTGTCCCAAGGTTCCCACGGTGTTTTTCCGTGGTGTTTCTGCTCCCCCTGTTTCATCTTGCCGCTTGTTCTCGCCCAGGATGTTGGTTCAGCCCTCTGAGCCTGGCCAGGCCGATTCAAAAGTATGTGATTTTTCACTTCAGCTCCAAATTCCACAAGCTATAAGCCTTCAAACCTTTAAAATATTCCTACCTCTGTGGTTCTGAGTTCTGGAGCTCTGCCCTGGATCTGCTTTGCCTGGTATTCTGTGTTATTGCTGAAGGCGACTTTCACTGCACCTCCACCCTAGCTTCCATTAAGCCCCACCTCTCCAATATTATTCCTATTTACAAACAAAAGTCTGACATCCAGGAATACTCAGGACTGAGCTAGCACTGTCTTCTTTCTCCAAGAGCAGTGCAAGTTCTTCCTGTCCAGTAGATGGATGCAATCACATATAAAGGGACTTCAAAATGTTCAGGGAAAAGTTTCATTATTTTTTAATATAGAAACACCAAAGCACCAGCCCTTCCTTGCATACAAGGGAAGCTTGGGTCAGAAACTGCAGCTCCACGCACTCAGATTCTATAGAGTCCACTGCATCAGGTTTCAGTGGAACAAGTTGTGTGAGGACATTCTCTTGATTGCTTATGTGCCTTTCAGCCATTTACCCTGGCTCTCTAAACATTCAACCCCTCTATAAAGTAGAATAATAGCAACTACCTGACAAGATTGTTGTTAGGAGAAAAGGTAATAATTTATATGAAGTGCATAGCATAGTGCCTAGCCTCTGTGAGTGGTCAATAAGTGCTACTGGTGGTTGCTTCTGTTTGAGGTGGTTGCTCTAGAAAGGGAGAACATGATTTAGAAGCAGGCTCTAGTCCTTGGTTGATCACTTAATTGCTTTGACCTGGATAGATTGCTTCACATAGGAGCCAGTTTCCCAGCTCTAAATTTGGGATAATTAACGTTGACTGTGGGGATCAATTAGATAGTGGATGGAAAGTGCTTTGAAAACTATAAAGTGCTCCACAAAGATTAGTTACTTAATTCTACCTTGGAATGAACATATCAGCCTTTTAGAAAACCAGGCACCAAGGATGAGAAGAAAGGAAAATAACTAAAGTAATGAACTCCATAAATCAAAACTGAGAAAGTTTAGAAAAAGAAAGAAAGAAAAAAAAATCTATTCAGAGGGGGAACAGATTCATATAATGCCAACAAGCATGTTCTTGGAAGCTGCAACTTGCCAGAAACCCTTTGAGCAGTTCAATTTTGTCTTATAGGGTCGCTATGATTTAGAATTGACTTGAAAGCAATGAGGTACAGGTCAGGATCTGGACAAGTCTTATTGAGGGGACAGAACAGAGTCAACTGTGGTACCTGTTTGGTAACAACTTTCAAGGTCCTTTGTTGTTGTTGTTAAGTGCCTTCGAGTCAGTTCTGACCCATAGCGACACCTGTATAGGGTTTCTGAGGAGCAGTTGGTGAGCTTGAACCACCGACCTTGTAGTTCAAAGGGTTTTGCCATCTGGTGCATTAACCCACAGCGCTACACCAGGACTCGTTGGATGTACATAACTCTGCCATTAAACAGAAAGCAGACAGAGGGTGCAGATAACATGCCATAGAAGCACAAGAAGGTCCATTTCTCTAACTGTAAGAAACTTATCAGGGCAGACTTCTTAGGAGAAGAGACATTTGGATTGGCCTTTGAAGGATGAATTGGTGAAGAATATGTGAGGGGTGATAGTGATTGTCAGAAGGGTGAAAGGGGAAAAAAAATAGTAAAAGGAAAGTATGATTTTGGAGTAAGTCACTCCATGTGACTAGAGAGTATGTTTTTCAATGAGGGCACAGGCAGCAAATGACCCTATGGAGGCAGTAGGGACCAGTTCACAGAGGGTGTTAGGGTGGCTGGAGGGTGTACTCTTCCTGCAAGTAATTCAGAGACAGTGATCGTCAGTGCCTTATAAACTGCCTTGGCTCTGGCCTGGCCTCCCACAGTGTTCCTATATAAGTGTTAGAAAATTGTTTCTTTGATTGATGAGACAGACTCCCTGGTTTAAACTTCAGGCTGCTTTGTTCTGTCCAGAGCAGAATTGAACAGAATTTGTTCTGTTCAGAGGAGTGGTTAACCTGTCTCCTACAACTCAGGAAAGCAGCTCTCTGTGTGGGTCTCAGGGACCCAGAAAGCCTAAGTTCCACCTTAGTTAGACAATGCTCTCTGCTAGTGCATGGGAAGTCAGGGACACTGCTGTAAAGAGCCTACTGCTTATGATGCTTCTCACTTACCCTTAAACGATTGTCTCCTCATTCCTGGGTTCTTTCCCCATTATCTCATCGGCCAGTCTGCCTGCTTCCTGGTCATTTCTGATCTCTAGTTCTCTGTGTTCACTTTGGTACTTATATAGCCTACATAGCCCTTCATCATTGACAATATATCCAGCACTACTGTCTTATTTCCTAGTCACTTCCACTCCATCCACAAATACACACAAACAGGTGAATCCTTTGAAGTAGACAAAAATAGATTTAGCAATTTCTTTGAGCTCAGATTCCTCCATCTCTTTAGCATTTGGGAACTGTTCTGTCTAGTTAGGTTGGCCCTTTACAAACCTGACAATGACTAATCTGCCAAGTGGCTGCTTCATTGTCTAAAGATTCATAGCTTTGTACAGAAAAGGTCAGACTCATTGGTTCTAGTCAATTAGAGAAAAATTTATTGTCTTCCTTCCTTCTGTGACCTCCAAGACCATATGGGGTTTATCAACAAAGGACCAGTCTTCAAGGCAAAGGCAGGCACACTGAAAATCCCCAAAAGGCAAAAATGAGGAAAATAGCCTTCCTGAAATAACCTCTGAATCTTGCTCTCCACAGACTCATAATACGAAAAAAAGTGAGACCCAGGTTCATCAAACATGTTGGTAATTGTATGTATTTTGTAAATTAGAAATTGTGTGGGCACATTTCAAGATAGCTATTTCATCTCTAGTTGTTGTGGTTACTGTTGTACTTGTTGTTGTTAAATGTGTTGAGTCAGTGCTGACCCATAGCGACCCTGTATAGAGTTTCCAAGAAGCTGCTGGTGAGCTTGACCCACTGACCTTGTGGTTCAAAGTGACATTGTGCTCCACATTAACCCACAGTGCCACACTAGGACTCCATTGTTGTACTTAGGGGCTGTCGAGATGGTTCTGATTCATAGTCACCTTATGTACAGCAGAGCAAAGAATTGCACCATCCTCACAATCCTTGCAATTGTGCCCAGTGTTACAGTCACTGCATCAATGCATCTTGTTGGAGGTCTTCCTCTTTTTCACTGACCCTCCACTATACCTTCTCCAGGGACTGGTCCCTCCTGATAACATGTCCAAAGTATGCAAGACAAAATCTCACCAACCTTTCTTCTAAGGAGCATTCTAGCTATACTTTTTCCAACACAGATTTGTTCATTCTTCTGGCTGTTGTTTTTATTAAGTGCTGTAGAGTTGATTCCGACTCATAGTTACCCTGTATATGATCTCCAATGCTGAAAATTTCTGTGAGAGCAGAAAGCCTCATATTTTTCCCATGGGGCAGCTGGTAGGCTAGAACCACTGACCTGTGGTTCCCAGAGCATTGTTCACCCTCTGGAACTAATGCACACTCCGTTCTTCTGGTAGTCCATGATATATTTAATATTCTTCTCCAACACCACAACTCAAATGCATCAATTTTCTTAGGTCCTCCATCTTTAATTTCCAGTTCTCATATGTAGATGAGGCACTGAAAATACCATGGCATGGATCAGGTGCACCTTAGTCCTCAAACTGACATCCTAACTCTTTAACACTTTAAAGAGATCTTTTGTAGAACATTTGTCCAAAATATCCTTGGATTTCTTGACTACTGCTTCCATGGATATTGATTACAGATCCATGTAAAACTAACAATTTCAATCTTTTCTCTGTTTATCATGATGCTGTTTATTGGAACAGCTGTAAGGATTTTGTTTGTTTGTTTGTTGAGGTGCAATCTATAATAAATACTGTAGTCTTTGGTCTTCATTAGTAAGTGCTTCAACTACTTTTCCAACACAGATCTGTTTGTTCTTTTGGCAGGCCACGGCACTTTCGATATTCTCCTCCAACATCATAACTCATTTAAAAGCATCAATTCTTCTATGGTCTTCTATATTCACTGTCCAGCTTTCACATGCATATGAGGTTACTGAAAATACCAAGGCTTGGGCCAGGCGCACCTGACCCAACATGATTAGATGTAGGTTATTTCTTTACAAGTAGTTATTCATTTGTTTTTGCTGTTGTTAAGTGATGGTGAGTCAGTTCTGACTCATAACGACATTGTATATGGTTTCCAAGGAGCAGTTAGCAGTACAGTGATTCAGTGTTCATCCTACAGCGTCACACCAGGACTACATCTATTCATTTAATGCAACATATTTCTACACAGATTTGTGGCATTTCTTTCATCATATATTAAAGTCTCATATACTTGAGACTGAACCTTGATTTAGTCTCTATACTTAGCTGTCCCTTCTGTCACATCCTGTTTTAATTATTGTGAGTTAAGAATAAGTTTAATATATGGTAGGTTAAGTGCTCTCTTATTTACTTTTGAAATATTTATTTTAATTATTAAATCTTTATATTTCAGATAAACTTTAAAGTAATCCTATCTAGGTTCAAATTTTTCCTAATTAAGATATGTTATTTGGGGAGAGTTGACATTTCTTTGATAACAATTTTTCACATATAGAAATATGCTATTTTTAAAAATCTTCTTAAGTGATACTTAGTAGAATTTTACAGTTTTTGTCATTTAGTTAAAAACTGAAATGACCAGTGAGGCAAGGTTATGGCAAAGCAAGGTGTGAAAATCAGCCCCAAACTCCTCATTGAACAGAGAACTAGGCTAGAAATAACAAAACACAAAGGTATCTTTCTTCCCATGTGGCACCACCCCGTCTCCTTCTAGCCTGGTTCCACTGGCTGGTGGGTCATTTGTTCACTAATCATTTGTGCATTTTTTATCCTTTTTTATTCCAGAAGTCCATGTGGGCAAAATGATAAAGTTCTGTATGGAAGCCACTACAGAACAGTGTGGAGTTCTGGTGTGGCACTGTAGGATAAGCACTCAGCCTCAAGGTCAGTTTGAACCAGAAGATCAGTAGTTCAAATTTACCAGCCACCCCTCGGAAACTCTATGCTGAGTCAGAATCAGCTCTGGGCCCTTAACAACAAAAACAGGACAGTGTGCAGTCCTGATGTGTCACTATAGGATAAGAATTGGAATGCTAACCGAGAGGTCAGTGGTTCAAACCCACCAGCCGCTCATCAGAAATCCTATACAGAGTCCCTATGAGTCGGACTGAGTCAACAGCACTTAACAACGACAATAACTGGACAGTGTTGATCTGGAATATTGATTTCCAGATAAGCCTGTAATCTTAAAGGCAGTATGGACATTCTGATTATTAATTTGAGCATGTGAGTCACCAAAAACATTACATATGGAGGTTCTTAGAGGTCTTTTTCCCCCATATCCATAAGTACTAATGTATTAAGGGATAGACTTTTAAAAAAAATTTATATGAAAGAATGAAGGAATTTAGAGCAGATCATCAATTTTACATTCAGTAAATAATTATTTTGCTGTTAGGTGCCATTGAGTTCCTTCCAAGTCATAGTAACCTTATGCACAGCAGAACAAAATATTCTCCAGTCCAGCACCAGCCTCACAATTGTTGTTACACTTGAGCCCATTGCTGTGCTAATCTATCTCAATGGGTGTCTCCCTCTTTTTGTTGACCTTAACTTTAGCAAGCATGCTGTCCTTCTCCAGGGACTTGTCCAAAGGGTGAAAAGCAAAGTCTTGCCAACCTGGCTTCCAAGCAGCCTTTTGGCTGTACCTCTTCCAGCTCTGGTAGCGTAGTGGTTACGAATCGGGCTGTAAACCGCAAGGTCAGCAGTTCGAAACTACCAGCTGCTCCGCGGGAGAAAGATGAGGCTTTCTACTCCCGTAAAGATTTACACCCTCGGAAGCCCTGTACAGGGTCGCTATGAGTCGGTTCCAACTCCATGGCACATAACAACAACAACAACAACAACAACAACAACAACTTCCAACATAGAATTGTTTGTTCTTCTAACAGTCCATGGTACTTTTAATATTCTTCTTTAACACCATAAATCAAATGTATCAATTATTCTACAGTCTTCCTTATTTACTGCCCAACTTTCACATGCATATGAAGCTAATGAAAATACCATGGCTGGGTCAGGCACGCCTTAGTCCCCAAACTGACATCTTTGTTCTTGAACATTTTAAAGACTCTTGTGTTGCAGATTTTCCTAATACATCCTTTGATTTCTTCACTGCTATTTTCATGAGTGTTGATACTGGATCTAAGAAAAATGAATTATTTGGCAACTTCAGACTTTTCTCCATCTATCATGATGTTATTTATTGTTCTAGTTGGAAGGATTTCTGTTTCCTTTACATTGAGTGCAGCCCATACTGGAGGCTGTAGTTTTTGATCTTCTTTAGTGAGTATTTTAAGTCTTCTTCGCTTTCAGCAAGCAAGATTGTATAATTTGCATATTGTAGGTTGTTAATGAGTCTTCCTACAATCCTTATGCCATATTCTTCAAACAATATAGTCTTTTGGATTATTTGTTCAATGTACAGATTGAATGAGCAAGGTGAACAACTACAGCCATGGCACACACCTTTCCTGATTTTAAACAATTCAAAGGCCCCTTGTTCTGTTTGAATGACTGCTATTTGACTTACATACATGTTCCTCATGAGCACAATTAAATGTTCTGGAATTCTTATTCTCTGAAATGTTGTCCATAACTGGTAATGATTCACACAGTAGAAATCCTTTGCATAGTCAATACAGCATGGGTAAACATCTTTCTGGTATTCCCTGCTTTCAACCAAGATCCATATGATGTCTGAAATGATATCCCTCATTCTAAATCCTGATTGGAATTCTATTCGAACCTATTGCAGTTCTGTGACAATGAACTATTGTCACAGCAAACAGCAACATGCAAACCACAACAGTAAAACAAAATGAAAAATGAGTGGTGGTCAACGAATCATACACTTTTTTTTCTCAATGATTACAATCCCTTCCAAGTAACATCACTTATCTCACTTCCTCTCTGTGTTTCTTGTATTCATTCCTCCTTCTTTCCCAATCCTTCTGAATTTTATTCTTAGGTAAATGTTGCTCTTTTCTTTAATGATTGAGAATTCATTCTTTGGTATGCATAACTCACTAGTGTTGTTGTTCCCCCTCTATATGCCTATCAATTCCTTAGCTCCACCAACATCTGTCAGTTTTTTGTACTGTCATGACACATGGGTTACTGTGCTTCTGGAATCTATGCCTTCCATATTCTAAATACCAGCAGGGTCACCCATGGTAGACAAGTTTCAGCTGAGCTTCTAGACTAAGATAGACTAGGAAGAAGGAGAGACAGAATAATAGTGTTACTGAAGACCTTATGAATAATAGTGTAACACTGTCAGCACTAGAATACTGAATATTAAAACATGATGAAGAGCATCAGAATATTATCAGATATAATGTCAGAAGACGAGACCCTCAGGTTAGAAGGCACTCAAAATGCAACTGGGGAAGAGCTGCCTCCTCAAAATAGAGTTGACGGTAAAGACATAAATGGAGCAAAGCTATTGAGACCTTCAACTGCTGATTGGGCACAGTTCAAAATAAGAAACGGCTGTAACATCCATTAATTAACAGAATGTGGAATACAAGAAGTTTGAACATAAGAAAATTGGAAGTTTTCAAAAAAGTAATGGAACACATAAACTTCAATATCCTAACCATTAGTGAGCTGAAAGGGACTGAAATTTGCCTTTTTGAATCTGAAAATCAGTTTTCAGATGGTTTACTATGCCAGAAATGACAAATTGAAGCAGAATGGTGTTGCATTCATTTCAAAACCTATCTTAATGTACAACTATGCCTGTGATAGAATAATATCAATATGCCTTTAAGGAAGACCAGCTAATACAACTATTACTCAAATTTACACACCAACCGCTAAAGCCAGCGATGATGGAATGGAAGAATTCACCAAGTTCTTCAGTTTGAAATTGATCAAACATGCAATTAAGATGTATTAATAAGTACTGGTGTTTGCATTACAAACGTTGGAAGTAAAGAAAAACGATCAGTATTTGGAAAATACGGTCCTGGTTATAAAAATGATGCTGGAGATTGGATGATAGAATTTTGCAAGACCGATGACTTCTTCATTGCATATACCTTTTTAAAACAACATAAAAGGCAACTATACATATTGAAATCACCAGATAAAATAAACAGAAATCAAATTGGCTCCATCTATGGAAAGAGACAGTGGAAAAGCCAAAACAAGACCAGAGGCAGATTGTGAAATATGCCATCAATTGTCCACATGCTAGTTCAGGCTGAAGATGAGAAGATTTTTTAAAAGTCTACAAGAGCAAAAATATGGCCTTGGACACATCCCATCTGAACTTAGAGATCATCTGATGAACAGATTTGATGATTTATACTCTAATGACCTAAGACCAGAAGAGTTGTGAGAGGACATCAAGAACATCATACAGGAAGAAAGCAAAAATGTCATTAAAAAGACAAAAAAGAATAAAAAGACCAAAATGGATGTCAAAAGAGAAAATAGAACTTGTTTTCCAGCATGGAAATGTTAAAGCAAATGAAAGAGCTAAGCATAAAATTTCAAAGGGTAGCTTGAGAACACAAAGTCAAATTTGTAATGAAATGTGCAAAGACCTGGAATTAGAACACCAAAAGAGAAGAACACACTCAGCATTTGTCAAGCTGAAAGAACTGAAGAAAAAATTCAAGCCTCAACTTGCAATATTGAAGAATTATTTGGGCAAAATATTGAATGATGCAGAAAGCATCAAAAAGAAGATGGAAGGAATACATAGAGTGACTGTAACAAAAGGAAATGGTCAATGTTCAACCATTTCAAAAGGTAACATCTGATCAAGATCCTTAAGGGAGAAGTTCAAGGTACAGTGAAGGCATTTGCAAAGAGCAATGCTACAGGAATTGATGGAGTACAAATAGAAATTTTTTGACAAACTGATGTGGCACTGTTTTTGAGTATGACCAAGTGAGTAAAATTTATGAACTTTGTTACTCAATTTTAGTTGTAGAAGAAGACCTCTTTATGAAAACTGTTGAACATCATGATAAA
Organism: Chrysochloris asiatica; assembly: GCF_000296735.1. Taxonomy (NCBI): domain Eukaryota; kingdom Metazoa; phylum Chordata; class Mammalia; order Afrosoricida; family Chrysochloridae; genus Chrysochloris; species Chrysochloris asiatica. The sequence continues at coordinate 1,452,248 of NW_006408819.1, forward strand.
GTAGAATTGTTATTTAAATGAGATACAAAAATAAAGTAAGGTCTATAAACATGTAAGTCTATAGACTGCTAAGTCTAAAATCTCTTATTAATTGCTATTTACCCACTCATCATTAAGTTCCAAAAAACAGGTTCCTTTGTGAAAATTGGCTTTATGTGAAAATGGAAGATGGTAACATCAGATCACAAAAAGGAGGACAATGACATCATTACATAACTGATAAGTTACATCATTACACAACTGCCAAACCACTGAGAATCATGGCCCAGCCAAGTTGACACATAACCATCAAAAACAGTCTAGATGTTTATACCAGGAAGACATAACCAACATTCTGGTACCTACTACATGGTGAGTGTTTGTCCTAATTTCAGAATGGCACTAGAGATAATGAATACTCATATGTCAGTTTGTCTTATTATGGTGGCATGAATGCAGCTGACATGCTAGAAGATATGCCAACAGTACTTCAAATATCAGCAGAATCACTACATTCAGCAGTACTTTAAGGCTTAGTCCAACTAGAAAAAGGACCTGGCAATCTACTCCTGAAAAAAATCAGCAAATAAAAATCTTATGAATAGCAGCAGAACATTATCGGATATAGTGCTAGAAGATGATCCCTTCAAGATGAAAGACATTCAAAATGCAACAGGGAAGCACTGTCTCCATAAAGTGAAGTCAACCTTAATGACATGGATGGAAAAGTCACAAATAACACACATAAGAAACCACATGGGTGATGTCACAATGGAACCAAAAAAAATAAAAAGGATATTAATAGAATACCATGAAGAATTGTACTCCAACAAATTTGGAAACTTAGACGAGATGGACACATTTTTAGAAAAATGCCACCTACCTAAACTTACACAGAGTGAAGTAGAAAACTCAAAGAGACTGATAACAAAAGAAGAAATTGATGTCATCAAAAACTCCCAATCAAAAAAAGCCCAGGTCCAGATGGCTTCACTGGTGATTTCCATTAAACATTCAGGGAAAAGCTGTCACCGATTCTACACAAATTCTTCCAGTATATAGAAAAGGATGGGATACTTCCTACTACATTCTATGAATCAAGCATAAACCTCATACCAAAACCAAGGAAGGACAGCACTAAGAAATACAATTATAGACTAATATCCCTCGTGAATATAGATGCAAAAATTCTCAACAAAATCCTAGCCAACAGAATCAACAACACATCAAAAAACTAATACATCATGATCAA
>NW_006408819.1:1454753-1457911 GCF_000296735.1 Chrysochloris asiatica
TCCAGGAGACATCAAGCCAAGTGGTCGGGTCCCCTCAGGGAAAACCCCCTTCCAAGACTAAGACTCAATGGGAATATACACTCTGATTGATGACCACGTTCGTCACCAATAAGAGGAAATGAGGGAAAAACAACAATGAAGCTGCAAGCTAAGCCCTACAGTGTTCAATAGACTCCTGTGAATGAGATATATCTCACATGAGCAGTAATAGCAAAGTTCAAAAAAGCAAAGGACAACAAATGTTGATGAGGATGTGGAGAGACTTGGACCCTCCTACATCGTTGATGGAACTGTAAAATGGTTCAACCAGTCTGGAAAACAGTATGATGATTTCTCAGAAAGTTGAAAATAGAAATACCTTATGATCCAGCAATTCCTCTACTTGGTATATATCCACAAGAAATATGAGCCAGAACGCGAGTAGATATATGCACAGTAATGTTCATCACAGCATTATTCACAATAGCAAAAAGATGGAGACAGCGTGGGTGTCGATCAAAGAAAGGATGGATAAAGAAGCTTTGGCACATTCACACAATGGAATATTATCCTAGCTTGAAGAATAATGATGAAGCTGCAAAACACCTCATGGATGAACCTTGAGGACATAATGCTGAGTGGAATTAGTCAGGCACAGAAAGGCAAATATTGCATAAGACCATTATTGTGAAAGCTTAAGATAAGATTTCCATACTGAAAGAATAATTCTTTGATGGTTACCAGGGAGGTGAAGGAGGGGGCAGTAACTCACAGGTTAGGGGATAGACGCATGATAGCTCAAATGGCAGGGAGGACAATATACAAGGAAGAGGAGTACAATGTACAAGAAGGTGTATGGAAGACTTAGGAAGGTATGCATGGAATTAATGGGATAGAGGTAGAGTGTGATGTATGCACAACTTTGGAACAACAAGGCTGAAATATACAGGGGTAGAGACATAATCTGAACGAATAAACGAGGGTAAATAGTGTTAAGGTGCATGACTGTTTTGTGGATATTGGTTTCCCCTCCCTATAGTTGTAATATAGACATTTAAGTGGGATAGAAAGGATTATTAAGAAATATGATTACAGAGAGCTTGTAAGCCCATCTTGAGCTTATAACTGATTGGGTTATCTAGAAGAGTACTAGAATGTGCCCAGGGAAACAGACATCTTGTTAAGTCTTTGTGGAGTATGAGAACTTAGGTAGAATCCTGAGCCCCACCCAGAACCTTTGGAGATAGGATATCAAGGCAAGAAAAGTCAGCCCATCAGACGCCTGAAACAAAGGGAATACAGGAACTGTTTTGTAGGAGTAGGCTCTCTGGTGACTGCTCTGGTCAACTTGTGAGTGGAAGTGGGGAAAATACAGCAATGAAGACATGGTCTGTGTCTGATCATGTTTCATAGACACCTGATGACCTTGAGATGAGAGAGAGAAGAGGAAGGGATGACTAGTTTGAAGTTCAAGGATACTGCGGCATAGAGTTAATAGTGAAGTAGCCAGCTGGTCTGAAGTGGATAGAGGCGTTCGAGAACTCCAGACTTTTAACCTAGCTTGGATGGCTTGCTTATTGGAACTCGATCAGATGAAGGTAAAGAAGCTTGATATAGGGAGCAAATGTAAATTGTTACAACTTGATGAACTAGACCTTTGCTTATAGATGAACTTGCCCAAAATTCCACCTAAAAGGGAAGGATTCTTTATATCAAGGGTCAAGCTTGCTTCCTCAGTACATTGGGATGACAGGGACAAGCAAGTAAGACTTCAGCTATCAAAAGTGAGGGTTATAAAGGCATGAAGTGGCTGACTTACAAGCTTTCATGAAGGTACTTAGTGTCAGAATGAGGGCAGTAAGATAGAATCCTCACTAAATAATTTCCCTCGTGTCCAAATGGGTCTGGTGATGATAGGGATAAGGTTTTATGATTAAATTGTGAATAATAGTTATCAGGACTAATGGCGATTGTCACAACTGTAAATGTAGAAAAGGCATAACTAAAAGGAGGGGCGTAGCAGTTAATCTGTCATTTCAAGAACAGAGGACCATCAAGAGGGAAGAGCATGAGAGGAGCAAGGGATCCTAACCAGAAAAGCAGTGACAACAGAGGTAATGGTAGACATAGAGAGATAGAGCAGCAGAGGACTATAGACCAAGGGCCTGCGGGCAGTAGACTGGCTTGCAAAATGAGCCCTTTGGACATATACACAAATACATATTTTCAATTTGTTGTTGTTGTTGTTGTTGTTAAGTGCTGTCAAGTTGGTTCTGACCCATAGTGACCCTGAATAGGATTTTCAAGGATCAGTTGTTGAGTTTAAACTTCCAACCTTGTGGTTCAAATCGACCTTGCAGTCCAGCTAATTAACCCTCAGCACCACTCATGACTCCTTTCAATGTGTTCTGTGTTTACATAAAAAAAAAAAAAAAGGTAATAGAGGTAAATGCTGTTAGCTAACGGTGCATGGAGGGGATTGTAATCATTGCAATAATATTTTTAATATAAAACTGGTGATCTGCCCTGTAAACCTTCACTCAGTTCGCCATAAAAGCTTTAAAAAAGAAGAAAGAAAGAAAGAAAGAAAGAAAGAAAGAAAGAAAGAAAGAAAGAAAGAAAATACTAGAATGGATTAAAGTTTCTGAAACTTGCTTTTGAGAATAGAGAAGCCAATACGACTGAAATGAATGATGAAGTAAATGAGCTGAAAAGAAAAATTTCAAAGGGCAGCTCAAGAAGACAAAGTCAAATAGTGTAGTGAAACATGTAAAGACTTGGAGTTAGAAAACTGAAAGGGAAGAATATGCTCAACATTTCTGAAGCTGAAAGAGCTAAAGAAGAGAAAAAAAAGTCAAACCTCAACTTGCAATATTGAAGAATTCTATGGGCAAAATCATCTGCATATCACAGGTTGTTAATGAGTCTTCCACCAATCATGATGCCACGTTTTTCATCATAGAACCCAGCTTCTCTTATTATTTACTCGGCATACAGGTTGAATAAGTATGGTGAGAGAACACAACCTTTCCCAATTTTAAAATATTCAGTGTTCCCATGCTCTGTTCGAACAACTGCTTCTTGGTTCAGGTACAGATTTCTCAGAAGTACAATTAAGTGTTCTGGAATACTCATACTTCTCAATGTTGTCCATAGCTTGTCATGATCCACACAATCGA
>NW_006408819.1:1459625-1460227 GCF_000296735.1 Chrysochloris asiatica
ACATAGTCACTGTACAAAAAAAATAAAATTGGTCAATGTTCTATACCATATCAAGAGGTAGTGTATAATCAAGAGCCGATGCTACTGAAAGAAGTCCAAGTGACACTGAAGATGTTTGCAAAATACAAGACTCCAGGAACTGAAAGAATGAACATTGAAATGGTTTAACAAACTCATGCAGTATTGTAGCCTCTCATTTGTCTATGCCAAGACATTTGGAAGACCTGGCCAACCAATTCAAAGAAATACATATTTGTGCTTCTTCCAAGGAAAAGTGACCCAAAAGAATGGGAAAGTGGTCAAACAATATCATCAATATCATATACAAGAAAATTTTACTGAAAATATTTCAAAAACAGTTGCAGCAGCACATGGACAGGGAGTTGCCCTAAATTCAGGCTAAATTTTGAAGAGAATGTGAATGAGGAATATCACTGTTGACATCAGATAGAACTTGGCTGAAGGTAGAGTATATAAAAAAGGTATTACAAACAGAGGGAAACTACAGCCACCAAAAGAAAAGAAATAATAAAGATTAGAGCAGAAATAAATAAGATAGAAAACAGAAAAACTATAGAAACAATCAACAGGACAAGGATTAG
>NW_006408819.1:1488276-1493436 GCF_000296735.1 Chrysochloris asiatica
CTTTTCAGCAGGGTGTTGTTCAGTTTCCATGTCTTCGATTTTATTGATTTGACCTTCTTATTGTTGATTTCTAGTTTTATGGCATTGTGGTCTGAGAAGATGCGCTGTAGAATTTTGATGGTTATGAATTTATGGAGGCTTGCTTTGTGTCCTAACACGTGGTCAATTCTGGACAACATTCCATGCGCACTGGAGAAGAATGTGTATTGTGCTGTTGTTGCATAGAATGTTCTGTATACATCTATGAGGTCAAGTTGGTTGATTGCGTTGTTAAGTTCCTCTGTAGCATTGTCGAGTTTCTTTCTGATTGTTATATCCATTTTCGAGAGTGGTGTGTTGAAATCTCCCACTATAATTGTGGATTTATCTATTTCCTTCTTCAATAGGTTTGCTTCATGTATATTAGTGCTCTTTCATTGGGGGCGTATATATTTATTATAGTTATGTCATCTTGCTCGATTGACCCTTTAATCATGAGATAGTGTCCTTCCTTGTCTCTTATGCTGGTTTTCATCTTAAAATTTACTTTGTTGGAGATTAATATGGTGACCCCTGCTTGTCTAGTGTTACAGTTGGCTTGGAAAATTTTCTTCCATCCTTTAACTTTTAGTCTGCTTTTAGTCTGCTTTTGTCCTTGTATATGCTCTTGCAGGCAGCATATTGATGGATCTTGTTTTCTTATCCATTCTGCCACTCTCTATCTCCTCACTGGTGCATTCAATCCATTGACATTCAGTGTAATTATCGATAAGTACGAATCGATTGCTATCATTATGTTACTTTTTTGGTGATGTTGATCGTTCTTTGGTTCTTCTTTCTTTCTTGTGTTAGCTTTATGTCTTCTGAGTTGTTTTTGGTTGGTTTCCTCCTAGTTTCTCTGTTCGCTTGATCTCCTTGGGAATTCGTTTTTATGATATGTTGTGGAGTGTTAGCTTTCTTTGGGGTTACCTTGTATTCTACTAACTTCTCTCTGCATTTAGAATATTCCATTGTAACCTGTAATTTTCCTGGCATCCTCACCACCTGGGCTTCCATTGCTGCGTTTGTCTCTTCTTTGACATTGATATGTTTTTGGCCTTCAGTTGAATTGACATCTCTTAACAACAACAACAACATGAAGACAGGCAAGTTGCTTCCTCTGAACCTTTTTCTATTGGTGGCCATTCTCATTTTTCTCCTCAGCAGATTTGTAGCTTTTGAGGAAACTCTGCAAACCCTAGGCACTTCCTGGAGGGTTCAGGGAATTCAGAAAAGGCCCTAATGCCAGTGGTGGTAGGAGTGGAAGGAAGGGTGTAACCCTCCTTACTGGTGTCAGTGGAAGCACCTCAGTTTGCCCCAGAAAGTTCACAGTCCAACCCCTAACCTAATCCCTTCCCATCCCCCTTGTCTGCTTGCTTGCTGCCTGGATCTTTTGTTGTAATTTGGGTGAACCTTTACAGAGCAGATTGGTTTTCCATTCAACAATTTATTCGCATCTTGTTTTGTGACATTAACTGATATCTCAATAATGTTACAGCACTCTTCCCACTTCCCTATTGTTTTTACCATTTCCATTCACCCTTCTTTCCTATCTCTTCCTACCCCCTAAGCTTTATTCCTAGATTTCCCTTTAGATTTCTAAAGGTTAATTGTTCTAAGGAAAGCATATGTCCCTGGTTATTTCTCACCTTATAGGATTGTCTTTTGTTTAGTTGACAGTTGAACCACAAGGCTGAATTCAGTTCCAGAATTGAAGGACTTGTAAGAGTCATAATCTTGAGGGTTCCAACAGTCTCTATCAGACCAATAAATTTGTCTCTTTTTTTATTTACTATTTTGAGTTTTGTTCCACATTTTCTCCCACTCTTTCCACTCTCAAGCAGACTCTACATTGTGATCCCTTTCAGAGCAGTAGGCAATAGTAGCCAGGCACCATCTAGTTCTAGTCTCAGGGTTATGGAGGCTGTTCAGCTTGCTTGTATGTATCTACCTATGTAGATTGTAGTTATTACTGTTATTACAGGATTGGGTATGTAATAACTACAATCTACATAAGTAGATACACCTATATTATACATATACAGCTATGTACACATAGGTGTATCTACCTACATAGATTGTAGTTATTACTGTTATTACAGGATTGGGAATGTAATTGTATTTACCTTTGTTGGCTTTAACTCTTGTGTTCTTCTCAATGTTTTCCTTTGCCTTGATAATTTTGTGCTGACGTCCCCCTTATTTTATATTGCCTTTTTCTTCTCCCAATACATGTATGTCTACCAGCTGCTCCTTGGAAACCCTATACAGGGTCACTATGAACTGGAACCAACTTGACAGCATTTAACAACACCTTATAATTAGTGATTTACCTTCCCTTCCATTTACCTTCCCCTGCCATTCCTTGTAACCTTCAAGTAATGTTTCTTTCTGTGAGTAAACCTTTTTTTTTTTTTTTTTACTTTTTACAGTAGTGGTGGCATACAATATTTGTCCTTTTGTGATTGAATAATTTCACTCAATATAATGTCCTTTAGAGTTTTCCATGTTATGAAGTGCTTCACAGAGTCATCATTATTCTTTATTGTTGCATAGTACTCCATTGTGTGTATACATCATAGTTTCCTTATTCATTCATTTCTAGGTGGGCATTTCATTCGTTTTCACCTTTTTGGTACTGTCAATATCACTGTGATGAACACAGATTAGCTCAGGTAATGTCATGGCTCTTAGTTCTCTAGGATATATACCTAATAGTGGGATTGCTGGGTCATATGGTATTTATATTCCCAAATTTTTAAGGAAGCATCATACCATTTTCCACAGTGGTTACAACAATTTGCAACCCCACCAGAAGTGTTAGAGATTTCCAGTCTCACCAGCATTGGTTGCTTTCTGTGTTTTTGAACTTTGCTACTAATGCAGGGTTGAGATTATATCTCATTTTAGCTTTGATTTTCATCTCTCTAGTAGCTAATAACCATGAGCTACTCTTCGCCTATTTTTTTGGTGAACTGAACATCTTCTTTAATGAAGTGTCTGCTCATTTCTTCTGCCCATTTTTAAACTGGATATTTTGTCATTTTCTTATTGAGGTATGTAAGTTTTTATAGATTTTAGAGATTAATCCCTTGTCTGATATGTTATTGTGATTTTTTCCCCCAGTCTGCAAGTCTCTTTTTATGAAATCTCTTGATGTGCATAAAGGTTTAAATTTTAGGAGGACCCAGTAATCTAGTTTGTTTTTTTTTTTCTGATGCTTGTGCATTTTTAGTTATGTTTGACTGTATATTTATGCCAGGGCCCCTAAGTTTGCCTCTATCTTATTTCATTGATGGTCTTTATAGTTCTAGGATTTACATTCACGTCTTGATTAATTTTGAGTTAGTGTTTGTATATGATGAAAGATATGGGTGCCATTTCATTTATCTGCGAATGAATAGTCAGTTTTGCAAGCACTATTTGTTAAAGAGACTGTGTCTTCCCCATTTAATTAGTTTCAACCCTTTGTCCAAAATTAGCAATCCATAAGTGGATGGATTTACTTCTGGGTTCTCAATTCTGTTCCACTGGTCAATGACTTTGTTGTTGTGCCAGCACCAGGCTGTTTTGACTACTGTGGCTGTATAGTAGGTTTTGAGATTGGAGAGTGTGAGTAACTGAATCTTTTTTTAAATGCAGCACAGCCCACAGCAGAATCCTGAAGCAGCACAAGCTGCTCATTGTGGTTATAAAGGCACTTTAGTTGTCACCTTCTTTCATTATTTATCTGGCCATGATAAAGGCGATCACATTCACATGGACTGTGAAACTCTCCTTGCTCTGTGTCTAGCCTGCACTGGGCTCACAGCTTGGGCTGCAGATCAATATCTATCAGCATGCTAATAAGTGGCCTCTGCATTGAGGGCAACAAAGCCAGGCCTCCCTAGATCAGTCAGTGACTACAGATCCAGCCAGGGTAAACCAATACATAGAGCCCAACCACTGGGGAAATCATTTCTACATTTCTGGCAATGTGCCCAAGCACCTGTGGATCATCAGATACAGGTCAACTCAGCCAGAAGGATGTCAAGTCAGCAGCTTGAGGAGACCAAAACCACGACTCCTCCCCTATTACACCCTGGCCCCAAAGAAATCCCAGGTCAGAGGAACACCAGGTGGGGCTTGATCCAGGTGGGGCTTGGAGAGAGGCAACCAGGTTTCTTCTCCCTCAGACCAAGGGATGGGAGCAGGGCCCTGAGCCTGTAGAGAGGGTCCCTACAAGCAGCGTCCACATTTGTTCATTCCTGAAGCATACTGTAAACTGGATCTGCCTCTGCCAAGACCGAGGAATTTGCCAGTTAAATTCTGAGAAGTGTGGAGGCTCATGATGTGGCTCAACAGCTCCATCCTTTGTGGGTTCACTGTGACTCTCTTGCTTCATGAAGGGCTCCAGGATGCTTCCAAAATCATGGATATTTGAAAAGAGAAGGGGCAGATATCGGGCTTGGAGGCCCCTGGGACGATTCTTTCCTGTACTAATTGACAAGTTATTTTCTGAAGCTTTTGCGTCATTGCAATCTGGCCATTCTCACCCTTGGTGAATCATACCTCCTTGAGGGAGGGCTCCCTGGTGTCTCTGATGCCTGTAGTGCCACTAAATGTCACTGCATTTATGGTGACAGGCAGGAGGGGGTGAATGATGCTGTGTCCATTGCAGGTACAGTGTCAAGTTAGGCTCCTGTGTGGGACCTCAGCCCTGTCTCAGGTCCCAGGTCGGGCCAGCTCACTGGTCTCTAGCAAAGGGAATTGATGGGAGAGGGGCAGAGTTCTATGCCAAGACTTCTCCACTCCCAGCTCAGATCTAGAGGCAGGCAATATACAACTGGAGGGAGGTTGGATGAGGAAAGATCTGAGGATGGCAGAAGACAGGGAAGAATGCAGTGGTTAAAGTGATTAGAGGTAAATGCTGTTAACTGTTGATTCATGGAGGGGATTGCAATCGTGTAATGAAGCAAAATATATGATTTGTTCAATGTAAAACTAATGATCTGCTCTGTAAACCCTCACTCGAGTCACAATTAAAAAAAAAAAATTAAAAAAGCTAGCCCAACTGTAGCTGATTCCTTTCTCTAATTCATAGTCTGAAGAATCATCTTCTGTTTTCTTTCTTGTTGTTGTTGTTGTTGTTAAGTGCCAACG
>NW_006408819.1:1497071-1515171 GCF_000296735.1 Chrysochloris asiatica
TAAAAAAAAAAAAAAAGAGTAGAACCGATAACTGAGCTCAAGACTCCAGTTGCGGTCTGCTTAAACTTAGTTCATTACTTTCTCCACTCTATAAAGTGCAATCAGTTTGTGTGGCCACTAGTTCTGGAGTAACACCACATTTGGCACCCCTTTTGAACTTTGTGGCCATTAAAATACCAGTTTTTTGTTTGTTTGTTTTTTCTTCTGAGTTTCTTTAGAACCAGCACTCTTCAATGTGGGGCATGGCATCCACTTCAATGTGGGGCATGGCATCCACTTCAATGTGGGGCATGGCATCCACTTCAATGTGGGGCATGGCATCCACTTCAATGTGGGGCATGGCTTTTCATGGACCCCTTTATAAAGTCAACTTGTTGAGTGTTTCTGAGCCTGGAGTACGGGTGTTGTGCTGTGGATTAATGTGCTGGACCATAAAGTTGGTTTGAACTTCAAGATCGGGAGTTCAAGCTCATCAGCTACTCTTCTGAAATCCTATACAGGGTTGTTATGGGTAGGAACTGACTCGATGGCACATAAAAACAACAACAACATAAAGAGCCTGGAGACCTGGAGTGGCACTGTGAGATAATGCACTAGACTTCAAGGTCAGTTTGAACCTCAAGGTCGATTGTTCAAACTCAACAGCCACTCCTTAGAAACTCTATGCAGGCTTGCTATGAGTTAAAACCGTCTCGACGGCACTTACCAACAGCAACAATAATGAGCCTGGTGTGACACTGTAGGATAAGCACTGGACTAGTAACCATAAGATCAGCAGTTTAAATCCACTTAGCCATTCTCACAAACCCTATACAGGATCGCTATGAGTTGGAATCAATTCAACTGCACACAACAACAACATGACTAGCCATGGTTACATACTTCTCTTCAAAACTTGAATTATTGGTAAATTTTGAAAATATGCTTTATATGTCTTCAATTGAGTCACTTAAATGACGGATGAATCAATGTCACACTAGACTTTACACTAATGTTGAATGTACTTATACACCCTTTTGGTATAGCTGCTCCGGCAGTTGTGAGTTCGCCAGTGGTGCTACCATTAAACCCACATTTCTGATAAGGTTCTGAGAGTCTGGATTTGATGATTTCCTATTAAGGATGCTGAAAACTCTGAGATCCCCAGAATGTCAAAGGTGGCCAGATCCTTAGTGATTTACCGATTCTTTTTCTTTGTTGAGCAGGAAAGAGCCAAAGCCCAGAGAAAGGAAGAGGTTGTTCAGGACCACTGATGTAGCAGAACAGAATGAAACTCTATAACCACACAATCCAGGGCCTGTCTTCTGTACCTTACCATAGGTTTTCTTCACAAGGGGCAATGGTTCAGTAGCATTGTCATAGTCACTCAGAATATGGAAACTTTCTTCTAATTGAAATTGAAAATAAAAGCAGAGACATTTCATCCCCAGTCACTCCTCAAATGCAGCAATGGAAAGCCAGGAAGCATCATTCCATCTTTCCCTTTGGCACTGAGTGCTTCCTACATATGCTAGCTGCAGCAATGACTCTTCTCTCCTGGAAATACAGGCTGGGGTGAGATTCACAAGGCCATGGTGGGGCCTCCATGGCATCCCAATGGTCAGAGTGAAGCTAGACTGTGCAGCAGGTTGGGGACAAAAGGCTCAGCAAGACCCCAAAGAACTACTAGTTACTTCAAACGCCATTCTAAGTGTGAGAAGCCCCGGCTCTACCTCCATGCAGACATTTACATGGATTTGGTTAGAAAAAAAGAAAAACAGTGGAAGCAAAACTTTGCTCTACTGGAAAACTTCTGAACTAGCTTAACAAGTATTTTGTTTTGTATTGTTTTTATTTATTTATTTTTTAGTTTCCCTAGGTGTTTTTGGTTAAGTTGTTTATCAGAAAGTTGGTAAATCAGCGTACCCATTGGGAAACATGTGCACGTCTGACTGAATCCCTGGACTTTTTTCATAGGTGGTGTCTGGCTCCTTGGCCTCTAAGGTCTATGTGTCTTTTTAGATCTCCGTGTCTTTGCCTTTTCCTGTTGTCTTTCATCCTTGCTCTCAAGCTACATCTCTCTTTGTTTCTGTGTCTCACTCTCTCCACTTTGGCCCAAGGTCCCAATCACTCCCAACCACTGAAATCTGGAGCCGCCTCCAAGAAACAACAGCACTTTCCCTCCAAACTCACAGCTGTGACCCTTGCCCTCACTTGTCCATCTTTGAACAATGACTGTTATTGCAACAGCTGGTGTTGAGGATTTAGCAAAAAAGCTTTTCTCAGAGCTTGAAAAAAAAAGAAAGAAAAGAAAAGAGACTGTGCTCTCAGACTTGGAAAAACATAAAGCAGGAAAGAAGGGGAACTGTTGGGACTCCCTGATGTCTGGTCTAGCTCGGGAAAATGCAAACTGAACACTTGGAGGTGACTTATAATGAGAGATGCCAGAGGCCACGTGAAAAAATGACATTTTTTAATGAGGGCCATCCTACCCATGGCAGATCCCGCCCTCGTGGCTCTCCATTGCTCTCCAGACAAAGACAAAGCTCATAAGCTTGGTACACAAGGCCTCACTCCAACCACAACTCCCCATATACCTCTTTATTCAGTAGTTCTAGGTTCCCTACCATTCTCTCAATACACCTTCCTTTCCCATGCTGGTTTCTCCCCTTGAAATGATTTTTTTTTTTTTTGATTTTACACCATCTAACAAATTTTACACCACCTAACCAATCTCCTGTAGTTAGTTGTTGTTGCTGTTGTTAATTGCCATTGAGTCTATTCTGACCCATAGTGACCCTGTATAGGGTTCCGGAGGAGCAGCTGGTGAGCTTGAACATCCAACCTTGCAGTTCAAATGACTTTACAGTCTGGTGCATTAAATTAGTTAGTTTAGTGCCGTCGAGTTGGTTTCGACTCATAGTGATCTGTCTGAAGAGCAACTGGTGAGTTTGAACTGCCAACTTTTTGGTGCAAACCAACCTTGCAGTCCAGTGTTTACCAGCACTACACCAGGAGTTCAACATAGGGTTTCTGAGGCTGAAAACCTTTACAGGAGCAGAAAGCCTTATCTTTCTCACTCAGAGCAGCTGGTGAATTCCAACTACTGACCTTGTGATTAACAGTCCAATACATAATCCACTAAGTTACAAAAAATAAAAGCCTACTCATCTCCCAAGCTCAAATTGAAAGTTGCCTCAGTGATTTAGCCATTGAATAACTATTGAGCATCCACTCTATGCCAGATACTCTTCTAGCTTTTGCAAGTAGTTTTGAAAAAGGAAGATGAAGTCCCTGCCCTCGTAGAGATGTTGGTTTTAGTGGAAGAGACAAGACACTAGTCAACTAAGTACATCAATAAATGGCATCTGGGCTAAGGGCTTTGATGGAGGGACCAAGATGCAATGAATGAAAGCATGTCATAGAGAATCTAGCCTAGTCTAGGCAGCTGGGGAAGGCTTTCTTGTGAGGAAGGGTATGGACTGAGTTGAAGAAGAAATAAAAGGAATTGATTAGGTTTCAATCCAAGAGAACAGTGTGTGCAGAGGATTTCAGTAGGAAGAATAGCTGCGTTTGAGAAATAGCAAGGGTCTCAATGTAGCCAGACATCATGCAAGAGGGAGAGAGAACCAGGAGATGAGGTCAGAGAAGGAGGCAGGGAACAGATAGGCAGGGATTGAAGACCAAGGTGAAGAGCGTGGCTTTCACTGTTTATCAAATGGAAAACCACTGGAAGTTTTTTTTTTTTTTTTGAATGTTTTATTGTGAATTATGTGATAGTTTACATGGGAGAACATTAGTTTTACATTCATTCTATCGTATATCCTCTCATTGCCATGGTTACAATCCTCTTCATGCAACCCTTCCCCCGTGCCCCCCAGGTCTTCAGCACACTGTTGCTTTCCCTCTCTGGATCTAAAGTCTCCAGCTGCTCCACCGCTCCACGTCATCATCTCTGGCTCCATTTCAGGCATCACTGCTTCTCTGGGTAGGATCCAGCTCTCTGCTCTTCTCCCTTAATGGTCCTAGGGACCTCCGCTCCTAGACTGAAAAGTTAATCACTCCCCTACTTGCTATAAAACGTCTACCTTTACATTACCGACCCTCACAATCAGTTCTGATAACAATTATTCACTACTGTATCACAAGAGACCCGTCTGCATTTCATTGCATCAGCCCCGCCTAGTCAGATTGAAAACTACTCACTGGAGATTCTACCTTCCTCCAGGACCTCTGGATCTAGGTTCCCTCTTGAAAGCTTGTAAGCCAGTCACTTCTTGCCTTTGTAGTCCCCTGCCCCCCATTTTGGGTAGCCAATGTCCAAGTTGCCCATCCCTGTCTACTCTGTGTGTGGAGGGGGTGGGAATGATTCTTGCTGTAAGCATTTATTCTCTCTTTTGAGCTACTGCTTCCATAGGTATAGGTCAAGTTCATCAAATTGTATGAGAATACTTTTTTTTTCCTCTTCTTTTTATTTCTGGTTGAGCTCTGATCATCCTGTCATTGAAGCCAGGAAACCACTGGAAGTTTTTGAGCAGCAGTTACCAACTTTGTACAAATCATCCTGGCTAATATGATGATAAGAGACTTTGAGAAGCTAGGCAAGGCTAGAGTTAGGGACACCATTGAGGAGGCAAGTGCAATAATCCAGCTGAGAGGTGGTGATGGTGGAACCAGTGTGGTAGCAGTAATGATAGGGAAAAGTGGGAAGACCCAAGGGATATTTAAGAATTCAAGTTGACATAATAAAACATGTTGGGGAGTGAAAAGGATTAGGATGTTAGAGACGTTTACTGAATGGAGAATACTGGGAGGAGGAACAGCTTGGAGAAGCAGGCCTTGAATTTTTTTTAGACCAGTTTGAACGGAACATGAGTATATTAGAGTTAATATGTCTACATTTTAGTAAAGGGTACACTGTGCCCCAGGCCCACTTATATAGATTTTGCATATATTACCTCAACTCCTCCTCCCCAATCCTTATGGAAGGTAATAATAATAATGATGATTTTAATTGTAAAAGGAGGCAACTGAGGTTTAAAAATGTTACATAATCTGCCTGTGTTCTCACAGCAGGAGCATGATTTAAACCCAGGCAGTTGGACCCATGAATCCTCACTTTAAGAAGCACTGTACTCAGCTGCTTCTCAGGTTATTTGAGGCCCTAAAATGCTCAGTAGGTGGGTTTGGGGCTCAGAAGAGAGGTCTGGGTTGGAGCTGGAGATTTTACAGTCACTTAAGTGGAGGACACCCCTGAAGCCATGGAAGGTGTCCAGGCCACCTGAACACCTTCCCCTTAGCTTCCCAGCATCTGTGCATGTATTAGCTGGCAATCATTCAGAAAGCCTGCATGATACAAAGTCCCTGCTTAGGCACTAGTGTTATGGATATGAAGGCAGCTTGCTTCCTAATCTCAGGGAGCTCATGGACTGCTAAGGAAACAGCAAAGCTCAGTCAGAGTTGTTGTTGTTAAGTGATGTTCAGTTGGTTCCTACTCATAGCAGACCCTGTACAGGGTTTCCTAGGAGCAGCTGGTTGGTTTGAACTGCTGATCTTATGGGTCACAGTCCAGTACTGATCCTACAGCACCACACTGGGAGTCCAATGGGTAACCAGTGATAAATAGGTGAGAACATGTGAGCTATGAGGATGCTGCAGTCTTTCCAGAATGTGGGGATTCAGTCATTGGTTCAGCCTGTCCCTCTAAATGTAGCCACATCAGACTTCATCCTGCTCTGTGGTCTCTTGAACACCTAGATAGGAGGCATTAAAGAGCTCACAAACTTTACAGTAGTAAACAAGTCAGACAATAGCCCCTGTCCTTTCAGAGCTGCAAACCCAGTCTGAACAATGCTGGGGGATTATAGTCTGTTAGGATTTTTTTGCCATCTCTTTACCCACTGGACTGTGAGCTCCATGCATCTCCTACATTGGGGTCCTGTATGATTTGTCACTAGGTCCCTGACCCAGTGTTCAGCACAGAGGCTAAACAGCTGGAATGTGAGAAGTAAATGTTTCTGAGATGAATTGGAGTTTTTTTGTCCACAGAGAAAGCTGACTTACTTCAAGCAGAGCACTCACACTAGACATCTTAGCCAGCACTCCCCTTGCAGAACCTGGAGCCACCAAATGGAAACAGTACTGGTGATCACTGTATCATATTCCTCGGCTTTTCTTTAAAATGGCCCATTTCCCTTGCCTTACTTAAAGTCTTAGTGCAGCTGTTACCCTGTGGTCTGGCCAGCTTCTGGATGACAACCCCTGGAGTGGGGCCAGAATAACTGGGCTTCTGGTTTGGGAATTCCACTTTGGAGACCACAAGGGAAGTCTTTGGCCCAGACCAGGCCTTTGCTAAATCAATGGATGCTTTGTTTAGCACACAAAACACAGGATGGGAAGGCCTGGGTTCACTAAGTAAAAATGAATGTTGAACATCTTACATCCATTGGCTTTTGGACTCTGGCAGGGAGCCATGGAAGCTGCCACTTTCATAATAAGCAGGAAACTGAGGAGCCAAGACAAGTATAGGGCAAACTGGGCTTTCAGTTAGTCAATCCAACCCAATGGACTTGGCCCTAGTGGGACCTGGAAAAATGTATGGAGGCAGGTCAAACACAGCTGGCCAGGAACAGAGACGTGTGTGTGTTTGTGTCCAGGGGTGGGTGTGGGGGGACTTCAACCAGAGTGGTTCATATACAAATGTTGGTTGTTAAGCAGCTTGTTTGGGGGCCATGATAATTTAAATTCAGCAATAAGAATAGGTGTTTTAGTACTGTTTTAGTAATTTGACATTACTACAGCAGAGAAGTGTGCGATTCTATATTCTACAAAAGTATAGGCTATGTCAGAATGCCAATCCATCATGCTGGGAATCTTACTTTTTTACTATGACCCTCCACCATACCAAACATGATATTCCTCTCCAGTGACTGGTCCATCCTGATAATATGTCCAAAATATGAGAGACAAAGTTTGGCCATAGTGGTCTCCAAGGAGCATTCTGGCTGTACTTCTTCCAACACAGATCTGTTTGTTTTTTTGGAAGCCCATGGTCCTGTCAATATTCTCCTCCAACACCATAGCTCAAATTCATCAATTCTTCTACTATCTTCCTTATTCACTGTTGAACTTTCACATGCATATGAGGTTACTGAAATGCCATGGCTTGGGTAAGGCACATCTTAGTCCTCAACCTGATATCTTTGCTATTCAACACTTTTAAAAGGTCTTGTGCAGAAAATTTGCCAAATGCAATACGTCATTTGATTTCTTCGCTGAAACTTCCATAACTGTTGATGGTTGATCCAAGAAAAATAAAGTCTTTTACAACTTCAATCTTTTCTCTGTTGAAAAGAATGTTATTTATTGGTCCAGTGGTGAGGATTTTTGTTTTCTTTACATTGAGATACAATCCATACCAAAGGCTATGGTCTTTGATCTTCATCAGTAAGTATTTTAAGTCCTCTACACTTTAATCAAACAAGGTTGTATCATCTGTATATTGCAGGTTGTTAATGTGTCTTCCTTCAATCCTGATATCACATTTTTCTTCATATGACCCAGCTTCTCGTGTAAGGAGCTTGTAGGGTAGGGACTGACATCTATGCTTTTGTTTTAACTTGCACTTTTAAAATTCTATTGTAGCAAAATACATATAATAAAATTTGCCATTTGAACAATTTTTTTTAAGTCTTCGTTTTGTTGTTGTTCTTGTTAAGAATTGTTTTTTGTTGTTGTTAAGTACCATGTATTCATAGTTACCCTGCACAGGGTTTCTGAGTCTGCAAATCTTTATGGGAGCAGAAAGCCTAATCTTTCTCCCATGGAACAGCTGGTAGTTTCATTAAAATACACCAAATCCAAAAGCTTCTTCATGCACAATTCATTGACATTCATTTTATTCTTCAAGTTATGCAACCATTTTTAACCTCGTATTCTAAATTGTTCCTCCCACATTAACATAAAATCACTTCCCCTGAGGTGAGAACAACATACAAGCTTAAATCTTTTGAGTTGTTACCATGTAGATGATTCTTAAGAAAACGTAATTCTCAAAACAGACATAATTTACTAAGCTAAACAATTGTTTGGTTTTAAAAGAAGATGTAAGGGGATATTTTTGGTATAACATTTAAAGAGGATCTCAGAACAATAGTTCAAGGGTTCATCCAGCCTCCATGGGTCCACAAAGTCTAACGTACACAAAAATTTGAGATTGTGTTCTGTATTTTCCCCACTTTAGTCAGGATTCATCTATAGAATTGTTGAACAAAATGTTCAATAATGGTACCTGGACACGATCTAGCTCTTCTGGTCTCATGGTCAAGGAAGCAGTTGTTCATGGAGGCAATTGGTCACACAGTCTATATATTCCTTCTAGTCCTGACTTTCCTTCTTTCTATGTTGTTAATGACAAGTAGAGACCAATTATTGTGCCTTGGATGCTGCTTGCAAGCTTTTAAGACCATTGGAACTATACAATGAATTATGAAGTTGAACAGAAGTACAAAACATATTATTAGGCTAGTTAACTGGGCTGTCCCATGAAACATTACTCTAACCTCCAAACCAAGGAACCAAATAAACCCCAGGATGTGTTTGACTGCACATAAGCAGCCTCAGCAGAAACTCTTGCTTTTTTATGTTTGTTTGTTTGTTGACATTGTTGTAAATATTTCTACAATGAAACATTTCCAATTAAACTCTTTACAACTGTACAACTTATTGACAGCATTTACAACAATCGACTGTGCAGTCCTTCCAATAACCAACATGATTTCTCTATTTTCAGTGTATAATTCAGTGACGTTTAATTGAATTCACTATATTATGCAACCATCACTACTAACCATTTCCAAAAGTTTTTCAAACCTTGTTGATGTTGTTGTTGCTAGGTGCCATCGAGTCAGTACCAACTCATAGTGACTTTATGCACAGCAGAACGAAACACGGCCCAATGCTGTGTGAACCTCACTATCAATGCCATGATTGAGACCATTGATGCTGCCACTTTACCAATCCATCACACAGGGGGTCTTCCTCTTTTTCTCTGACTCTCCACCTTACCAAACATGATATCATATCCTTCTCCAGTGACTGGTCCCTCCTAAAAATATGTCCAAAGTATGAGAGACCAACACAGATCTATTTGTTCTTTAGGCAGCCCATGTCACTTTCAACATTCTCGTCCAACACCATAACTCAAGTGCATCAATTCTTCTAGGGTCTTCCTTATTCACTGTCCAGCTTTCACTTGCATATGAGATTATTGAAAATACCCTGGCTTGGGTGAGGTGCATCTTAGTCCTCAAGCTGACATCTTTGCTCTTCAACACTTTAAAAAAGTTTTGTGCAGCAGATTTGCCTAATGCAGTGCGTCGTTTGATTTCTTAACTGTTGCTTCCATGAGTGTTGATGGTTGATCCAAAAAGAATGAAGTCCTTGACAACTTCAATCTTTTCTCTGTTCATAAGAATGTTGTTTATTGATCCAGTGGTGAGGAGTTTTGTGTTCTTTACATTGAGATGCAATCCATACCGAAGGCTGTGCTCTTTGATCTTCATCAGTAAATATTTTAAGTCTTCTTCACTTTCAGCAAGCAAGGTTGTATCATCTGCATATTGCAGGTTGTTAAAGAGTCTTCCTCCAATCCTGAAGCAGAAACCTAGTACCCCTTAAACACCACCTCCTCATTTTTACTTGCTTCAAGTCCTGAAAATAACTAATAAACTTTGGTTTTTATGTTCTTACCAATTTTAGATATTTTGTACAAATGGAATCATGAAATATTTGTTCTTTTTGGCTCTGATATCTTTTACTCAAGGTTTGTCTATGTTACAGCATGTATACTTACTTCATTTATCTTTATGTCTGAAGAATATTCCATTGTTTGATAGATACATTGTGCTTATCTATTCCTCTGTTTTTGGATCTGTGCTCTTGATACACTCCTGGGGTGACTTATAGGCTTGGGAATTAGTGAACTTGTGGTGTAGAACACCCAGACAGGAGGCACACCTGCAGATTCCACCTGCATGCAGCCTCGCATCACACCTTGCTCATCTTCAGAGGCAAAGAGCATCTCTGCCCTGAGGAACTGGATCTAGCCTCAACAGAACGCTTACTCAGCTGGAACTTCTGTGAGGGGCCTATGTGAGATTAGGACAGTGTTTGTAGTCGTGGGGTGCCTGGACCCAAGTTTACTTATTGATCTTCTCGGGCTGACTCCCTATTTAGACTCCGATCTCCTGTTCAAGGGGTTTCAGGAATCTTCTGCAATGCTCCTATCTTGAGAGTTTCTCAAACTGATAGGCCGGCCATATTACTGACATCTTAACTGCAGTTACCAGGATCTTCCCCGTGCCCATGCTAGCTGCTTCCCTACTAGAATGTATGAAATCTTGAGCTGTTAAGACCCATTCAGCTACTTCCATTTCCACCCACACAACCCACTATACTCCCATCTTACTGAATAATTACTTCTAGTATCTTAGCAGGCCCTGGGACTCCCAGAAAGTCTTCTGCTTTGATCACACCTTCCCTTGAAAATGCCTATTGATCTTAAACTTTTCTGTCGTCAAAGTAATTCAGCCTGTGCTGTCCTCTGTCTTGCTCATAGATACAAGAGAAAGGCAGCTGTATTTGTGCTTTGGAGCATGGACTGTCTACATTTTCCTTGGGGGGAGGGGGTGGGGAAAATATGTTTGCATAATGTGGTGGCAAGAGCCAAGGACAGGAACTTTGGGAGGCATAAGTTAAAGTTCCAGCATTCTTATAGTCACTGTAAAAGTCTGAGGATCCCTACATTTCTCTGAGTCCCAGTATCCTCATCTATAAAATGGGATTTTTGTAGGTCATAAAATGAAACTGAAAGAAATTTGTGATGGCTACAACACTAATTCCCCAAAGAAGTAGCTCTGCTCAGAGGCTGAGAGGAAGTAGGGTGCTTGGACATCCATTTGGATCCAGAGATACATCTTGCTGCCAACTCAGTGCTGCCAACAAACCATGAGCTTGTTTATATGGGGATTTAGAAAAGAAGAGCATGGAAATAATGCTGTTGTTGTTGCTGTTGTTAGGTGCCATCAAGTCAGTACCGACCCATAGCGACTTTGTGCACAGCAGAAATAATAGAGTCTTAAAAACACCTAAATCAATTTGTTTAAAAGAGAGAGAAGAGGAAGACGTGCCCTACTGGATATTGAGAGATAATACAAAGCTGTAGTAATTAGGCTTCTGGTTTGGCACTGTAGGATAAGCACTGGACTGAAAACTACAAGGTCAGCAGTTCAAATGCACCAGCTGCTCCTTGGAAACTCTATACAGGGTGGCTATGATTCGGAATCAACTTGATGGCACTTAACAACAACAATAACATAGTAATTTAAAAAAATAAGTATTGAAAAAATAATAATAGGTATTGAACAGAAGGAAAGAAAACCAACACATTCATGCAAACAAACAAACAAACAAATTTAAAACCACATACAGATCATTCTTAATTGACAAAAGCAGGCAGAAAGGTTAGATTAGAAGGATAGGGGGTAATGAGTTAGTGTTGAAGATGGTGAAAATATTCAGTAAAGATATTGAGGAAGGTGGCACCACTTGAAGAATGTAACCAATGACACTGAACAGTATATGGAGATATTATTGAATTAATAGATGTTTTGTTATATATGTCATTACCCAAAATTTAAAATAAAAAAAAGAACAATACAATTTTAAAGGAATCATTGTTGTTGTTAGGTGCCATCAAGTTGGTACTGACTCATAGCAACCCTATGCACAATAGAACGAAAAGGAATAGAAAGTAATAAATACAAGAAGTCCCCAGGTTATGAATGAACTCCAACCCTAAGTTTTCTTTTGTGTAAAATTTGTAGGTACCTTGAATTTCTTTGATATGACTTTTCTATCCAACATCTTACTGTTGTTATTGTTATTGTTGTTAGCTGCTGTCGAGTTGGTTTCTCTGACTCATAGGAACCTTATGCACAGCAGAACAAAACACTATATCCAGTCCTAACCTCATCCTCACAATTGTTACACTTGAGACCATTGATGCTGACACTGTGCAATCTACCTCCTCAGAGGTCATTGTCTTTTTTCTTGACCCTCCACTTTACCAGTCATGATGTCCTTCTCCAGGGACTAGTCCCTCCTGGTAACATGTCCAAAGTATGAGAGACTAATTCTTGTCAACTTGGCTTCTAAGGAGCATTCTGGCTATACTTCATCCAACACAGATTTGTGTGTTCTTCTGGCAGTCCACACTGTACCTTTAATATTCCTCTCCAATACCATAACTCAAATACATCAATTCTTCTACTATCTTCCTTACTCATTGCCCAACTTTCATGTGCATATGAGGCTATTAAAAATATCATGCCTTGGTTCAGATGCACCTTATTCTTCAAACTTACATCTTTTCTCTTGAACACTTTAAATAAAGAAGTCTAATGCAGCAGATTTGCCAAATGCAATATGTCATTTGACTTTTTGATAGCTAATTCCATGATCACTGATTGTATATTCAAGTAAAATGAAGTCTTTGAGAACTTCATACTTTTCTCTATTTATCATGAAGTTATTTATTGATCCTGTGGTAAGGTTTTGTTTTTTTTTTTTTTTTTTTCTCTTTACATTGGACTGCAACTGACACTCCAGACTGAGATACTTTATCTTCTTAATTAACATCTAATTAATTTCCACATAATTACTGGACAGGACCATGCAAATATGGTGTACAAGTCTTTAATGCTGGGATTGGTTAGTTTTGCTATCCACTAGGTTTAATAGGCCACCCCTTGTCTGTAAGTTTTTAGTACTGTGGTGGCTTGCATGTTGCTGTGATTCTGGGAGCTATGCCAAGGATATTTTAAATACCAGAAGGGTCATCCACAGTGGACAGGTTGCAGATGAGCTTACAGACTAAGACAGAGTAGGAAGAAGGAGAGATGGACTACTTCCAAATATTTAGCCACTACAAACATTAATAGCAGTGGAACACTGTCAACACCAGAATATTGAAACTGAAATATGATGAAGAGCACCAGAATATTGTCAGCTATAGTGCCAAAAGATGATCCCCTCAGGTTGGAAGACACTCAAAACATGACAGGGTTTTGAGCTGTCTCCTCAAAGTAGAGTTGACCGTGAGGGTGCAAATAGAGTAAAGTCCTCGGGACCTTCATTTACTGATGGGTCACAATTCAAAATGAAAAGAAACAGCTGCAAAAATCCATTAACAATCAGAGCATGGAATGTACTAAATATGAATCTAGGAAAATTGGAAATTGTCAAAAATGAAATGGAACACATAAACATCAATATCCTACACATTAGTGAACTGATATTGATCATTTTGAATCTGACAATCACATGGTTTACTATGCTGAGAATGAAAAATTGAAGAGGAATGGTGTTGTATCCATCATCAAATAAAATGTATCAAGATCATCCATGAAGTACAACTGTTGTCTATGACAGGATGATATCCATATGTATATAAAGACCAGTTAATACCACTGTTACTCAAATTTACACACCAACCAGTAACATCAGTGATGATGAAAATGAAAGAATTTTATCAACTTCTTCAGTCTGAAATTGATAAAGCATTCAATAAATATGTATTGATAATTACTGGTGATTGAAATGCAAAGGTTGGAAACAAAAAGGAAAGATCAGTAGTTGGAAAATATGGCCTTGTTGATAGAAACAATGCTGGAGATCTCATGATAGAATTTTGCAAGACCAATTACTTCTTCATTGAAAATACCTTTTTTTAAAAAACATATGGACTTTACCAGATGGCATACACAGACAACAAACTGACTACATCTGTGGAAAGAAGTGGTGGAAAAACTTCATATCATCAGTCAAAACAAGGCCAGGGACAGATTGTGGAACAGACCATCAATTGCTTGTATGCAATTTCAGGCTGAAGATGAATAAAACTAAAGCAAGTCCACGAGAGCCAAAATATGACCTTGAATATATCTCTCCTGAATCTAGAGATCATCTGAAGAACAAATTTGATGCATTCAACACTAAAGACTGAAGACCAGAAGAGTTGAATAATGACAACAAGGAAGAAAGAAAAAGATAATTAAAAAAAAAAAAAAGAAAGAAAGAAGTAAAATACCAAAATGGGTGGCAGAAGACACTCTGAAACTTGCTCTCCAGCATAGAGATGCTAAAGCAAATGGAAGAAGTGAGGAGGTACAAGAGCTGAACAGAAAGTTTCAAAGGTCAGCTCGAGAAGAAAAAGTCAAATATTATAATGAAATGTTCAAAGACCTGGAGTTAGAAAACCAAGAAGGAAGAACATGCTCAACATTTCTCAAAATGATGGAAATGAAGAAAAAATTCAAGAGTTGACTTATGGTTTTGAAGAATTCTATGGGAAAAATAAAGAACATGCAGAAAGCATCAAAAGAAGATGGAAGGACTACACAGTCACTGTACCAAAAGGAAATGGTCAATGTTCAGCCATTTCAAAAGGTAGCGTATGATCAAGAGCCAATGAACTGAAGTAAGTTCAAAGTACATTGAAGTCATTGGGAAAGAACAAGGCACCGGGAATAGATGGAATACAAATTGAAATCTTTCAACAAGCTGATGTAGTACTGAAGGCACTCACTCATCTATGCCAAAAAATTTGGAAGACAACTACCTGACCAATTGATTGGAAGAGATCCATATTTGTGACCATTACAAAGAGAGGTGACCAAACATAATGCAGAAATTATCAAATAATATCATTGATATCCTATGTGGACAATATCATTGATATCCCACAAGAATAAAGTTTTCTAAAGATAATACAAAAATGGCTACAACCATACATTGAAAGAGAACTTCCAGAGGCTCAAGCTGGATTCAGAAGAGGATGTGGAACAAGGGATATCATTGCTGACATCAGATTGCAGATATTGGCTGCAAGATGAGAATACAAAGGCTGACATCAGATTGCAGATATTGCCTGCAAGCTAAGAATACAAAGGCTTTTGATTTTGTGGATCATGACAAGTTATGGACATCATTGCAGATAATGAGTATCTGGAACACTTAATTGTGCTTATGAGGAGTCTGTTCACAGGTTGTGTACACAGGCAACTATTCAAACAGAACAAGGAAGCACTGAATGGTTTAAAATTATGAAAGGTATGCACCAGGGTTGTATTATTTCACCATACTTATTCAATCTGTATGCTGAGAAAATAATCTGAGAAACTGAATTATATGAAGAAAAATGTGGCATTAGAATTAGAGGAAGACTCATTAACAGCCTGCAATATGCAGATGATACAACCTTGCTTGCTGAAGGGGAAGAGAGCACTTAAAATACTTACTAATGAAGATCAAAGACCACAGCTTTTGTTTTGGGTTGCAAATCAATGTAAAGGAAACAAAAATCCTCATCACTGGACCAATAATTACATCACGATAAATGAAATAAAGATACTTCATTGTGCTCAGATCAACTATCACAGAAACAGCAGTCAAGAAATCAAACAACATATTGCATTAGGCAAGTCTGTTGCACAAGACCTCTTTAAAGTGTTCAAGAGCAAAACCCACAGAAGAATTGATGTATTTGAGATATGCCATTGTAGGAGAATATTGAAAACACTGTGGTCTGTCAAAAGAACAAACCGATCTGTGTTGGAAGATGTGTAGCCAGAGTGCTCCTTGAAAACCAGGATGGCCAGACTTCATCTCTTATACTTTGGACATATTATCAGGAGGGACCAGTCACTATAGAAGGATATCATGTTTGGTAAAGTGGAGGGTCAGAGAAAAAGAGAAAGACCCCCAATGAAACGGATTGGCATAGTGGCAGCAGCAATGGGATCAGGTGTAGCAATGATTGTGAGGTTGGCCCAGGACCAGGCAGTGTTTCATTCTATTGTGCACTGGGTTGTTATGAGTAGATGCTGACTCGATGGCACTTACCAATAAGAATGTTTAAAAGGCGTCATCCCAGAAGCAGGAACAGGATTCTAGAGCCATCAAGAAAAGGGAGCATGAGTGGAGTATGAGATCTCTACTTAGAAAAGCAGCACCAGCACAGGCAGCTGCAGAGTCTGAGGCATGGAGAGACAAAGTAGCTGTAGGCTTTCATGCCCATGGATCAGGCAGTGTTTCATTCTGCTGTGTATAAGATCGCTATGAGTTGATACCGACTCGATGGCATCTAACAAAAACAACAACTGAATAAAACTGAGTGCTTACAGACCGACTTGCAGAATGTGCTCTTTAGGCATTTACAGACTAGCAAAAAGAACTCTGCAATACTTGCCTGAGCAGAGAAGAGGCAAAGGGACTACATGGCTGAGAGGCCAAAGACAACAGCAAGGCATGCCTACAGTATGTCAGAGAAGAGGTGTCCTGACTGGATGACTGTTGCATCCTGAATTGTTTTTTATCCTGAAGTATACCTGTTTATTTCCCTAATAAACCCCATAACCTTGAATACTGTTATGAGTTTTGTGTGGTCATTGAAATCAATAGTAAGTAGGAATTGGTGCTTATGGTTCTTATTTAGCCTTACTTTATTGCAATAAAAGGCTTCTTGTTGTTAAGTTAATTCGAGTAAGTTCTGTCTTAAAGTGTGACCCTGCATATAGTCTCTGAGGAGTGCCTGGTGGGTTTGAAACACCAACTTTGTGGTTCAAACTGATCTTTAGGTCCAGTGTTTATTCTACAGCTCCACACAAAGGCTAGAAACCAGCCATCGTTTAAAAGTTGCATATGCAACAAGTGAAGGTGATAGTGATAAAGAATCTGGTGCAAGTTGAACAAATTTTAAAGTGAGGGCAAGTTTACATAGCATTAAAGGGCAGGTAAAAATTGTTTACATCTTGAGAACTCATTTTACAAGGGAGCTTCAAAAGTTTCATCAAAAAATGTAAATGAAAGAAAAAAATGTTTTAATGAATTTGTATGCCCCATCATATAGGCTAAAGTTGGAACCACAGATCAATGAGGAAGAAAGGGATTGCTGGTTTGGTGCTATAGGAATAGCACTGGACTGCTAACCACAAGGTCAGTGGTTCAAACTCACTCCTCATAACCCCATTCAGAACTGACTCAAGTGTAGTTAACTACACCAGCAGCAAGAACTGAGAAAACTGGGTAGATCCTGACCTCACACCATATAGAAGAGTTGTGATGGATTCAAAGTCTAAAAATAAATGATCACTATATAAAGTTATTGGGAAAAATATAGAAGAATATATTTTGACCTTGTAGATAAGACCTAAAATCAAGCCTTCAGACTATAAGGGGAAAAAATCTATATATTTAACTATACAAAATTGAGATTTTTGATTCACAAAATGATCACAGTAATAGAAAAACAAGTGACCAAAAGGGAATGTGTTATTGTTGTTGTTGTGTGCCGTGGAGTCGGTTCCGACTCATAGCGACCCTGTACAGGGTTTCCGGGGCTATAAATCTTTACAGGAGCAGAAAGCCTCATCTTTCTCCCACGGAACAGCTGGTAGTTTCGAACTGCTGACCGTGAGATTAGCAGCCCGATTCGTAACCACTACGCTCCAAGAGCTCCTTAAGAGAGAAGATATTAGTGCAGAAATCCTGGGAAAATCCTGAGGCTGGGTGGGTGGGGGACAGGGCAGATGAAGAATTTGCAAAGGCAATTAACAGAGGAGGGCATCTAATGGCCAATGAACACATGAAAAGATGTCCAATTACTCACTAGTAATTGTTGTTTGTTTTTAAGTGCTGTCAAGTGGGTTCTGAGTCATATAGTGCTTCTGAGGAGCAGTTGGTAGGTTGGAACTGATGACCTTGCTTGAACTGCAGTCTAGTATTAATCATGCAACATAAAAGAGAGATAAGATCCACTTGCCCCTTCAGGTTGACAAATATTAGAAAGTTGAGTAATATCAGGTGTCTGCAAGCATTAGATAAGACTGGAGCTTCCCTATAGAAGTGGAAACTTCTTCACCATCTTAAAGAAGTGACTGTCGCTGCCCCATGGCCAGACTGGAAACAGCAGGACAAGACAGTGTTATATAATTGAATAAAAAACAGCTTCTCAATATGGCATATCCTCAGAAGGTTGAAAATAGAAATATCTTATGATCCA
>NW_006408819.1:1517268-1586407 GCF_000296735.1 Chrysochloris asiatica
TAAAGAATCACATAATCCACAATAAAACATTAAAAAAAAAAAAAAAAAAAAAACAGCTTCTGTTTATTTCTTCACATTAAGGGAAGGACCAAAAAGTCTTTCAGCGCCAAACTCCAATTTGTACACTACCAGTTGTTTTAAAAATCGACTGAACAAACTGACTTTTAACCACTTAGAGCATATCTGCTTTATGTACCCACCATCTAGATATTAGACCTAGATAAGTTCACCTCCTGTACTATTCAGGACTCAAGGTGCTGCTGCTAGCTGGACTCTCTGACCCAGAACCTATTCACCTTGTCACAGGAGCACCTCACCTAGGGACATAACAGCCTGATCCCCTCTCATTTCCATTTCCCCTTCTGCAGGAGAAAGACCTGGTGATGCTATCCATACCTTATCATGATCCAAACAGTCGAAAGAATTTGCATACTCAATAAAGCACAGGTAGTCATTTTTCTGGTAATCTCTGATTTCAGTCAAGACCCATCTGATCTTAACAATGATATCCCTCATTCCGTGATCTCATCTGAATCATATGCCATCTGAATTTAGAGACCATCTCAAGAAGAGTTCCTATGCATTAGACAATAATTACCGAAGACCAGAAGAGCAAAGGGTAAGAACATCATACAGGAAGAAAACAAAAAGTCACTAAAAAGAGAGGAAAGAAAGAAAAGACCAAAATGCATGATAGAAGAGATTCTGAAACTTGCCCTCCAGCTTAAAGATGCTAAAGCAAATAGAAGATTTGAGGAAGTAAAAAAGCTGAACAGAAAATTTCAAAGGGCAGCTCATGAAGACAAAGAAAAGCATTATAATGAAATGTTCAAAGACCTAAAGTTTAAAAAAAAAGGGAAGAATACACTCAGCATTTTGATGGTGGTTATGTGCCATGGAGTCAGAACCGACTCATAGTGACCCTGTACATGGTTTCCGAGGCTGTACATCTTTATGGGAGCAGAAAGCCTCATCTTTCTCCCGTGGAACAGCTGGTAGTTTCGAACTGCTGACCTTAAGATTCGCAGCCCAATTCGTAACCACTATACTACCAGAGCTCCTTGATAGAACTGATGAAAATAATTCAAGCCTTGACATTCAATACTGAAAGATTCGATGGGGTGTGGCGCTGTGGGCTAATGTGCTGGACTGCAAAGTCTTTTGAACTACAAGGTCAGTGGTTCAAGCTCACCAGCTGCTCCTTGGAAACCCTATACAGGGAAGGTATGGGTTGAAACTGACTCAACGGCACTTAACAACAACAACAATGGGCAAAATATAGAATGATGCATAAAACATTAAAAGAAGATGGAAGGGATACACATAGTCACTGTACCAAAAACAAATGGTAGATGTTCAACCATTTCCAGAGATATGATCAAGAACTGATGGTACTGAAAGAAGAAGACCAAGCTGCACTAAAAGCATTGGCTATAAACAAGGCTCTTGAAATTGATGGAAAAAAAGTGAATTTTTTCACCAAACTTATGCAGCACTGTAGGCACTCACTCATCTATGCCAAAACTTTGGAAGACAGCCAACTGATTAGAAAAGATGCATATTTTTGCCCATTGCACAACCCAACGGAATGCAGAAATCCCTAATAATATCATTAATATCACATACAAGCAAAATTTTGCTGAAAATAATTAATAAACAGCTGCAACAGTATATTAGCAGGGAACTTCCAGAAATGCAAACCAGTTTCAGAAGAGGATGTAGCACTAGGAATATCATTGCTGACATCAGATGGATCTTGGTTGAAAGCAGTAAATATCAGAAATGTGTTTACATTTGCTTTGTTGACTATGCAAAGGCTTTTTCAACTGTGTGGATCATGACAAGTTACAGATAGCATTGTGAAGAATGGGTATTCCAGAACATTTAATTGTGCTCAGGAGGAAACTGTACATAGACCAAGAGTCAGTTGTTAGAACAGATCAAAAAGATACAGAATGGTTTAAAATCAGAAGAGATGTGCTCCAGGGTTATATTCTTTCACCATACTTATGCAATATGTATGCTGAGTAAATAATCCAAGAAGCTGGATTATATGACAAAGAACGTGTCAGTAGGATTGGAGGAAGACTCATTAGCAATCTTCTGTATGTAGATGATACAACCTTGCTTGCTGAAAGTGAAGAGGACTTAAAATATTTACTGATGAAGATCTTCAGTATCGATTGCAGCTCCATATAAAGGAAGCAAAAATCCTCACCACTGGACCAATAAATAACACCATGATAAACAGAAAATATTGAAATTCTCAAAGACTTGATTTTTATTGGATCCACTATCAACATTCATGGAAGCAGCAGTCAAGAAACAAAGTATTGCATTAAGCAGATCTGAGGCAGAAGACCTCTTTAAAGTGTTCAAGAACAAAGATGTCAACTTGAGGACTAAGGTGCACTTGATCCAAGCCATGGTATTTCCAATAGTCTCATATGCATGTGAAAGTTGGCCAGTGAACAAGGAAGACGGTAGAAGAATTTATACATTTGAGTTATGGTTTTGGAGAAGAATATTGAAAGTACTGTCAGAAGAACATACAAATCTACGTTGGAAGAAGTACAGCCAGACTGCTCCTTCAAAGCCAGGATGGTGAGACTTAGTATCTCTTACTTTGGATATGTTATCAGGAGGGTCATTGGAGAAGGATTTCATGCTTGATTAAGTGGAAGGTCAGCAAAAAAGAGGAAGACCTCCAATGAGATGTATTGAATTTGTACCATGGTAGCAGCACTGGACTCAAGGGTAACAGTTGTGAGGATGGCACAGGACTGGGCAGTGTTTCATTCTGTTGTTTATAGGGTCTTTATTAGTTAGAACTGACTCAAGGGCACCTAATAACAACCACAATAATATTTACAAGAGTGGATTGCCAGGTATTTCTCTCAGTGCCATTTGGTGGGTTTGAACCCATCAACTTTTGAGCAAACAATCGTGTGCTTCAGTGTTTCAGCACCATGGCTCTGCAAATTGGACAAAGAACAAGGCTTAGTAGAATTAAGTACATGTGTACTCTCTCTGCCAGTGACCCCAGTGCAGGGATGTCCATGGATGGTTACTGTGGCACTGCAGCTGACGGGGAGCTCGATGGGCTAAATCAAAAGCTAAGTAGGAGTTGAAAGTGACTAGATGTATGTGTAACATGAGCTGATCTCAAAATTACAGTGCTGGTTTGTTTTTTCCAAGTAAGAAACAAAACAAGATTTATAGCACAATAACATTTATGCAAATTAAAAACACATACCCAAACAACACTATATTTTACAAGTATGCAAACGTATTCAGGGCATTATGCATTAGAGTGGGTGCCTACAGAGGGCGAAAAGGGTTTGGGAATCTGGGATAAAGAGGAAAGAAACTGAAATACAAGTGGGGTCTTGCACATACCAGTAAGGCCTGTTGCTGTTGTTAAGTGCCAACTAGTTGATCCCAACCCATAGCGACCCTGTATAGGGTTTCTGAGGAGCGACTGGTGAGCTTGAACCACTGACCTTGCAGTTCAAATGGCTTTGCAGTCTGGTACATTAACCCACAGCACCACCCCAGGACTCCAGTGAGGCCAGTAGCTAGCCCCAAATCGAGGACTGGATTTGACCCAATTCCCTGCCACTGAGATCTACAAATAAGTTTCAACAATAAGCTTTAATGTTATCGTTGTTGTTTATTTTATTTCATTTTAAAGGAAAAGAAGGGAAATGGAGAATGGGGAGTGCAGCTTAGTGAGCATGGGGCAGTTCTTTTGGAAAAGTTCTAAAGTTAGACAGAAGTGATTTCATACACACCTTTGCAGATTCCTCAATGCCGCTGAACTGGTCACAGGATAGTGGTTGAGATCCTGAATTATAAGTTATGTGAATTTTGCCTAACTAAATTCACTGGTTTGGTGCTGTGTAAGATCAGCAGTGGGCTGAGAACCACAAGGTTGCCGGTTCAAACCCACCAGCTGCTCCTCAGAAATTCAATGGCACTTTATAACAAATGAAGGAGAACTAAAGAGCAGCTAGTTAATCACCTCCCCTCATCACAAGGCAGTCTCTTACCCAGTGACCCTTGAGGACCAGTTCACCTCTAGAGCCTGCAGTCACCCAAAGTGGCATGATGGGCATGCCATGGTTGAAGGCAGGATTATCTGGTTTTAGCCACAGCTTGACCCTCACATCCCTGTTTATCTCATATAGTACAGTGCTGATTAGTGCACTGATGTATGGCAAAGAGCTCAGTGCCTGACATCGTCCTGTGTTTTGGTGAGAAGGATTATTGGGGATATGTATGATAGTGCAGAATTGCTCACAAGGCAATTTTATATCTTTTATTCCTTTCTGATGTGGCAGCCAATTTCCATCTCAGTGACTTGGGACTTTGAGAAGCAACATGCCTCTCTTTCCTAAAGCTGGCCAAAGTTTTCATCATCCCTTATGCTGTTAAATTAAAACAACAGCAGGGAGCTGTTCAATGCAGAGGGTAGGTAGGATAGATGTGAATAGGGGTACATTCCTGTCAGGTCACAGTGAAAGAGCCCTCACTACCCTGATTTGGCCACAAGACAGCTTGGTGGGAAGTATTTGGGTGTTTCCTTCCTTTGGAGAGACTGCTGTGTGTCTCTTCCTGACTTGGAGTTCCCTGCGGCTCTCTAGTTGGTACCACTAGGTCCCGGAGTGTTGTGAAGAGCAACTCTCTCCCAAATCTTGATGTTCAAGTCCAGCAGGGCTTACAGTCAAGGGTAGAGCTGGAAATGTGCCCTTTTTCCCTTTATCAGTCAGGTCCTATCACACACCATTCCTCTCTCACTGCTCTCTGTCCAGGCTATTGGTCAGCAAAGAAACCACATTAAAAGGAACATCTGACTGGATGGCTCCAGTACTTTCCAACACTTCATAAAGACAACCTAACCAAGTGCCAGGATCTTCACTTGACTTTGACCAGACCTCTGCCTGCCTTTGCTGTGTTCTCTCTTGCTTTCTCCTCCCAACCCAGCCTTTTGGGCCTACAGAGTCTTTCCCTATCTCTCCCGCCTCAATACATCAGGACTGCTTGTTTCCTTCATGGGAAATATCCTGATTATCTGTCTGGAAAACTCCTACTCATCCTTCAATACCCTCCCTACACAAGGCTCATCCCTGCTTCCCCTAGTCTTTACAACACCTTTTATAAATCTGGTTCTCACAGTACTTTAACTGTAGTGCTTACAGATTTGTCTGCCCAGCACACTGGAAGCTCCTAGAAGACAAGAATCATATAGAATCATCCTTACTGTCCTCTGAATCTGTGCAGGGTCCTGTCATTACTATTTGTCATCACTTATCCATTTAGGAAATATTTGTTGAACCCATGATGGGTGCCAAACATAGTTCCAGGTCTTGGGAATACAACAATGGAAAAGTCAAGTATGGTCCCATGCTCATGAGCAGGTGTACAGTTGGGAGAAAGAGAAAATGAAGGGAGAATTAGAGAAAGAAAGACAGAGAGAGAGAGAGAGAGAGAGAGAGAGAGAGAGAGAGAGAGAAAGAAAGAAAGAAAGAAAGAAAGAAAGAAAGAAAGAAAAAGAAATAGAAGAAGGAGGGAAGGAGGAGAAGTCAGATGAGGTGATGTGACAGAATGGCTGAGTGGCCACTTTCAACTGAGTGGTCAAAGATGGTGACATTTAATCTGAGGACTGAATGTCAAGGATCCAGGAACCCAGAAATGTGGAACAGAGAGTATAGGCATTTAAACAGGTGATTAAGCAAACATCCGGAGCCTCTGTCATTATTTAAACAATGAAGAAATGTGTGTCATCTCAGGTAAGGTGCCTCATTTCCTAGCTTGTAGCAGGGAAGGAAGTGAAAGAGCTGGTCTGAATCACCTGCCTCCCTTGAGAAGCTCTGTGGTTTGTCCCCATTAGCAAAAATTCTGGTAGCGTAGTGGTTACGAGTTGGGCTGCTAACCTCAAAATCAGCTAGTTCAAAACTACCAGCAGTTCTATGGGAGAAAGATGAGGTTTTCTGCTCCTGTAAAGATTTACAGCCTCAGAAACCCTATACAGGATCGCTGTGAGTCAGAACTGACTCCACAGTACACTACCACCATCAGAGTCCCAACACAAATTCCTCGACAAGTTTGGACCAGGACCTGCTACAACAGATTAGGACGTCTGCAGCCTAATAGAACCATGTTCAAATCTGACTTTTCCAGACACAGAGGTGTGAAGCTAGATTGCTAGGAGTGAATTGAATGGTCTTGCCCCACCCCGTCTGCACGCCCACCCACCCCCCACCCCGTCTGCACGTCCCCCCCACCCCCCCACCCCTCACCTAGAGATATGAGAAGTCCTGGTCTGGTGCTCTAAGGTATGCACTGAACTGCTGACCCCAAGGTCAGCAGTTCAAACCCACCAATCACTCCTTGGAAACCCGATACAGAGTCCCTATGAGTCAGAACTGACCTGATGGCACTTAAAAACAACAATACCAAGAGGAGATATGAAGCCCTAATCCTGGTACCTGTGGCTGCAAATGTAATCAGTTAACATAGGTCATACTAGAGTAGGATGAGTCTCAGTCCCATTTGAGTAGTACTCTTGTAGTGTAGTGGTTATGAATCCGGCTGTGAGCCGCAAGGTCAACAGTTTGAAACTACCAGCTGTTCCACGGGAGAAAGATGAGGCTTGCTGCTCCCGTAATGATTTCCAGCCTCAGAAACCCTGCACAGGGTCGTTATGAGTAGGAACCGACTCCACGGCACACAACAACAACAACTTCTAAAAGGAAATGAGAGACCCATAAATATCCACAGAGGAAAGACAACCATATGAAACTGGAGGCAGAGATTGGAGTAATGTATCTATAAAAGAAATTCCAAGGATTTCTGGAATCCTTTTTGGAAGAGGCAAGGGAAGATTCTCCTCTAGAGCCTTCACAGACAGTGTGGCCCCTCCAAAACCTTGAATTCAGATGCCTGGCCTCCAGAACTGTGAAAGAATAACTTTCTGTTAAGACAGCCCAAGGAAACAAATCCAGTGCCTTGGTTATTTTATGTACAAAACGGACAATGGATAAGAAATACCAAAGAAGGACTGATGCATTTGAATTACGGTGTTGTAGAAGAATATTGGAAGTACCATGGACTGCCAGAATAACGAATAAATCTGTCTTGGAAGAAATACAGCCAGTGTTCCTTAGAATTAAGGATGACAACATTTTGTTTCACCTACTTTGAACACATTATCAGGAGGGACCAGTCCTTGGAGAAGGACATCATACTTGGGAAAGTGGAGGGTCAGCAAAAAATAGGAAGACCCCCAACGAAATAGATTGACAGAGTGGCAGCAAAAATGGGCCCAAACATAACAACAGTCAATCATTAGGATGGCTCAGGACCTAGCTCATTAACAGATGACTCATCGCTGGGGGTGGCCACCAGAAGCAACTCCCTCTACAGACCACTTTCATCATAGTTAGGACAGCCATCATCAACACCACTTGGCATGTCCTAACTCACAGCTCGTTAGCTCAGAGCAGAGATTCTGTCCCCATGGATCTGGCTCCCAGAACTTGTTTCTTTCCCCTGCGTCCCACTGACTCCCTCAAGCCCTTGTTTCCCAAGCCAAAACTTAGCACACTTGCAGAGGTGGGGCTAGGGTGGGAGAATGGAGCCCCACCCTGCTATTTTCCTCTGCCCAGTTCCACAAGCTGATGGATTCAAGGTCTGGTTCCAGCCTTCTGGTTCCTGTAGTACTGGAAGGGATGGAGGCAGAAGGGAAGGCAAGGGCCTAAGAAAAGGTAAGTGGAAGAGACTGGGAAGACCAGGGGAGAAGAAGGGGCAAATGAAGAATGAGAAGGCTCAGAAAAAGAGACTGAGGGCAGAGGGTGTGAGCTGTGGAAATGGAAGGCAGGAGGCACAAAGAAATACACTGAGAAGCAGGACCACATCTGAACTGGATAGGATTCCAGGAGCTATGAAAAGGAGAATGTGAAGGAAAACAAAGGAAAGGAGGGCAGAGACATTGAAAGACAAGTCAGAGGATGGTGTAGCCCTGTTAGGGGACAGAGCTAAATGCTAGGCACTGGATGTTGGGTGCTGCATGCTGGCCTGAACTGAGAGACAGCTGTGTTTTACCAGCTACCGTCACTCTGTGGCTATAGAAACCAAGAAAGAGTTCCAGATGCCTCCCACTTTCTTTTTCCAGATCACTCTCCCTCCCCCTCCTTCCATTCCCTCATTTCTTCTTTCTTCTTTCTCCAGGAAGAGCTGGCCAGAGTCCTACCTTTCTCCCCTACCTTTCTTGCAAGTCCCCCAATATCCTTATGAGGCTTCTGGTAGGAGGCTCACAGCAGAAGCTGTGTGTGGCACTATCTCACAGCTGGTCACTGGCTACAGTCCAGCTCAAAGTTGTGTTTGCTTGGACCACTGGTTAAAGGTACTTGATATGTACTGTTGATTCGGTTCTGACTCATAGCTACCCTGTATAGGGTTTCCAGGGAGCAGTTAGTGAGTTTGAACCACTGACTTTGTAGTTCAAACCAACCTTGCAGTCCAGTGCTTATCTTGTTAAGTGTCATCGAGTTGGTTCCGACTCATAGCGACCCTGTATAGGGTTTCTGAAGAGCAGCTGGTGGATTTGAACCGCAGACCTGATGGCCCACAGTCCAGTGTTGATCCTACAGTGTCACACCAGGGGGCCTTAATTATGAGTTCTTCCTTCCTAGTACCTAGACCAAGGTACTAGGTTTTCCCAAATGGAAGGAGACTATGACACAAGATCTGGTTATGGTCACTGGTTATGAAAAACTAGCTCTGAACATAGCAGGCAGATCTGAACTGATGGAGGTGATATTCATGCCATTCAAAGATAATTCACTACATAACAAGTTGGGAAATTAGACAGAAATCAACTTTCAGCACCTCATGTTGGGGCATCGGTGGGTCCCTGTAAAACCCAGGCCTCCAAACACACGTGGCTCCACTTGGGGCTGCCATCTCCTCGGGGCTTCAGTTTCAGGATCACAGGTGCCTGCAATTACCTCCTAGTGACATGCTTAGCTCTCAGTCTTAGGACCCAAGGACCCAGTCACTGTCTTGCCTACCTTGTCTTTGGGTCAAGGAAAAGGTTTTCCTGCTCTACGTGGTCCAAATAGAAGAAGATCTAGCAGAGCCCAAGCCCACAGAAGACACTGCAGCTCATGGACTGCCTTTCTGAACAGAATGCCCTTTCCCAGACTGGTCCCTTCCCTGCCCTGTCTCTGCACAGAACTGGTCTGGTGCCTGGCAATGGGCATCCTGGATGCCCACTTGTTCCCAAAGAGCTGTGCCTTGAGATAGCTTAATCAATGGGACTGGAGGGTGGGGAGAGGGTCTCTGGAGACCTCATAGTCAGGATGGTTACTTTCAACTGGAAACCCTTTTGAAAGAGGGACCAAGAGGATGACTGACAGGGGTCTGGTGGGAGGAAATATGTCCCACATTGTCCCATGTTCCTGGGAGCCTGGTCTCTCTTTCTAAGCATATTGCATATCTAAGCGTTCAGCCCTGGGATAGATGATTCACAGCCAGCCAGCCAGTACTGTCGAGAAGCCCTGTCTGAATGCCCAATTTGCCTGCTCAGGTTGTTGCCTTGTTAATGTTATTTAGCAAGCCCGGTGCCCTGAATGCCTGTCCGTAACCCCTGCTGGAGCCCTCCAGCCATCATCCCTTTATGCCTGTCACATCCTGTCACCGCTCCCTGAATTCAACTGGTCTGGGCAGTCTGTTGGCAGACCACCTACTAACACTTGCTACCTCAGGAACCAGAAAGGTGGTTTAGCAGGCCTAAGATCAGGTCCCAGGGCTGTCTGTCCCTAAGTCACATTCCTCTGACGCTCCTTGGGTGAAAAAACGAATAGGTTGCCAACAGGCCATGTAGCATGGAACTATGCGATTGATAAGTGTGGCCAGAGCCCTACAGGAAAAGAGGGGACAAATGTGAGACAGTAAGTAGGGAGACCTGAGGCAGATGCTAAGAGAGCTTCCTCCTCAGATCACTGCCTGGCCACTCCTGCCTGTGCCCCAGGCTACACTTCTCACAGCTCAAGGGAACTCAAGGGTGGGGGTGAGGGGTTCCGCTCTCTGAAGTCAAAATGCTGCAAAAGGGTTTCTGTGACTAGAAGGTGAGCAAAGGCTTGGCGCATTGTCAGCTCCACTCTGGATGCAAGAGCGCCCCAACACTGCTCTGCGGCCCAAGATAGAACAGCAGCAGCACTAGCTGACCAGCCGCGCATAGCCTGGACTCCTGGTCTAAACTGCAGTGCACCCATACTAGCCACCTGCTCACACTGCCTCAGTCTACTTCCAAGGTCTGAGTCCCAACGGCTGAAGCCCACACCAATCCCACCCCTCGACAGTACTGGACAGACCAGACTGCATCTTGGTTGTTTTTGTTTTTGTGAAGTACCATCAAGTCAGTTCTGACTCACAGCAACCGTGTTGTAAGCTTTCCAAGGAGTAATTGGTGGATTTGAACCGCCAACCTGGTGGTCCGCAGTCCAGTACTGACCCTACAGCGCCACACCCGGAGTCCTAGTAGCCGTTAAATACTGTAGAGTCGGTTCCGACTCATAGCAACCCTGTATAGGTTTTCCGAGGAGTAGTTGGTGGGTTTGAACCACCTACCTTACGGTTCAAACCAACCTTGACTATCCTACAGAGCCACACCAAGACTCCATCTCTTTGATGCTTTAGGAACAGCGCTGGACTGGGAACCACAAAGTCGGCAGTTCAAACTCACTAGTCGCTCCTTGGGAACGCTATACAAGGTCGCTATGAGTGGGAACCGACTCATCGGCACTTAAAAACAACAACAAAAACAACATATCACTAAGTTACTCTGTTTCCTAGAACTATGGTAAGAAAAAGAGATTTAGGTTCAGCTAGTAGGATTGAGACACCTTGGTAGGGGCTGGGGCAGTTCTCACCTCCCCAGAATCAGAGTGTCCCAGAAAGCCAGAACTGAAGGAGCTCCAGAGACCTTCCTTACCCATGATACAGTTATGAAAACCAAGGTTACATATTTAAGGCAACCCCAATGTGAATTCTGAAGCCCTTCTGACCACCCACCATGCCACCTTAGACTAGCTAAGAGAGTTATGCCTTGGATTATGCCTCAGGGTCTCAGACCCTCAAGATCCAGTGGATGAGCCAGTTCTCTTACTGGCCTCTGACTCCACCATGCTAGGAAGAGGTTAGAAGGCCTTGGATGAGGCACAATCCCAGGTTAGGAAATCGAGTTGGCATTTGAATGACCTAACAACAAATTGCTCAATTTAATTTGCTTACTCAATCCAATAAAGGAGAAATGAGAAAACCCATCTAATTAAAAACATTGATCCATAGAAACTGACAACTCGGAAGGCCTGGCTGGAAGTTAGCACTTTACCAAATTTGAGTGAGACAAGGGTATAAATTGGAATAAGACAAACTTAATGCATCAGACTGTGTAGTCATTTAAACCGTAAGGTCAGTGGTTCAAGCTCACCAGCTGCTCCTTGGAAACCCTATACAGGTTAGCTATGGGTTGGAATCGACTGGATGGCACTTAACAACAACAGTATTCTCTTCCCCCAGCAGGGCTGCAAAGACCCCTAGAGATTCTCCCCTTAGAGTTGTTGGTAAGCTGAACCCAATGAGGTCGGGTCAATTCCAGGATGTAAAGAACCCAGGAGGGCATTAGTTTTCAAAAGGGCATTGGGTTCACATTCCATTCCCAGCCACAGACTGGGGCCCTTGGCATTGCCCTTCCATACTTTTGCTCAAATACCTTTTTGGAGCTGTCACTCACCCTGCTTGCCCAGCCAACCTTTTGGCATTCTTCATGATCCTGGGGAAGTATCAGGTTCTTAGGGACAAACCTGTTCCCAGAGAGCAACATAGCAGCTTGCTCTGATCACTTTCAGCTTGATCATGTGAGTATAGCTTGGTTGTAAGTGCTGGGAAAGAGAAAGATCTCCCCAAGGAAAGATGTTTTGATTGGATATAAACATAATACCCTCTTTCCAGTCTCACCCTTCCTGGCATGCTTTAGGAATAGACATTTCCAGGTCCCCAGTAAGTGACAATGGAGCAGGACCCAGCTTGGAAAGCTGGACTTCTGGGCCAGTATTCCACTACAAGCATGACCCTGATCTAGCCACAGCACTGAGCCCCTTTGGGCCTGTGCTTACCAAACCTCTTAGCCAGAAATACATCTTCATCACCCTTCCCATCAGGACCAGCTATAGCTGGCTTGGTGTTGAGCCCTAAATTAGGGCTGGATTGTCCTTCCAGGGAAATGTCTGCCTCAGACAGAAGCAAAATCACTTAGTGTTTGGCAGCCCAGTTCATGCCAACAGGAAAATTACCTGCAACTGAACCCTTGACCAGTATGGCATGCTGTTGCTCCCAGTGGGACCAGATGGCACCCCAGGCCTGCCTGCCACAGCCACCTGTGCTCCTGGAGAAGCTCCACCTTCAGTAGGCCCACTAAAGACTGAATCCACACCTGCTGACCTCTCACCCATACTCCTTACTCCAAATAGCCTTAGTTAGGGAAAGGGTGGAATTAATTCCACACAGACCCACCATCAAACAGCAAATGGAAAACAAAAAATAAATACAGATGAGCACTGGGAAAAAAGACAAGGAGGAGGGCACATTGGAGCTGGCTTGGAAGGATGAGAGAGGTATTTCAGGCAGGGGTTGGGGGAAGAGGTAAATGTAAGCTGAGTGTCCTGTGAGTTAGCTCTAGGCGCATCACATAATCTCAAGGAAACTTGGGTGCCTGGAGCACACCAGGGGGTATGTAGATGGGCAGAGAGATGAGGCTGAAATGCTGGGTTTAATCTACTAGATTGAGGAGAGTCCACCAGCTCCTCAGTGGGTCCAGGCATTTGACATTTGAATAACGCTGTGAAGGTGCCAGTGACTGCTCTACGTGCTACAAACAGAGTGGGGAACAAACCAGCACATCTGCCTGCCCATTGACAGTCTAGTTGGGGGAAATAGACAATGAATAAACAAACAAAAAAGATGGTTACTGAGAGTGGTGAATGTTGTAAAGAAGTCAAACAGGGTGACGAGGTGGAACTGACTAGGAGATGAGGGCTCTGCTCTATTTGGGGTAATTTTAGAGCCTCGAAGACAAGAAGTCAGCCATATCAAGATCTAGAGAATTAGGAATCAAGACCAGGGAACCGCAAGTGGAGTAAAACCAACACAAGGAGAAACTCAGAGTGTGTGAGGCATGAAAAAGGGACTGGCAGAATTAGGACAGAGAGAAGCAGGGGGAGAAGAAGTGGACAAGGTTGGAGTGACTAGTAGGGGTTACTTCAGACATGGCCCTGAGACCATGGTTACAATTTGGACTTTGGTTAAAGAATAACAGGAAACCACCAGAGGGTTTTAAACAGGAGAGTACTGCAATATGATTTTAATTTTTTTTTAAATTGTTGGTGATTGGTGCAAGAATAAATTCCAGGGGGCAAGAATGTCAGCAGGGAGATCAACACAGCATCCAGATGTTGGCCTGAAGCAGGGTGGCGACAATGGACACGAGAGAGTAGTTCTTGTTGATTGGTAGTGGTGAGTGAAGAAAACAGAGGAGTCAAGGATGACCTCAAAGGATTTGATCTGAGTAACTAGGAGAAGAGACCGTAACTGAGAAAGCAAAGATGTTGGGGAGCAAGCTGGGAGGACAGGAATCATAGCTGAGTTAGAATAAATTTTGAAATACCAATGTGCTTTGAAGTAGACATTTAGAGATACACCATCACCTGTGCACTCCCTTTGTGTGCCACGGAAAGAACTATTTACAGTATATTTTTCTCTTTAAATCAACTTAGAATATACTCCCTCTTTTCTTGATGTTAAGCAGTAGTATCCATAACATTAAGTGTCCTCTTAGCTATTAGTTTTTTTTGTTTTGTTTTGTTTTTTTCTGAATACACCTTAAAATAATTAAGAACAGCCATAACTTCCTGGTTCCCTGATATTTCCTCCTTTCCCAATCTCCAACAGTCTTGGGCCTCTAGCATCCAGATTTGAACTGGGGCTTTGGCTTTGACATCCAAGAGCCTCTAAGGAAGGACCATGGTAGGGCACTGAGGGAGACCTAGTTCAATATTTCAGTGGATCCTTGGGAGCAGTCACCTATTGACACTTTAGTGGGCCATGCCCTGCCCTTTGTTTGATGAGAGAGGGTCCACACCAGAGCAGAGTCCACTACCTTTCCTTAGGTCCATGCGCCCTCTGGTGGTCATGCTCCCTGTTTCTGTGTACTGGGGGCCTCAGGGCTTCTGTTTTCAGGCTAAACAGAAGAGAGACAACTTGTGCCTTGGCCTATTCCTGAACCAGGAGGCAAGTTGTCTTTAAGCTTCAGACTGAGGAGCAGAAAGATGCCGCTGAGACTGGGACTTAGGCTGGGGCGGTCATGGTGAACCAGGAAAGGCCTGACCAAAATGAGAGGGCGAGTGGTAGGCGGGAGCAGGGCATTTTGTTTTTGATAGAAGGTCACTAATGCAGGGAAAAACAAATTGATGGTTTTTAAGTGAACAAGGCAATTTATCTCAGGTGAGTCTTTTCAGAGGAAAATAAAATGCATTCCAATTTAAACATTTTTAAATTAAGAGCAAGGAGCATCAGACTGTACTGAGTAAATATAACACATAATGGAAAACAGACTTCAGTTCTTATATTACAGCCAGTTATGTGAGTGGTAGGGACAGTGGCTGGAGGCATGCTTGGAGAATGTCATGCTCCTGTAGAGAGAGGGCAACACAGAGGGGGCAAATGAAGGGTGGTCAGATACAAATACTATATCCCTAGGGTGACATCCACACAGGAGTCCACACAGACACACAGGTGCAAATGTACACGCACACACATATACATATACACACAAAAACATTATTTTGTCATTCTGTCATCCTTTTCCTGATTAAAAAAAAAAGCTATACTTAGATAAGATGAAGAGACAAAATGCAGTACAGTATGCAAGGAGCTCTCACAAAGAAAACTGCAGTGGCCTCAGAAGAGGGACCTCTGAACTCAGTCTCAGAGGAAGAAGAGGCAGAAAGGGGAGAGAGGGTGATCTAGACAAAGGGCAGAGCATAAAAAATGTCTCAGAAACTGAAGAGGACATAGGCATTAAAGCCATTGCAAAAAAAAATCCATGCATTATTAGGGTCAGGGATGTCTAGGAAAAGGAAAGCCAGAGAAAAGGTGCAAGTTGGATCCTTAAAGTCTGTGTCTCCAGTCAGTGGAGTTCCTACATGACCCAGAGGGGCTATTTGCTTTGTGCCATGGTGAAACTAGATCAAAGATCTAGTGTCCACCCCATGATGGACTAACGGTGAATCAAGTACCACAGAAATATCCTGCAGATTTCTTACTGAAACCAAGGCAAGCAATTTCCAATGTAGTCAACACCCTGCCTCTGGGTCTAGTGCCATTCTGATCCTACAAAACTGAAAGCTTGTCCATGTTCCAACA
This sequence comes from Chrysochloris asiatica, assembly GCF_000296735.1. Lineage (NCBI taxonomy): Eukaryota > Metazoa > Chordata > Mammalia > Afrosoricida > Chrysochloridae > Chrysochloris > Chrysochloris asiatica. The sequence goes on from NW_006408819.1 coordinate 1,532,755, forward strand.
TATGGTTAAAACTGAAGTCCGTTTAGCACAGCCTTAGCAAAGAACATTTTAGCAAGCAACTGGCTGGATCTCCAAGGACTCCTACTTTCAGTTGTTCCTGTGTTGTATTGAAGGGATTTGGAGTCTTTTCTTCCAGCCTGACCCCCAAATGTAGCATGTACAAACAATCATGCCCCATCACAAATACTGTCTCCTCGTTGCTGCCATTCTCATGGACCAGGGCCTGGAATGGGTAATGTTACACTTCATGAGAGCCTTCCTCTATTTGAGATTTCTTATTGTAGGCTAGAACAGAGACCAAGATATTGTGTTGCATGATGTTAAAATAAATCTGGATAGAATAAGAGTTCCCATAAAAAATAGATGGTATATATCAGGACACCCGAGTCTCCACCTGCATAGTCCTACATACTGATTAGAACATGTTCTTTGAGTTCCTGATCATCCTGTAATACCCAGCTCAAATATCTACTTCTTCAGGTCTTCCCCAATTCTCCAGGTAAAATCAATGTATCTATTCAGATACAGCAGCTGACAGGTGGAAATATAGGAGTTTGTGCCAATTTTTTGCATTCAATCATTTATTCCCTTAGTCCCTGAATGCATAAACATTATCTGAATACTCCTTTCTGTGCTAAGAATGCTGCTGAGGTTACAGACAGAGCAGCGTGAGCATGTCTTGGCCTTGTCCTCAAGGAGCTCACAGTAAGGAGGGGAAACCAGTTCCCTCAAAACACAACCACACAGTGTGATGAGAACCAGGAGAGAGAAGTTCACAAGTGCTGTGAGAGATTAGAAAAGAGTTGATCGACTACCTAGTGTCAGAAGGAATACAATTAATGGAGCAGGTGATCCTGAACCGAGTCCTGAAGGACCATTTGGGGTTATGCAGGCAAAGGAAGGTGGAAGGTTTGCTGTATCCCAGGTAGGAAGACTTTTGGTTGTGAGGAAAAAAGTTTGGGAGAAAGAGAAAGATGGGGGTGGGGGAGAATGTGAATAGCATAGTTTGAGGAATAACCACAAATAATTCAAAGGAATTTATTAAATTTAAGTGCTTCTTATGCATATGTTAAATTCAATTGTCCCCTACTGGCCACCAACATCTAGAGTCTCTTCAGAAATGCTCTGCATAGAGGGATGTCAAGCAGAACTCATGGCTACTTCCTTCTCCAGGTAGCACTGCCTGATGGCCAATTTCCAGCTATTTCTTCTCATTCCCTGACTTGAAATGAACCATAATTCAGGAGAATCATCATCACTTAATCCAAAGATAATGGCAGAGACCCACTCCTGGATGACAGACACACAGAACAATCAACAAAGCAGGGCAGCCTGGGATGAGTACCCTCCTTGGGAGGCAGACTCTGGGTACTTGTGCTAAATGTCTGAAGCCAATGCTCAGACTACATACATGTGCAGGGAGATGAAGATATTTGGAACACATGTCCGATAAAGCAAGGGTCAAAACCAAGTGCAAAGGAGGCTGGAAAGAGGAAAGTATTGTAGCAGGGTGCTCACTGTTATGCAGAAATTATTCTTCAGAGATTATTGCCAGGCTCCAAGTCCCAGGTACACATCCAAAATCAGCTACTTTTCTCCCTTCTCAAACTTGGGAAGGTTGAAACTACATTACAGTCTGAATTTTCCACATGCTTGGCTATCAGTTGGACTTTGGGGGATGAAGTCCTGGATGTCTGGGCCAAGAACCAGAGACAGAGAGGCTTTGAGGAGATTTCTGGAGGACAAAAGGGTAATGCAGACAAATACGGAGACCTAAGCAGCTCTTCTAGGCCAAGACTGCAGAGGCAATTGAGTTGTAGCCATTATGGTTTCTCTATAGCATCTGACTCTGGGCTGTTCATCCCATCTGACAGGTAATCATCTTCATGGTTCTGCTTCATCTTGATTTCTAGAACCGTGATTCGTTGCTTGAGTTTCTGCTGGGCCCCCGTGTACTCAGCCAAGAGGCGGCCAAAGCGAGTATACAAGGTCTCCATGTTGGTCTCCAGCTGCACTAGCTTTTCCTGCACATCTACCTCCATGCTGGCTGCCACCTCATTCTCATCCAGTAGCCCCTCCTTCATCAGGATCTCCCGACCCCTCTCCTCCAAGACCTTCTTGGCATCAGGGTACTCAGTCACAGCTTCCATAAGATCATCTTTGGACAAGCAGAAGAGGTCAGAATAGCCAAGGCTGCGGATATTAGCCGTGCGTCGATTACCCATTTTGCTGCCCTTAATGTTAAGGATACTAATCTCTCCAAAGCAGCTCCCAGCTGAGAGAAGGGCATACTGAGTCACACCATCATCAGCCACCACTGCCAACTTGCCCTCTTTGATTATGTACATTTCCTTCCCAATATCTCCCTTGCGGCAAATGTAATCTCCAGGGCTGAAGACCTGAGGACGGAGCTTTAGTACCAGTTCCACCAGCAGCCCAGCCTCACAATCCTGGAAGATACGCACTTTTTTTAGTGTAGACAGGTGCACATTGATGGCTATCTCAGCCCTGAGCTTTGCTGGTAGGTTCTTGAGAACTTCTCTCTCATCCACAGTTTTCTTATTGGTCCACAGGTAGTCAAACCACCTGATGACCTTGGCTTCCATCTCCTTGCTGACCTTGCGGAACTGCATGTAGTGTTTGACAGCATCAATCTTTGCTTGAAACTCAGCTCGAGTGGCATTCATGTTGGAAATCATGGAGCCTACATTTCCCACAATGGTAGCAAAGATGAGGACACCAATCAGGAAGTCAAAGATGACAAACAGATACTCCTCATCCTTTACGGGGGGTGGTGTCTCTCCAATAGTGGTGAGGGTCAGTGTGGACCAGTAAAGGCAGTAGATGTATTCCCTAGCCAGATAGCCATACTCAGGGTCAGTGATGTTGGGGTAAACCCAGGTGTCAACTCCAAAGCCAATTGACTTGGATATGGCATAATAGATGCAGGCATTCCAGTGGATAATAACCAAAATATAGAGTACTAGGTTGCTAATACGGAAGATATTGGGGTAGCTGGTGCGTGTCTCGGTGCGGTCAAAGAACTCAAACATGCGAGCAAAGTGCAGTAGGCGGTTGAAGCGCAGCTCAGGGCTGTGAATGCCCACGGCAAAATAAATCAGGTCCGTGGGGATGATGGAAGCCACATCCAGCTTGAACTGCAGGGTGTGAATGTAGTTGTCCCGCAACTTCTTGGTATCTTTGACCAGCAGGCCTTGCTCCAGGAAACCTAGTGGATATGAAAGTCAGTATGTCACCTCTCCCCTCAAGTCTGTTCTTTCCTATAAGCTACTCAAGAGACAAATGAGCCAATAACTCTCATTTCCAAGAAAGGGTATAGGCACTCATATAGCAAAGTTGGTCAGAAGACCAACCCCAGGTCCCAACCTCACTAAACATGTGGAGCTATGAAGTTCAAAGAGGGGTAGGTACCAACCCAAGTTTCAGCCAGAAAACTGAATCCCACACTGTGTTTAGGGAGCTTACTGAAAATTGGATTCAGGTGTTTGGACTTGTGGCTCCTACCTGGGCTTCCCAGTTGCCCACTCACCTGTGCGAAGTCGGATGAAGAGATCTGCAATGTAGACCACATCTGAGAAGTAGTCCAACACTAGCCACACCAGGAAATAGCCTTTCTGTAGGTCACTGAAGCAGGCTCTGAAGAAAGACAAGGTTGGGCCTCACCCTCTGAGCTAGCCAAGACCCCTGGAGGTCCAAGCTAAGCACCCAGTGTGTGCAGAGCTTGGGATGATCACTGGTAAGTCACACCCAGCCCAGTGCTAGAGAGATATTTACAAACTTCTGACCCAATTCTTGTTATTACATAGACATTATGACTAATCAAAGGAAGAAGTGGTTAACTCTGACTAGTTGGTCACATTTAGAATAAAACCCCATCCAGCTTCCCTGGCTCAGTCTTCAATGTCTCACTCACAATCTTCCAACCATATTAGATCACCTTAAAGAAGTGTCTCTGCATTTGTTGTTCCTTCTGCCTAGAATGTTCTACCACCATCAGGAATCTAAGTAGCTAGACCATTCTGGTCTCAGGTGAGATATCACCTTCTCTAAGAGGTTAACTGTGACTGTCCTTTCTCCAGTAGCTCCCTGGAATCATGGTAATTTGTTTGGTTTTATGTTTACTATCTGCTTTATGGGGCATTGGTCCAGGACCGGGCAGTGTTTCGTTCTGTTGCATAGGGTCACTATGAGTTTATACCTGACAACAACAACAATGTTTACTATCAGTGTCCCCACTAGCCTGAGAGCTCCAGGAGAGCAGAGACTAAGTCTATCTTGTCCACATTATCCCCAGGACTAAGCCTAGCATTCAATAGGTGCTGAATGAATGACTGAAGCAGGGGCTAGGAAAGCTACTTATAGAGGGTGGCTTTTGAATTGGACCTTCAAGGAGAAGAGTCCTCATAGGTTGGAAATGGGTAAAGGTTGTCTTGCCATGAGGAAATAGCATGTTATGATTAAAGAACAATAAATGCTGGGACTAGGCTGTTCCAGAAGAGGGAGCTAGAGATAAGACAGTGCCCAGAGTCGGATGGCTTTTAAGGTCATGCTTGAACTTTATCCTGTGGGTACTGAGGAGCCATTAAAGGTTTTTGTTTTGTTTTGGCTGGAGGGAAATGACATAATTAGATCCCTGTTTCTACTGACTATGCTAGTTGAAAGAGTGGAGAAAGCACTGAAAAGGCAAAAGTGCTTGTAAGGAAGGGGCATGGGGCTACTTTAATTGTCCCAGAAAGAGATGGGGGTGGCCTCACATAAGACACCATCGTTGTGCATGAGAAGGTCAGAAGAGACTACAGACACCTGGAGAACCTCTGGCATAAAGGCTTGGTGGCACATTAAGTAGATAGGGAAGGTTGAGAGTGACAGGATAGACAGATCTGCCACTGGCAAGTATGGAATCCAAGAGGAAGACTGAGCTGGGGTGAGCTCTGTACCCACATCTGACACTTCATTCCTTCAAGTCCAGGGCCTATGGGATGAACTTCTTTGTGCACACCTATTCAGATCCCTGCTCACCTGGCCACCAGCAGGCACCAGTTGTAGAGAACAGGAATTGCAATGACAAAGAGCCAGCGGTAGTACCAGTCCCCAGCTGGGTCCAACACAAATAATTCAAATTTCTTCCTGAGGAGAGAGACAGAAGTCAGGCTTGTGGACCAAGCACCCCAATGTGGCAGCACTCCAACTCCCAGGTCCCAGGATTCTCAAGAAAGCACTGCTTGAGGGGGTGTGCAGGATGACGGGTACTAGGCATCTGAGTAGATCTCAAATGCATGAGGGGCACCCTTATCCCCATCTTGATCCCAACAGACCCAGTGCCTCCCATGATTTCTGAAAGCCCTTGCCCAGAGGGTGTGGTGGGAGAAGTGTTTTTAGAACATAAGGAGGGACTGCCAAAGAAAAGAGAAGCGTCAAGTATTCGCTATCCCTGTTTGGTTGTTGGCCTCCAGTCCCCAAAGCATTTTCCCAAATGCTACATCCTGCCTTGGCAAGGGCCTGAATTGGGGAATGTCAGTTTGGCCAGACACCCACAGTCGCCTACTCATTCCTCAAAGCACAGTTGTCCCAACTCTTTCCTTCTTCTCTTCCCATTACCCATCATCCCCAACCACACTCAATAGTTTCAGACTTTCCTTGCCAGCTCTCACAATGGCTTATTAAAAGACTCTGCACCTCACCCACGTCATTACTGGGAGGGGCATAACCTCAACAGCATTCACAAATCACACCTCCTCTGCATTTACTGATCACTGAAACTGGGGCTGGGGCTGGCTCACCCTTAAGCAATACTCTACCTGCCCCAGCCCAGCCCTCCTGAACAGTGAAAGGAGATCTGACAAGGGGCACCTGGGGTGAGAATAACCGCCAAAGACATCCATTACAAGGGGCCACCACGGATGTTGGAGAGGCTGTTTAGAAACATAGCAGGGCTTCCTTGGCCATGTCTATCTCTACCATGACAAGTCTTGGTGCATCCCTCCCCATGTAGGCCCTGGGAGTGGCATTAGAAAGCACACCCAGTCCTCTCTGATTTCATGCTTGGGACCCCTTCAAGTCCCACAGGCTGGGCAGCTATACTTGGTGCCCTTGCCCTCGCCGTCCTTGTCGCCTTTGCCATCGCCTTGTTGCGTAGTCACAGCCTGGAGCTCAGGCCCACGGAAACGCTCAAGGAACGAGTCAGGTCTAGGTTCTTCCTCCCGGAAATTCTTGTTGGCCCATTCTCGGATGACTCCCACAAGGCGGGCAATCCTAAAGACAAGAAAGTGGGGAATCAGCAGTTGGAGGACCTGACACCAAGAGCTCACTATGAGGTAGATGGAAGATGGGTGAGGGAACCAGGAAGCAGGCTGTGATTTCCCTCTCCTGGTGGGTGCTGTAAGATCAGCACTGGACTGGCTAACCATAAGGTGGGTGGTTTAAACCCATTATCAGTGCCTCAGAAACTTTATACAGGGTTGCTATCAGTTGGAGCAAACTCAACAGCACTCATCATCAACAAGAGCTATAGGATAAGCACTGAGCTGCTAACTGCAAGGTCGGTGATTCAAACCCACAACCTGCTCCTTGGAAACCCTAAATAGGGTCACTATGAGTCAGAACTGACTCGACAGCACTTAATAACAACAACAAACCTAGGAGAAAATTGATGTCAAGACACATGGAGATTTCTGAGGGACACCTGGTTCACAAAAGTTGAAAGGAAACAAGAACTTTCCCCTAGAGTCAACACAGAGAAAAAAACCTTTCCTAGAGCTAGTGCTCTGCATTAGAGCTTCCTAAATTGTGAGAGAATGTATGTCTGTTTGTTAAAGCTGCTATATTTCTGCTATAGCAGCATTAAGGAACTTAGACAGTTGGGCTAAGGGTTGCCCTAGATGTCCTGGTTTTTCTAAGAAGCCTACAATTCCTCCAGGATAGAAACAATGGGGCCTTCTCCCTGAGCCCCTTAGTTGAGATTAATTCCTCTCCCTGATGCTGAGATAAGCAAGTCTTAGGGGAAGCCTGCACTGGCCTATCAGGAGTGTAGCTGGCTGACCAGGACAGCACTGACAATGGTCCCCAGAGGCCTATGTGGAGCAGCTTAGTGAAACCAAAAGGTGGAGGATTATGGGAGCCACCCTGTTAAACCTATTGATAGGAAAAGGTTGTAGCAGGACACTAGTGGAACTCACCTGCGGAAGCCACCCCTCCCCCGCTGAGGGGCATCCATTTCTGCCAGCCTCTGAAGTTCTGAGGAAGTGTCATCATCAGCTGCAGATTGTGGCCTACAGAGAAAGGAGCAGAATTGACCAAGAGTTCTGTGAGCATTCCTTTTCCTATCAACACTTCCTCCTCCTGGGACAAGCTGAGAAAATCCCTGATCCCTTTAGAGAGTGTCCTTGAGCCAAAGATCATTTGCTCTATGACAATAAGACAGAGCTGGAAGGGAGTAGCAGCCTTTGGGCCATTCCTGAAACTACCCAGCCACAGCTGACTTACCTACTGCTGGTCCCACGATCATCTTTGCCATTGGCTTTGATGGTAGGGGGTGCACGGTGGTTGTGGTTATTGACTGGGGAGCTCTTCACACCATTGGATTTTTCTGTCATCCTCCATGTACGGCCCCAGGAACCAGGACCCTCACCTGCCAGGGAGAGGGCCAAGAAGAAGGCCATGGAGGACCCAGACACCCACAGAGCACAGGTAAGAAGGGTTTGAGCAAAGCCAGACCCACCTGGCAAGTCCCCACACCCCCAGATTCTGCCATGTCAGATACCTGCATTGCCTGAATGTCATGATTTAAGCATTAAGAAGATGACAATACTCTGATAGGCAATTGAAAATCACCACAGTGCTGAACTGAAACATGTGTTGGTGATCCAGCACAGGTTCCTTCCCTTTACTTGCCCATGGATATTTTGAAATATCAATGATCACATATGCCATAAACCAAAAAACACAGATAGTTGAACCCATCTCCAGTGTCCCAGCTTTGCAGATATTTGGCACACGCATTGGCTGATGCATACCTCCAAACTAGTCACTGTCCCTAGGCCTCTGCCCCATTGGAGTGTATGTTCCTCTTTGACCCAAAAGAACCACACACTTACCCATACCACCTCAGAACACACACTCTTCAAGTAGGAGATCCTGCCTTTCATTGGGTTCTTCAATTAGCTTCAATCACAGTCTTTCCTGCACTGCCCCAATAATACCCATTAATATGAGTGTTATGCGTTTAATTATGTGCCCAAAATGATATACTAAAGTCCTAGCCCCTGTATCTGTGAATGTGACCTCATTTGGAAATAGGTGTTTTCTTTGAAGATGTTGAAGTTGTTAAAGAGTTCATAGTAGAGTAGGGTGGAGCCTAAACCTAATCCCTTCTGAATGGTGTCTTCTAAAAGAGAACTACAGACACAGAAACACACAAGAGAAAACATGTCATGTGAAGATGCATCTATAAGCCAAGAAAATCCAGGATATGCCCAGGGCTAATAGATACTGAAAAAGAAGAGGCAGGATCTTTCCCTAGAATGGACACAGAGAGAGCATGGCCCACTGACTCTGTGATCTTGAATTTCCAGCCTCCAGAAATACAAGAGAATAAATTTTGGTTCACCTTGCAGTATTTTGTTATGGCAGCCCTAAGTTACTCAAGCACTGAGGAATAAAAATGGACTCATGAATTAAGCAGGAAGTGAGGTTCAGAAAAGAGCATGGAGATGGTTAGCTCACATGGAATCATAGGCAATGGTACAGAGTTAGGAGTCTCTCCTAATGGATAAAAGAGGCTCTGTAGGGTGGAGTAAAAGTAAGAGCAGGGACAGAATCAGTTTTCTAAAAGATCCCTGTGACTGCTGGAGGGAGAGAGATAGGAAGTAAGGCAGAGACAAGTTGGCCAGTGGAGAGGCTGATGCAAGAGGTTTGCATCATCACTGGAGAAGATGGTGCCAATGGCACAAAAGGATAGTGGACAGACTGTAGAACTCTTTAGGAGGGAAAATGGGTAGAACTTGGAGATGGGTTGAGTGTGGGGAGTGGGAGAGAGAAATTGAAGTAAAAGTGAGGGTCCAGGGCATAGCCCTAAAGAACCTGAACATTTCAGATTTGAGCAAAAGAAGAAGTGCCCAAAAAGCAGACTGGGAAGGAGCAGCCTGAAATAAAAAAGAAGAAGAAGAAAAATAAAAAGAAAAAAAGAAAAGAAAATGAAGAAGTGCCCAAAAGCCAGACTGAAAAAAAAAAATTTTTTTTAAAGAAAAGAAGCAGAAGCTTGTGCTCCTGTGTCTCTTGACACAGGGTCAGGATGACTGAGAGGTCAGAGCAGTTCCATCCTTCTGATAAGAAGACATGGTTAACATGTCCCCACCCCCCAGATTTCTATCCTTAATGCTGGACTCACAGCCCCCAGGCTGTTCCTGAACCCTTATCCCCAGCTTGTGCCAGCTTCTGAAATTGTCACCATGGCGATGGCAGGCACATCAAGTGATGGGGTGAGTGATAATAACAAGGAGCCACAGAGCTGCTCGCCTGGTGCCCTCTGTGGGACTTTAACATCAGGATGCTAATGAGGGCACCTGAGAGAGAAAACCAGCATCCCCAAGTCCCTGTTTGGACTCTGGGGGCAACAGGTCATGGAGACAGAAAGTTCTGAGTGGTGAAAACAAAGTCAAGGCTATTCACATGGTTCAGGATTTCAGGGATGGTGGCCTGAAACAGGTGACATTCAAGCAAAAGCTTGAAGATGAAGAGGGATTGTAAACTAGGCTCAGACCCAGAGTGAGCCTTAAGTGTGAAGTGAATGAATACAGATGTAGCTGGAAACAGTAAACGGAAAGTCTGTTGAGGGGATACTGGGGACTCTGGTGTGGGGTGGACCCAGAGTGGACAGTGAGCTGTGTTTACAGGAATAAGGCAGAGGGGTCAAAGCCAGCGCAGGGATGGTCTGCTGATAGTCTGTGCAGGTAACCACCTAGATCCCTGGGCCCTTTACTGATAATCCCCAATAGTCATGACCTTGAGCCCACAAGAGGGGCAGTTCTGGGGACACACTCTACATTTGTGCCCTTTTTAAAGTGTGGTCCCAAGACAAAGTCCTCTCCCATAATCCATCAGCCTAGTCCAGTGGCAGCTCTGCCATACACACTTTCCTTCATCAGAACTTTGCCCTTAGGCTTGTTGCCTGCGAATAAGGGCTTCCCACAACCCCAATGGTACTCTTCTGGACACTCAATCCAATAAACTTCATCTAGTTTCAAGGCTCCAGTTACCATTATTCCCCTAAGTAGGGCTTTGAGCTCACATCTCTCTCTCCCAAGGTCCTCATCCATATCTCCAAATGCCTGTGGAAATCTTTGGGTTGGCTCACAGGCAACACAAACCAGACACAGAAAAAAACAGAACTTAAAGTATTCACCAACAAATGGACTTTCCAATTTTCCCTTCATAAATGACCCTGCCCTCTCTACCCAGTCACCCAAGCTAGATTGATTAGATGTCATCCTTAATGACTGGCTTTCTTCAGCATTCACATCTAACTAGTCTCTGTTCCTCAGTCAACTTTTACCCCCAGCAAAGCATCAAAGATTAAGATGCATTCTGCCTTCGATCCCCAATGTCCTGTCCTGGTCTTAAGTCTTCCCCACCATTCTCCAGGCCTTCTGCAGTAAACTCTGACTAGTCCACAGCTCATTGGAGTCTGCACTGGAGGTGGGATATGGACACCATCAGGTTTTAAGTGGGAGTTAAAGGTCTCAGTGTAGATGGGCCATGATCCTCTGTGTCATCAGAGAAGAGAAGAAAACTGAGGATCTGCAACTTTGACAGACAGCTCAAGGGGTTTATCAAATGGAGGAGATGAGAAGGGAATGCAAAGTAGTGTGAAGAACATGAAGAAAGAGTTCCCAGAGAAGGGAGAGTCTCAGCAAGGGAGGAATCTTCAGGACCAATGCTTCTGTTACATACAGGGAAACAAGGGCTGCCTGTAGAGCCTAAATCTTCTTATCCCAGAGATAAGAGCTAGAATAGGGCCACTGTATGGAACAATGAGGGCTTTGCTGGTGACTTGCTGAGTCACCAGCAGAGTGATAGTAAAAGGTGGCAAGTTTCGTAAGGTCTAGGAGTGAGTGATAGAAGTAAGGAACAAGAAATAAAGAATGTAGCTAACTCTTTGTAGAAGTTTGATTGTGAGAGGAAAGAAAGAGATAAAGTGGGAACTAAGGGAGGATGTGGTATTGAGAAAGGTCCTTTGTGTTATGATTTGTGTTATTATTTTGCATAAAGAAGATAATAAAGCAAGTTAAAGTGTCTCAAGGAGAGATTCAGTAGCTAAGGAAAATAGCTGCCGTAGTGATCAACTCCAAGTTGAAACTGGAGCCCACAAGAAATCTGGGTGGCAGAGGAAGTGAGAGGGGGCTCATCTATAACACAGGAAGATGGGCTATATATATGGAACAGTCCAAGGGGAAGCGAGGCAAAAGGCATATTTGGGGTGGAGGTTTGGTGAGAGAAGTTGAAGGAGCCTGCTCCTGAAAAAACCCGGACTCCTCAATTAAACGGGATGGACTTCATCTTTAGAGGCACCAGGCAATGGTAGTTGTAGACTTTAGAGAAGGCCTGAAAGTTTGCAATAGCTGCTGCCAAAATGAACAAGGGAAGTAGTAGAACAAGTGTGGGGACAAGATAAAGCTTGGTGACAAAGACTGCAGTCCAGGTTTCTAGATAGACAGGAGGCCACTGAAGGAAGGTGACTTTTCAACCAAACATGAAATATAGTGATTCTATAATAAGCCCAACTCCTATTGTGGTGTAATTCTAGGCCCCTTTTCTCTTCATCCCCTTGGATTCAAGCAACCAGTTCAAGACTTTAAAGTAAATCAGTATGTCCAGAGAGGGTCTTGAATCCTGGTTGACAGAATTTTGAGAATAATTCCTTCAGAGTGTGGATGAAGACGATATGGCTAGAGAAGGAAGGGACATTTTAGTCATACAACCAAGACTGGAGGTGGTGGTGGTGGTGTGCTGTGGATGGAGTCCATTCCAACTCATAGTGACCCTGCATAGGGTTTCCGAAGCTGTAAATCTTTACAGGAACAGAAAGTTCCATCTCTCCCCCAAGGAACCGCTGGTAGTTTGGAATTGCTGACCTTGAGGTTAGCAGCCCGACTCACAACCACTACCCTACCAGAGCTCCTTACTACCAAGACTAGAAGCAATTAACTCCCAGTTTATGATTCATTTAAATGCTCACTACTACCCAGTGCTCTTTTTTTTTTTTTTTTTTCATATATTTAATCCATGAACATTCCAAAAGTACCTACTACATACCAGGTCCTATGTTGAGTGTGGAGATTAGATAAATGAGTCTGTCAAGTTTCCTGACCTCAGTGTTGCTCTCAGATAGAAGAGGAGACAGCCAGGAATGCAATTAATCCTGAGAATCATTACTCTGTCCACATTCTGCTCTATTTCTGTGTGACATTTGACACAGTTGATTTGCTACCTCCTTCTTGAAATACTTGGTTTCTGCTATCCTACCACATTGGCTACTTCTTATTAGTACCCTTTGAAGAAGTCTCCTCTTGTTCAACCCTAAGCGTTGCAGCATGTTGACATTCAATCCTTCAATGGATTTTTTTGTCTTTTCTCCCTTCATCATTTCCTTATCTCATCTAAGGCTTTAAATGCATCATCAGTAAATATATCAGTATGTATCAGACTCCCAAATACATATTGTTAACCTACACCTAACCAACCTAAACTCCAACTTGTCTTCCTAATATTACTGATTGGATTTCAATAAGCATCTTAGAATCGATATGTCCAAAATTGAATTCCTGGTCTTCCCCTCCAAAACTTATTATTCCATACTTCTCTGCATTTTATCTAATGATGGCACCATTCTCCCAGTTAGTCAAGTCAAAATCGTTTCATTCTTGACTCTTCTCTTTTATATCCCACTGACTCTTCTGTTTTGTACCCCACACATATGCAAATCATGTGGGCTTTACTTTCAAAACATTGTTTGTGTCCAATCACTCCTCATCATCTTCTTCATTACCAAGCTACCATCTTTTCACAGTGCATGCTACACAGTGGATACTCTACAAATATGTTTTGAGACCAGTAAATAACATCAAGATAAAAGGAGAAGAGATTGAAGTTGTCAAAGATTTCATTTTGTTTGGATCCACAATCAACACTCATGGAGGTGCAGTCAAGAAATCAAACAATGTATTGCAGTGGTCAAATCTGCTGCAAAAGATCTCTTTAAGTGTTCCAAAGCAAATATGTCACTTTGACCCAAGCCATGGTATCTTCAATTGTCTCATATGCATGTGAACATATTACAAGGAATAATGAAGACCATAGAAGAATTGATCCATTTGAATCATGGTGTTAGTGAAGAATATTGAAAGTCCCATGAACATCCATGAGAACAAACTAATTTGTGTTGGAAGAAATACAATCAGAATACTAGTTAGAAGCCACGATGATGATACTTCATCCCTCATACTTCACACAAGAGGGACCAGTCCCTGGAGAAGCACATTATGCTTGGTAAAGTGGAGGGCCAGCAAAACAGAGGAAGACAAGACCGCACAGTGAGATGGATTGACACAGTGGCAGAAACAATGGACTCAAACATAACAACAATTGTGAGAATGGTGCAGGACGGGGTAGTATTTTGTTCTGTTGTGCATACCGTTTCTATGAGTAGGAATCAACTTGATAGCACCCAACCATAATCAATGAATGACTTCTGCATTTCCTAGTCTATTATGCCTTCTCTTTCCACTTCTATATTCACTTTGTTTTTGTTAAGTGCTGTTGAGTCGGTTCTGATTCAAAGCAATGCTGTGTAGAGTTTTCAAGAAGCAGCTGGTGGGTTTGAATTGCCAACCTTGAGGTTAACAATCCAGTTCTTTTCCTGATGCACCACACTATGACTTACTTTGTAGCTTGTTATATCAATTAGCTAGTTTAAAAGGAGCTCTGGCAGCATAACCTCAAGGTCAGTAGCTCAAAACTACCAGCTGTTCCATGGGAGAAAGATGAGGCTTTCTGCTTCTGTAAAGATTTACAGCCTCAGAAACCCTGTGCCAGGGTCACTATGAGTTGGTAACCAACTCCATGGTACTTAACAACAACAACAACAACAACACGTTTGAAGGGAACACTAATTCTTTCTTTTTTGGCCAAGATGGAGTAGTGTGGACTGAATATACCTTCTGGATTGAAAGAATCAAACCTAGACAAAATGTATTTAATTTGTTTTTCAAGACTCTAGACATTAGGCAACAAAGTACAGTGATCCCTTAAAGACATAAAACAAATTAGATGAGCATGGCACAGAGATGGACAACCCAGGCAGGGCTTGGAGCATTCCCTGAGATGAGATAGAGCTGAAAATCCAAAGAGACCTGAGTAGCTAGTGTTTCCAGTACACATTGCTGGAGTAGAGTTTCAGAGAGAGAACACTGTAGATCTGCAGAGGATTCCTTTCAAGCAGTCAGCTGAAATTTTGCACACATCTATGAGGAAGCTACCTATGACTGGACAAAGAATCACCACCCAAAATTTGAAAAATATAGCCCCCAAAATTTGAAAAATATAGCTCTCAATTCACACAATGTTGGGAATAGTGTCCAGTGCCATCAGCCAGACTGGAAAATGAGGATCTTGCTTTAGTGGTGGGGAATTATTAGTCATAGATTGAGCACTGCTCTGGTTCTCTTCCCAACAAATCTTGAAAACAAGGCACAAAAGGATCAGCTGTTTCCAAATAAGTTAACTATATCCCAGAACAAGACTCAAGAATGTTTCTAAGAATATAAAAACATCCAGCATACAAAAAGATAAAATTCATAATATGCAGAATTCACAAAAAAATTAACAGTCATGTAAAGAAGGAAGAAAATATGACCCATAATAAGAACTTCCACTCACCTGTCCGTTTGTCACAGAGCGGTGGCTTGTATATTACTGTAAATCTGGAAGTTATGCCACCAGTATTTTACATACCAGCAAGGTTACCCACGGTGGACAAGTTTCATTGGAGCTTCCAGACTAACACAGACTAGGAAGAGGTAGAGGTAAACTAATTCTGAATGTTTGTTGTTGTTAAGTGTCGTCAAGTCAGTTCCAACTCATAGTGACCCTGTATAGGATTCCCGAGGAAGAGCGGATGGGTTTGAACTGCTGATCTCCTGGTTAGTATTCCAGTGCTTATCATAAAGTGCCACTTCAGAAGTCAACCACACTGAAAACTTTATGAATAACATTGTAGCACTCTCAGATTGCACCAGAATATTGAATATTGAAATACGAAGAAGAGCACCAGAATATTGTGCGATATAGTGCCAGAAAATGAGTTCCTCGTGTTGGAAGGTGCTCAAAATATAAGTAGGGAAGAGCTGCCTCCTCAAAGTAGGGTTGACCTTGATGACGCTAATGGAGTAAAATTTTCAGGAGCTTCATTTACTAATGGTGCACAACTCAAAATGAGGAGAAATTGCTTTAAACATCTAGTAATAATTGGAAGTTGTGGAAAACGAAATGGAATACATAAAGATCAGTATCAAAACAGAAATGGACTGATATAGACCATTTTGAATCCAGCAAATATATGGTGTACTGTGTCAGGAATGTATGTCTGGAGTCCTGGTATGGTGCTGTGGGCTAATGTGTCAGACTTCAAAGTCATTTGAACTGTAAGGTTGGTGGTTCAAGCTCACTAGCTGCTCCATGGAAACCCTACACAAGGTCGCTATGGATTGGAATCGACTCGATGGCATTTAACAACAACAACAATGTCAGGAATGAAAAATTGAAAAGGAATAATGCATTTATCATCAAAAATAACATTTAAAGATATATCTTTAAGTACAGTGATGTCTGTGATAGAATATTATCTATACACCAAAAGATAAGACTGAAAGGAGCCCTGGTAGTGCAGTGGGCTACGTGTTGGGCAATTAACCACAAGGACAGAAGTTGAAATCCACCAACTACTCCACAGGAGAAAGATGAGGATTGGAGAAAGACTCATTAGCAACCTGTGATAAGCAGATGATATAACCTTGATTGCTGAAAGCAAAGAGGATTTAAAATATTTATTGATGGAGATCAAAGGCTAAAGTCTTCAGTATGGATTGCCCCTCAATGTAAAGAAAAGAAAAATCCTCATCACTGGAACAATGAATAACATCATGATAAATGGGAAATATTGAAGATGTTCAAGACTTCCTTTTGCTTGAATCCACAATCAACACTCATGGAAGCAGCAATCCATAAATTAAACAACATATTGCATTAGGGAAATCTGCTACAGGAGACCTCTTGAAAGTGTCCAAGAGCAAAAAGGTCAGTTTGAGGACTAAGGTGTGCCTGACTCAAGCCATGGTATATTCAATAGCCTCATATGCATATGAAAGTTGGACAGTGAATAAGGAAGACCTTAGAAGAATTAGAAGAATTGATGCATTTGAGTTATGGTGTTGGAGAAGAACATTGAAAAAGTCATGGACTTCCAGAAGAACAAACAAATCTGTGTTGGGATAAGTATAGCCAGAATGCTCCTTAGAAGCCATGATGGTGAAACTTTCTCTCTCATACTTCAGACATTTTATCAGAAGGGACAAGTCCTTGGAGTGAAAAAGAGTAAGACCCCCAACGACATAGTTTGACCCAGTGGCAGTAGCAATGAGCTCAAGCATAGCAACAGTTGTCAGGATGGCACAGAACTGGGGCAGTGTTTCATTCTGTTGTGTATATTGTCACTGTGAGTTGGAACAAACTTGATGGCACCTAACAACAATAATAAGGAGAATCCTAGCCCTGCTGCTGAACTCATTGTTTGAGCCCTGGTGGTTAAGATGTTGGTCCAAAATTCATGGAAAAATATGTGGCAGTCTGCTTCTATAAAGATTTACAGCCTTGGAAACCCAATGGGGGAATTTCTACTTTACCACTTAGGGTTTATATGAGTCAGAATAGATGCAATGGTAATGGTTTGAGGAGTTTATTTGTTTGTGTTTTTTTAATAAGGTGGGAAAATCAATCCAGAACTGAAGGAAATGTTAGAATTAGCAAAGGAATTAAAACAGTTTTTGTTTTGTTTTGTTTTGTTTTAAATGGTAAGAAGGGTTACGAATGATATAAAAATATCTAAATCAAGCTTCTAAAGATGACAACTATAATTCGTGATACGAAAAACACACTGTATAGGATGAATGGCAAATCAGATATTGTGAAAAAGAGATTAGTGAACTTGAAATGAACTGAGGGACAACTTCAAGTGGCCTAATATAGCTGTAATTGTAGTCTTCAAAGGAGAAGGGAGCAGAAGTATTTGAAGAAATAATAGCCAAAATTTTTCAAACTTTAAATTATAAACCTACAGATCAATGAAATCATAAGAAACATGAAGAAAATCACACCAAAGCACATTATAATCAAATGGCTCATATTTGATGATAATGAAAAAATCTTAAAAGTAACCAGAGAAATATGACATATGTACCCAGTAACAAAAGGAGGACATCAAATATCCAATTACAAAGTTGAGCCTAACATCAAGACAGCTCTGCTAAGCTTCAGGCTTTCCCTCCAACTTTCAACTAGATATTACTCTCTGACTGCTCTGATAAACTTTCAGCCTATGTTGTCTCAAATCACCTAAATTCATCACCACCATTGGCCCTTGG
This sequence comes from Chrysochloris asiatica, assembly GCF_000296735.1. Lineage (NCBI taxonomy): Eukaryota > Metazoa > Chordata > Mammalia > Afrosoricida > Chrysochloridae > Chrysochloris > Chrysochloris asiatica. Next base: position 1,550,466 of record NW_006408819.1, read on the forward strand.
ACAGACACTCATATATGATTAGCAGGAGCCTGTAGGCCCACAGCTGCTGATCTTCAAGGAGATTTGTCACACAATTTTTTCTGAAGCGCATTCCCAGACTAATTTTTCCTGTCCACAGCTTCCCGCCTATCTTCCATGGTCCTGGGGTAAAGCCTGTGTCCAGACTATTCCCCTTCTTTGCCTACCCCACCCTGCACTAGAAAGTAGGCATCCATGTCAGTACTGTAATGTACTGAATCCCCATACAGCACTACACCTAGCCCCTGGAAACACTCTGTAAATATTGGTGGGAGGAGAAAGGAAGGAAGGAAGAGAAAAAGAAATGAGAAGAACAAGGTAAGGAAGAGAGAAAGGAAGGGATGGAGGGAGGATAGAAAAAGAAGGAATGAAGACATAAAGACTAGATCTAAGCGAAGTTCTAAGGAGGCTCAGAAGCAGAACTCAGAAGAGGGGACTATTGAGTTTGAATCAGTGAATAGGGGAGACTAACTCCAATTGAGTCTTCCCAGAGGGCTTCTGAAATCTTCCAAGTAGCTAAATGCCCCAGCATTTTTTCCAGTCCTGTCCATCCAAGATTCAGGTTCATACTAGTGCCAGGGCAGCCAAAGTTTTTCCACTATGAATGGAAAAGGATGTCGTCCATAATTGACAACATAGAAGGGCAGTATCTAAGTGTCAGCCATGGAGTCCTGGTGTAGCACTGTAAGATCAGCACTAGAGTGTGAACCAGAAGGTTGGCAGTTCAAACCCCCTCAGCTACTCCTTGAAAGCCCTATATAGGGTCGCTATGAATTGGAACCAACTTGACGGCACATAATAACAATAACAAGTGTCAGCCAGAAACTTAATTTTGGCTACTGCAGTGGGAAAAAAATCCTGAGCAGCAGGTAGAGAATTGTGCCAAAGGTATGGTTGGATGGCACGACATCAGTGAGTAGGCAAATAGACAAGTCGAGTGGGTGGGCAGACAATAGACAGCAACAGAGAAAGTGAAAGGAAACAGTGCACTTACTTGACAGGAAGTTAAAGCCTGGGATACAGAGCAGATTTTTACTCATTGTAAGGCAAGCTAACCTTTACCACAACCTGCCTCGGCTGATACTGTATGATCCCTACTGCACAGTTTCACACATTAGCATGCCCTGCTACAGAGTCAGCTTGGAAGCCAAGTAAAGCCAGAGACTTGGGCTTGAGAATCAAGGGAGAATTGAGATCAGGCATGTGCCAGAAGCAGCAGGCACTCGTGTCAGATTTCTGTGTATGGAGCTGAAATTGTTGGATTCGGAGTTTGTGCCCCAGGCCTGAGCTTCCAGCTGTGAAGAAGGGAAGCTGCAGAGGGGAAGGCAGACAATCCACCACTGGAGCAGAGGGCTGCCTACCTTTAACTTGTATAGCTCAGCGTCATGGACCTTTCACCCACCTAGTGAGCGCTACAGAGGAACACACAGGAGGCAGGTCTTTGTCCAAGAGCCTCTAGTTTCCACAGAAATGTGTCCTGGTTAGGCTACTTTTGCTCAAGGAGGCTTTATTTCTTTGTGGACAGAGATAGGTCTGGGGCAGTGAACCTGGCATCTGCCCCACGCAGGCCACACCATGACAATTAACCCCAGGATTATACATTTGAGAAGAAAGAATTCGTGTGGAAGGAGCTGTGGGGCTAGGAGAGAGACAGATGCCAGCCCTCCCTAGAAACATAATCTTTGATGAGATTTAAGACATGGGAAGCTGTTCACTATAGATTAGTAAGCAAGCACAAGGAAGTTTGTGCTTACCTTGTGTTTTGGGTGAGCGGACACTGGGGGGAAGGTACTAGGACCCTGGACTCAACAAGTCCCAAAGTGACATGACCTTCTACCCCTCCTCAGCCCTATAGTCCTTTTATCTCAATCAGAAGCCTAGTAGTTCTCCTTGCTACATCCCAGACCATCCCCAAATCCTACTTGTTCTATTGCTGAAAACCTCTTACCAGCTTCCCTTTTCCCTCTATTTTGACTGCCACCCCTTTTTACCTGAACCTTCCAACCTAGGAGCAAGTACATTCAGAAGCATTTGTCAGGTGAATTCCCTGAACTTGCTCTGCACTTTTCCAAATCCATATCTTCTTTCATGCTCATGTCCCCTGTGTACTATAGAGTCATCATCTCCTGGTAATGAAATTGCTTATTGTCTGTCCCCAACTAGATACATACCCTCGTGAGTTAGGCAATGTGTTTCTGTCTCACTCTGGGACCCTTGGAGCTAGGAAAAGTGTCAAGTAGTTAGTTGTTGTTTGGAGGGAAGGGTCATCTACATATTTAATTCAGAAGCCTTTGCCATCTCATACACCTGTCTTGCCAGCCTCCTCTCCCATCCCATCTTGGTGTATGAAGGGGGTGTGGCCAAGGTTATCCTTAGTGATTCTGAGGGCACCTTGGCAACTACAGTTTAGTCTCAAGTCAAAACAAATGTGCCCCACCCAAGCACTCAGTATGACTTCTCCATCTAGGCAAGGATGGCTGTTTGGCAAGGGAGCTTTGCCCTGTGTTCTCAACCCTCAGGGCTCAAGCACCGGCTGTTAAGTGCCATCGAGTCAATTCCGATCCATAGCGACCCTGTATAGGATTTCCAAGGAGCAGCTGGTGAACTTGAACCACCAATCTTGCAGCTCAACTGGCTTTGCAGTCTGGCACATTAACCCACAGCGCCACACCAGGACTCCCAAGCACCAGGAGGAGGTTCTAAAGCCCTTCCTACACCCATAGTAGATGACTCTACTACTACAGCTGAACCTGGATTCGGTTGATGCTGGCTTATCTAGGGCTCAAGATGAGAAAGAGGGCCAAAATGGGGTGCTGCCCCTACCCCCTACAGAGTTACCCAACCTGGAGTCTCACTCAGCCAGAACCAAGGTTTCACTGCACAAACAGATGGCAGAGGGTCCCTAAGGAGGTTAGGACCAAAGCAGAGACTGCAATCCCAGTGCCTATCTGAAAGAAGCCCCACGCGTCCCCTCCCCTACCTTCACTGTTCCCCATCAGCAGACACCCATGAAGCCCCACCATGAGGCCCATTGTCCCTTCCCTCCCTTCACTGAAACCTGGCTGACCAATCAACCCCTCTGTCCCTCTTGCCACCCACCCTGCCACCCTCCTAGAAGACAAAGACGCAGCTGCCTCCAGGCCAGTCAAATGTGGTACTCAGGACTCTAAAGATTCCCCGCAACTCCCTGGGCAGACCATGTACACAAGGGCACATGCTAAATCCAGGTGGCCCGTGGCCACAGAAAAGTGTCAGTTCTTTTCCTCACCAATCAGAAGTCTTCAAAGGCAGTTTGTCCCCTGGCCACTGTCAGCATCCGTGGGTCTGTGGGTGCAGTTCCAATCAGAGACTAGTTCTTGGGGCTCATCAGCAGTGCAGCGGCTGGGGTCTGTCCAGTCTGAGAGCTTCCCATCCCACCCTTAGCCAGCTGGTGAGGTCAACAGGGTCCCAGAGAAGTGCATGCCCTGCTCAGCTTGAACCTGCTCACCCACAAACCTGTCAACTCTGTGTCTGATCTCCTCACTGTGGCCCCACACACCCCAGATTGTCGCAGGCAGGTGAGGGTTGGATGCTGGGCTGATGGGCTATGGAAACTGCTTTCCAGACCCAGGCATCAGCCCCTCCCAAGCTCCTTGGGGAGTTGTGCCTTGCAAGGAGGGCTCATCTCAAAGGGCTTGTTGTCTGGGGACTTAGAGCCGCCAGCTCACCACCCCCAGGCACCTGCCTCTTGGCCATGGTCGCCATCAGGCTAACTCATGTGACCATGGAGAAGTTGGGAAAGACAAAAGCTACCTGAAGTGGGGCAGGCTGTTCAGAAGCCATGCCTTGCCCTCTACAGTCTCCAGGGCCTGAGGAAGAAGAGGCCAGGGGGTTGGACAGGTGTGACTTTGGATTCTTTTCAAGAGCCAGGCTTCTCCCAGGTGCAACAAAGCCTCCTCCCCTTCTCTCTACACATGCTCACTTCCTCTGTTCATCTTCCCTCAACTGGAGACCAAAGAGCAGGGATATTGAATTTCACCTTTCTTCCGGGGCTGAGGGCCAGCTCAGGACACAAGGTGAGTTCAGAGACTTTCGGGCTTCCATTTCTCCCTGCACAGTGGCTTGTAATATGATACCTCCCTTGGGGGTCTTTGGGATTGCTTCAGGTGAGATCCTGGACACACATGTACACAGAACTGCCTATAACTACTTTGAGAAACTCTGCAAGGATACACACTGAGCCTACCATGGGCACTGCCATGGGGAAAGGTACTGAAAAAGGGTCAAGGACCTTTGTGAACTACACCTGAAATGTTTGCCTTTTTTCCGAAGAATGCAATCCTGCCTGATGTGTGCCATTCATGATTTGAACAATGCAATGCAACAAGGCACATAATAGGTGCACTCTACAGAATAGTTATCAAAATTGACTGACAGGCAAAATTGACTGGAAAGGCAATTCTGGTCATCCTTCCATAAGGCAACCCAACAAAACCAAACCAGCTGTCATTGAATTGACTCTGACTCATGGCAGCCCCATCTGTGCAGAATAAAATTGGCCCATAAGGTTTTCAGAGTCCTGCTATAGAATCAGCACTGGACTGTTAACCACAAGGTTGATGGTTCACACCCACCAGCTGCTTCTTGGAAACCCTATACAGGGTGGAATTGACACGACAGCACTTAACAACAACAACATAGGGTTTTCAATGCAGACCTTTGTAGCAGATCATCATACCTGTTTTCCGTGGTCCTCTGGGTGGGTTCGAACTACCAGCCTTCTGACTTGTAATTGAGTGCTTAATTTTGTGCACTACCCAGAGAGTCTTCTGAGGTCTTCAGGCTAAGAGTGTTCTCTGAGGGTCTGGTCACAGGTCAGAGGTCATGCCACCAGCACTTGACTTGTGCTGTGGCCATATATTTCTCAAACCCCAAGTCTGAACAGCCCATAGTGGCCTCACAGAGGAGCAACAACCAACCTGCTGCACAAGATTGCATCTCCGTCACCCAACCCCCAAGTGTAAATTAATATCTCCTCTCTCCCATCTGTGGTCCATGGGGACCTGGACCTGTTCAGGGGTTGTTGGAAGAAGTGTGGAGCTCATGCTGGAGCTCTTGGGGAATATGAGGGTCGCTCAGCATGGAAACACCATGGGGCAAATATCACATCTGGATTCCAGCTAGAGTGCCAGGCAGGAGTGCCCCTTGAGCTGCCTTGGACCTTCCCAGGGAGTGGAAATTAGAGGTGTCAGCCCCACTGTTTCTTCCACATCCTCCTCAAGGGTCCTTGCAGAGGGTTTTCATGCCCGCTTCCTAGGTTGTCATTTAGAACAGAGGTCTCTAGAGTTACTTCTGGGAGCAGCAGGCAGTTCTGAGAGTGGAACCCCCCAATAATCAGCAGCAGGGTGGGTGGAGGTATAGAGTTCATCATCACTCACCTCACTCAGGTGTTCCTCTAGGGTACCTACATGCTGTTTGTTTGTAACTCAGCTAAATTGCTCCCAAGAGTGCACCTTTGTTTCACAACATATTTTCAACCAGACTTTTTCTGCAAACATGTCAGTGTCTGCACACACACACACACACACACACACCCAATTCCCAGAGCCCTGGCCTGGCCCCGCCCCCTCCCCCCCCCCACTTGCTTTTCCTCCAGCTTCCCTGGGTGTGGGCTGGAGCAGATGAAAGGAGCAGTTTGGGGGAAGGGACATATGCTTAGCTCTGAGTTGTTCAGATCTGCTTGACTTTTATTCCAGGGTCGTTGTCGGGGGTCACTTGCTGCCCCTCTCTGAATGGGTGTGCCAACCATCTCCCTGCCTCCCAGCCCTGAGACTCTTGGGAGGGGAGGGTCAATCTCAAGGAGGAGCTGCAACCTTCTCCCAGCCTTCAGGGTATTCCACCATTTGGAGGGAGCAAAGAGACTTCCATTTCTCCCAGATCCTCTTGGCTCTCCTGACTAGAACCACTTGTATCTGTGTGGTTGTCCTCTCCCATTTCCACAGAGGGGACTGCCTGAGATCTCCCAATGTTTCTTCACCAAGTGTCCTTGGCTTTGCCTGCAGCAGGCCCAGACTCTAGGAATCATGTTTGTGGAGTCCCACAGGGCTAGCATGAGGTCTTTGTCCTCCTTTCAGAGTGTGAGACAAGTGGTGGAACCTCCACCTTGTACAGGGGCACACTGAGGGCTCATGGTTCCTGCCTCTTTCTGCAGTCATCTTCACACACACACACACACACACACACACACACATTCTGTGTCTATGTCTGTGTCTCTTGTCTCTCTACCTCTGTCTTTCTCTCTGCTTCTGTCTCTCATAAGAACACACACATAGATGGTGAAGTTCATTTCCTACCAAGGGACTGACATATACTGTCCTCTCTAGATGGGGAAGTCTTGAGAGATGATGAAGATTGGGGAAGGTCTGCTAAAGACAGTGAGAAAGTTCTGGATTCCTGCCCAGACAGATGTGAATTTATCTCTTGTTCAAAGGATACAGCACCAAGTACACAAAAACTCAAGTCACCAGGATTTGCAGCTCTTCTTGCGCTTTTATTATTATCTGTGCAGAAGCATGCTTTAATGTGGAAGGCAGAGGGACAGAGGGATGGAGCAGAAGACCTACTCTAAGACACTGGCAAGGGCCCAGCTCCCGATGTTGCCTGTCACTGGTATTGTCATGGGAACAAGATGACTGTCCCTACCCTCTGAAAGGGCACTATCCCCGCCCCGCCCCTTTCAACCTTCTAATCCCAGGCAGCTAGGACCTCTCAATGGGACAACTGGGACTCCCCCAGGCAGGAGGTCTAACCAGAGTTGAAAAGTGGCTCTGAAACTGCCGGGGGGAGGGTGGGCTAGATAGATTAGGAAAAAAAGAGTGCAGGGGATGCAAGTGAAGGCTAAGCAGTGCTCTTCAGCATGAAAGATCAACGACGCATCCATAGCCATAGGTTGGCCACACAGACCGACACCAGCATGGTGAAAATCAGAGTCTCCCGACGAGACCAGGTGGCACCCTGCTCCTCCAGGTCCCGCAGACGCCCAGTGATCATATTCAGCTGCAGGGAAAATAGGAGTAGGCAGGTGAACCAAACTCGTCCATGGAGCCCAAAACACAGCAATGAGGGAGAGTGCCATCATAACCCAATGTAGCTTTGAACTCTTAGGGAGGCCAATGTATCAGTGGGCAGTCAAGCCCAGGGCTGCAGTGGGCCTAAGGGCCGGTGTACCAGCACTGGTAGACCCAGCTTTCTCGCCTCTCCCCTGACATTATTCAAGTCTTCCAGGCAAAGTCAGCCCCTTCCAATCGTGCCACAGAAGCCAGAAATGGGCTTGTCTGGGGTCTCAGAGTAAAAGTCCTGAAACAAGAAGACACCATGGTGGGGGTGGGGGTGGGATCAAAGCTGTTGAGGGTCCATCCATCCTCAAACTGAGGCAGCACTGGTGAGGAAATCCCCACATGGCAGATGCTCACCTGTCTTCTCATGACTTCCATCTCCAGCCCATTCAACTCTTCCAGGCCAATCCCTGCAATCAGATCCGTGTTCAGGCTGCCAACAAATAAGAAAACAGAGGGCTTCAACTGATTAGTGTTTCTAAGGAAGGGTATCACTGTCCCAGCCATTTCTTTCCCTGGCAAAGAGACCCTGGGGCCTGAGGGCCTGACGGGCAGAGTCAGCTGAGGAGACAACAAAGACCCCACACATCAAGTACTGGCCAGCTGCTTACTTCTTTCTGTTCCATTGACTTATGGCCCCTCCACCCTGTTCAAGCAGCTCCAGCTTTCCTCCCACTGAGTCTCGGAGTCTCCTTACCGATTGTATGGGAACCACGTGCTTCCAAGATGTTCCTGGGCATCCCCTTGGGCTTCCTTTCTCGATGTTCGGGAACCCTGAAGACAGGAATGGTTAGTCCGAGAATGCTGCTTAGCCCTGGTCTAACGATACCCCTGTATGTTGCCTAGGACCACTAGTGCGCCCATGAGAAGTCACGTGACCCTGACGCCTCTAGAGTAAAGTGTTGGCAGCTTCAGACAGCTGAGAGAGTCTAGCAACCCCACTCCGTATACTCCTCAGGAACTCCTGAACAACATTCAAAGGCAGATATAAGATGAGAATCTGAGCAATCTTTGGAAATCGAATGAAAAAGCTCAACTTTCAGCTTGACAACTTCACTTGCCAAAAGCACATAAGATGTGCTGGATCAGAAGTAGATGACAAACATCACGATTGCCCAACATGATAAAGGTAATTAATGTCACTGAATCACACGTGAAAAAAAGTGGTTAGATTGGCAACTATTTTGTTATATGTATTTTAGCAGGATTAATTTTTTTTAAAAATAAATAGACAACCTAGGCTTACCTGTCATCTAAGGTATTCATCAGTAACAAGATTCAGCTACAAGGTGGAATGATTTCAGCACAGAGTTTTCACAGGGACTATGCCACCAGGCTCCATTTGTTGCAATAATGCAAAATGTATCTTTTTCATAAGAAGCACAAAGACATCTGGGAGACTTTTTTATGAACAGAAGTTCATAGCCATACTTTATTATTTTCCTGTTCTTCTTAAGATAGTTCAAAAATATCAGTGAAAGGACAGTGGGTGTCAAGGAGACCCAGAACTATAAAGGGGAACTTAATCAACAGTCTCTCAGACAAAAATCTCCAGACCATTCCTTGATTTTCCAATAGATTGGGATCAGAAGGGCAAAAAAGAGAGAGAGAGTTTTGAAGGCAAAACAATGATGGGTGGCTAGTGCCTGTGTTTTCTTTGTTTAATTTTTTTTTTTTCTTTTTTCGCTTCACAGGTAGCATGCTTTGTAATTAACATACCAAAATAAGGAAGATTCATTTCTCAGCAACACAGGCTGATTGATACCTTTTATTATGTCTAACATTTCCTTGACAGATATTTCTTTTCTGATTGTCCATTTTTGACACTCTCTACTAGAATTGCGATCTCAGAGACATGGGGCACACTGGAGCTTTTAGACACAGGATACGAATTCAACATTTCTGTCTTATTTTCAATCACAGGCTGCCTCTGATTTGAATGCTTTTTTTTTTTTTTTTTTTCTCCCATTGGTGCCTTTTTTTTTTTCCTTTAGAAGGTTATTGAAAGTAGCACAAAATATTTGGTACAAAATGTAGGGAGTAACCATGATTGGGCTTTCTGTTTGCTTCATCCTAGTCCACCCCTGAGAGATATATAGCTTGCCATTTCATACATGCTACAGTTATACAGAGTAAACTGTGTGTGTGTTCCCCAAATAATATATGTGTCAGGCATTCTGGATTCCCAGGGTTATACTTCAGCTACCAATGGATGACCCTGAACCTCCAATGGGTGTCCTGACTCTCCTGTGCCTACCTGGTACACAGGAGTTTCCTCCTTCCCCAACTCAACACCTGGCCCTGTTCCATTTGCCATGCTTAGACTGGAGCCCCTAACTCAGCCACCAGGTGCCCCATACAGTACCGCTTTCTTGGCCCCGGAGGCATTCACATCCCCAGTTTGTGTGCTTGCATTTGAGCCAGCAACCTTTGGTTCCAAATTCTGTCGCTGCTGGGAGGCACTTCCCAGGGACTGGGATCCACGGTTCAGCGATTCTAGGAAGAACAGAGGAAACCCACAGATTTTGTACCAGGGTTTCCCAGACACAAGACTCACCTCAAAGAGAGCAGGGTCCCCAAACTTCTTAGGGCTCACATTGCATCTATTCATCCCTGTTCATTGTGTGACTCCAGGACTTGATTCCAGAGGTCAGCAAGAAATTACTGAAGGCTTAATAATGGAGAGAGAGCAGATCCCAGCAATCAAGGAATTGACTGTCTGTGAGTACTTAAGGGGGAGGGAGAGTATAAAACAGAAACTAATCATGGTAAGTTCTAAAAATGATGGAAGCTGAGCAGCATGGTGGAAGAAAGGGGTTGCTTCTAGAAGCTTAGGAAACAACATTGAAACAAAGACCTGAAACAGAAGATGAACCCAACCATGTAAAATCTAGGGAAAGAGCACTCCAGATAGAGGAAATCGGTACATTGCAGTAGGGCAGGAACAAACGTTAACACAGAATGGAGAGGCCACTCTTGTATGTCCATGCATGGAGAGGGACCCTGGTGTGTCATGGAGATCAGAGTTGGGCAAATCCCTAGAAGATAGGAACTGGTCTACGTGGTCTTTTGATTTGAGTTCTCTGAATATTTTGCAATTGACACAGTGGTGGCTTGGATCAAGGATCTACACATGTTGTTGATAACCTCCTATTTCATGGGCTACTCATCATCAACCCCTGGCCCCTAGCACATCAACGCATGCTCACCAATGCACAAACATGCACACATCTCCTCACACAAGTACGAACACATATACGCACCCACAAGATGGCCAAGTGCAGGCCACCCAAGGATAAAGAGGTTCAGGGCATCATTACCTCTCATTACCAGGTGCTCCTGGCCTTGCACTTGGCCTCCAGGATGCAGCTCTTCTGCCATGGACATTTCCATCTCCTTCTTGAGGTTAGGGGGACCTCCTGCCATCCCTATCAGCTGTGGCCAAGTGTGTACAAAGTGCAGGGTCCAGAGAAGCAACTGGAAATCCACCTCTTTGAGGGGTAAGAGCCACAGGAATATATACCCAGGCCTGTGGGTGGAGTCAGACTCCCTTCCCAGACCGGCCTTGGGCCCAGTACCTTGTGTTCCTGTGGTATCTTGTGGGCTGGAGTTGAGGCCTTCTCCCCTGCTACTCTGTAAGCAACTCAAGAGATGAGCTAGTGTGTCTCTGCCTGTGATAACACTATTCTGGCTGTGGTATCTCCCGACTTAGCCTTTTGGGAGTAGAGGGTCCAACCCCATTATGTTTAGGAAGAATCAGAGGCAGGTCTAAGGCCCTGAATTCAGTTAGCAGCCTAAGCAAAGTTAACTTCATCCAGCCCCATCTTCAGAAGGGATCTGCAGCAGAGCACATGTTGCCTCATATCCCCTAGACCTAATGCTGGGGGTGGGGTAGGGTACAGCCTTTCGCTGACCTGGTTCCACCCAGGTAGGAACCACGAAAACAACGGAGGGGAGGGACGGGCAAGCAAGGAAGGACCTGCTGCACCCACGGGGCTCTCAGCACCAAAGAAAATTTTCCTTATCGTTCTTAAATTCACATGTATGTAGCTACCCTGAGCTTTGTCTGTTGACTCCAGGGTTTGCCATGACCTCAGGATGTGATCTCAGGCAGGTTACTCCCTTCTTTGGGCTTCAGTCTGCATCTGGGAAAATGGCACCAACAATCCCCACCACACAGGAGTCGTCAGAGCCTCAACAGAGTAGGAGTCTTCAGTTTGTGAGGCCCAACACTCACATTTGCACACTTTAACTCCATGCATATATTTGGAGTGGTTTGGAGGAAACTATAGAAATGATTGTAAGATGAAAGCTCCCAGTATTTCCTTATGATCTTGTCTTGGGCCCCAAGAAGTTCAAGGATGAGGCAGGGGATGGCTTGAGGAGGCCTCTGTTCAACAGTCAGAGGTCCAAGAGAAAATAACCAAGAAAGTGGGGGCACATCCAAGGGGACACCATGATCTGCCAAGTCTTTCCGGAGTGGAGTCTGCTCAAAGCACCACATGATGCCCCATGCAGGATGGTGGTCATTGTGTTCTATAAGGTCACCAAGAGTCACAAGATCTGTGAGTTTTCAAATTTGACTGACTACGTGAAAGTCCTATGCAAAGATGCCGATCAGGGTAGGGGTCCACTGCAGGGAAGAAAATGTTTGCTTCATTACAGCCTCATCAACAGAAGACATTATGAAACTTTCTAAAGGCATCATTATGATGGCTGAAAGATGATACCTATCTTATTTTCCCTCTAATTTATACTGCTTTAATTATGAATAAACTTGAGACATTTTTCATATGTTTATTGACCTTCTGCATTTCTTTCCGGTGAACTCTCTGCTGGAGGGCTTGGATCTTTATTAAAATAAGAGCTGTTTTATTCAAAGAAAGAGATCCCAGCAAAAGCACTCCCTGCCCTTAAGCTAGGCGTTTCCAAAGAAAACATGTTCTCTTTCCACCTAAAGTGGGTCGTGAGCGTAGAGCCTCTACTTGGGACCAAACAAACCAAACTAATTGCATCTAAGATTTTGCTGAAATCCAGAGGCTGTCCAGCCATCCCAGAGAAGGTGTCCAACCCTGGCGGCTGTCTAGCCATCTGTTTGTCTGCCCTGGTGATTTGTACGTCTGTCTCTATCTGGTACATCTTTATATCTTCCTGTCTCCAGCCTGCACAACCACCTGCCTTCACCAGTGGCTTCCATGCAAATTCCCAGCCAGCTTGGGAATTCCCAGTGCACTATTCATTGCCACTGTCAGCAGCAGAGAAAGACAGCAAGACCCAGGCCCTGCCTCTCAGGTATCTTAAGCAACTGTCTTCCCCTTTCAGAGCCTCAGTGGCCCTTATTCACATGGAGTTGTTGTTGTTGATGTTAAGCGCTGTTGAGCTGACCCTGACTCAAAGAGAGACCCCGTCCAGGGTTTCCTAGAGTGGTTGGTTGCTTTGAACTGCCAATTTTGTTGTTACCAATCCAGTGCTAAGCTTGCATCGCCACACTAGGACTTTCACATATGGGCTGAGTTGTCAATTGTGTTTCATGGTTTGGGGAAAGTATGTTGGGGGTTGTCCAGCTTCACTGTCAAATCAGCTGTGCTGACAGTCTTCTACTGGAGTTCCAGGAAAGAGAGGATGAAGCCATGGGGAGGGATGATCTAGTGGCAGCCCCGAGCAGCAAGCTGGACATTGGCTGCAAATCCAGAATTTCCAGGCAGCTGGAGGCTTCACCCCCAATTGTTAATGAAACTAGGAACCTGTAAACAGAATCTTAGAGAGACTGAGGAGCAGAGGAGTGGACACAGAGAAGGCCACCTTGAGAACACAGAGAGGGTCAGGGCAGTCAGTTTTCTTGACTCCACTTGGTAAGTTCCAGGTACCAGGGTATAGAAACCAGTCCCTGTTCTCACTGAGCTTCCATTGTAATGAACAGCTAACCAAACAGGTGAACAGGAAGGAAAACTGTAAGTATGGGGGCTTCATTGGGAGAAGTCATGCTCTTCACCCTACACACTCTATGTTACTGGTCCTAGCCACTGTCCCCAGCCCTGAAATCTGCAGAAAGGGACTGATTGTTGGAAACTAGCTGGTGAGGTCTGGGCACCAGTGGCTCCAGCAGAAGTGGCTTTGAGATCCCAGGATGGCAGCACTTGAACTTACATTCCTGGGAGGTGTCCTGCAAAGAAATCTTCAAAGCCTCCCCAGAGCAGCAGATTAGACACCAGGAGAGATTTAGGAGTGATCACCATACTTTGCCCCTGTCCAGAGAGCTCTCAGAGGGGTGGAAGGGCAAGGTCCTGATCTGCAGGTAGGGGGGTGGACAAGGTGACTCTTCTGATGGGAATGTATGTACTTTTCAGCATCCCAGACTCAGATGTGAGGTGCATACTAAAGTCAAGAGACTGGAGTCAAAGTCACTTGACCCACAGCTAGAAAAAGGTGGGAGGGCAGTGCAAAGGCTTGAGTGGAGGAAGACGTGAGGGAGGAGAGAACAGAAGACCGACGTGAGATGCACCACCCTGAGAACTGCACAATTTTTCAGCCAAGTGCAGGGAGGCCACACCACCATTTTACAAATGGAAAGGAGGACTTGGAGAAGGTTGGGGCATAATACAGTTTCACTTAGCTCTTCAAGACCAGGGCTGGTCATGGACCAGGGTTTTGTGACTGGTAGTCCAGAGATCTTGCTTGTTCCAGGAAGGAACTGGCTCCAAAGAGTTCCAGAAGACACTATCTAACTGTGCGCTTTCCAGAACTTCTAGCAGACAGGCTGTCTCTCTGTTAGGAACAGAGTAGGAACCCGACGCAGGCCCAACCACATCCTAACACCTGGCACTTGATTCAACAATTCAAGGAAACTGAACCCAGCAAACCTTGAGAAAAAAAAAAGGTGCCAATGAAGATTATGTGCCACCTAGACCCTGCCACCAATCATAATTAAACCTGAGTGACAGAAGCCAAAAACCCTATAAAGAAGGAGAAAGACTAGAAAGCCCAGGCTGTCTCTCATTCTCGCAAGAGGCTTCTACATCTCCTCTTCTGAGAAGTGTACTTTCATAGCTCAATAAACCTTGATTGATACTTATTGGGTTTTGTCTGCATGTGCTGTTTGCACAAACCAGACCTGTAGAAGTCAACTTATCAGATCCTAACACTCTTCACTTACTGCTGACAAACAGGATACACCAGGGAGCAGGGTATTGAGGGTCAGGTTCCCAACTCCTACTGTCCCATGGATTTGCATCCTGGCTCCCCACTTCTTAGCAACTGACTTTGCGTTTTTATGCCTAAGTGGTCCTGCTTGGGAAAGGAGGCTAAGAAGTCATTGAATGGAAAGCATTCCATTCCTGGCACTGAGTCTGAAGCCCACAAGCTGCTAGGACTTTCACACGGTCTCCAAGGCCTTGCTGTGGTTACAAAGGATGAAGCGCCCGTGCCCTGGGCAAGGCCAGTCCCTCCCGTGGGTACAGGATGCATCTCCAGCTTCGTCAGCAATCTCTGCACTCTCCCAGGACTTCAGCTGCTCCCCCGCGCCTGGATGTTTCTCTGATGCATGTAAGCATCTTCACCTCTTTGCCAATACTGGGCCATCCGTTCCATGAGCACCTCATCTGTTTCCTTCCCTGTCTTATCCAAACTGCACTAAGTGCACATGGAAGGCACTCATTCAAGAGCATTTGAGTTGAAATGACCACCACATCTGGTCTCACTCACACCACTGCCCATGGACTCCTCATGCTCTGTGGTGAACACCTGGAGAGTTCTGGCTCTGCCTCACACGCAATCTCCACTTTCTCACCTTCTAGATTACTTGCTCTAGTCTAGCTCCTCACCCATCATTCAACTTAAACTGCCCCTTTGGTCAACGATGTCTTTCTGATTGGTAAGCACAATGAACCTATTTTGATCTTTGAGTTTTCTTGGACTGTTAGAACAAAAGACCACACACTGGGCTGTTTAAAACAACAGAAATGTATCCTAGAGACCAGAAGTCTGAGATCAAGGTGTCAGCAGGATTGGACTTTCTCTGAAGTTTCTAGGGGGATGTCCTTTCTTGTGTCTCCCAGCTTCTGGTGGTTGTCAGTGAGCCTTGCAGTTCCATAACTTGCCTCAAGTCAGATCATGGGCCCGACCTGCTTAGAGCTCAAGCTTGAGGAAGCCCAGAGGGATAATGGCCAAGCAACCAGAGAAGCAGAGATTGGAGTCTACCAGCCTCGTGGTTAGCAGCTTAACCCTGCCATGTTATTTTGTGCACAGATGTCCCAGTTGACAGAGCCACCACATGAGTCTGAGCTGTTTAAAGTGGTTCACAATTGAATCCACTTCACAGTCATTGTTTCAGAGCTTCCACTGTCACAAATTCACAATAGCAGGTCTGAGAGAAGGAGACAGATAGGAAAGGATCTGCCTCAGTCCTGGTTGTCTGGGATCCTGCTTGGACCCGGAGGGTGGGAGGAGGGAAGGCACTGATCAATGTCAGAGACTGACAATGGTGGTGGTGGTGGTGGTGGGGTGCTGTTTGGATATCTTTGCCAGAGAAATGAGAGAGAATGAGACTCACCTCTTACCAACATGTGAAAGAAAATCTCCCTCAGTTTGAATGTTTGTGGAAAACAGCAGGAGAAGCCAGTCTAACAGGAAAATATCTGCTTTCCAAAATACTTACAGAGCTACACTGTTGTACTGCTTTCAACTATTGTTCACTAAAGGAATACAGTGAAAGGCGTGGCCATGGTGAACAGAGAACCAGACGTCACTCAGGACAGGAGCCTGACATTTGAGAACCACTGAACCTCAAAACTGAAGGTGCCCTCACAGTTTCAAAAGAGACTCATTAAACTGGATTCCTTTGACACTGGAAAGTCCTGACCTCATGACAGTAAAAACTATTTCCAATAGCTGCTCTATTGTGAATTCTCTGACGTTGCTATGTGCTGGAAGTTCTGAATTAGTGGGTTTCAAATGAATGAGATTTTACTGGTCACAGACAGTCTGATTACAACACTTTTAAATGAGCTAATTATACTGATTAGTATTAGTAGCGTGCAGTGAGGCGTGTGTGTATATTTCCTGTAATGTAGACTCAAAGCTTGTCAGGCAGAAATGCAGCCTGACCCACTGTGCTACCAGGGCTCCCTATCTGGCTCCACAATGGGTGGGAACCCCAAGGTGAGGGGTCAAATGAAAAGGACGGATTGGCAGTTCTTATTTTAAAGTTTGAGGTTTATAACAAGTGAAGTTACTGAAATTTTTCTAAAACATTTTGTTCTTCCTTTTTTAAAAAATGCAAAATATCTATATAACTAGTCCCACCCTTCCCAAAGTCAATGTCTTTCCACACAACAAAGGAAGTTAAGGCCCAAGAGTGACTCCGAGCAACAGGGTTGAAGGACGTGTGAGTGGAGCTCCCACAGAGCAGTAGTTGACAGTATGTAGTTGCTGTGTCTTCTTCCAAAGCCCCATGTGAAAGGATGGGAGTGGGTAGCTCTGCGGGCCCCCAAGAGCTAACTTCACTTCCCTTGCACTGGTTCTTGTCACCAAGTTACCTAACCTCAAGAGGTGATGCCCCATGGCTATTGTTTCAGACAAACATGTGAAACAAGGCAGAACACACACATATATGAGGACTCCTGCCATAGTGCTGTAGGATTAACACTGGACTGTTAATCCAAAGATTGGCAGTTCAAATTCACCAGCTGCTCATTGGAAATTCTATACAGGTGTCTATGAGTTGGAACCGATGGCACTTAACAACAACACAAATATACATATGAACATACTTGTATACAAGCCCCAAGGCAGCAAAAATGTGACCACTCAAGAGCTGGTATTTTATCAACTTCAAATCCATACAAAGATAGTTTGAAAGCCACATGTGTACTGCAGGGGTCATGGCAATTGTGCCCAGTCCTTTTCCTACAAAACATATCTCAACATCCACGGGCTGCAGCCTCAATCCACCCTGATGAAAGGCAATGGGGTCTGAAGGCACTGACTCTGGGTTCTTCCCATGGGCCTACAATCTGCCCCTAAAGGACACACACCTGCCCTCATGGCCATTCACCCAGGCATCTGTTTCCTGCTCTTTCCCATCTCTACCAAGTCCCTAGCTATCCTGGCACTCAGCAGAGAAGATTCTGCTTGGCATCCCATTTTTGCCTCTGGTCAATGGGACCTAAGCCTTGCTACTTTCAAACTGGAGAGAAGACACATTGGGGTATCTTATCACAGTTTCCCATGTCACACCTGGCTTCCCTAGGCCCTTTTGCATGGTCTCCACCACAGATAAGGAAAAGGCCTTTTAGGTCAAAACTTCCTAGAGACCAAGGAAAGGGAAAAGAAGAAAGTAGAAGTGAAATGCCACCTGGCACTTAGGACACCTCAGGTTTGGGGGAGGGGACTAAAAGGGTCAACTGACAAGAGACTGATTCTCCAGGTTGAGGCTCAACACTTTCAGTTTGGGATTCCCGACTTCCTCAGAGACTTTTGGATGCCTCAGCTAAGGCTGCTTTCCTATGAATACACATCTCTAGAACCCTAAGGGCAAATTTCAGGGGCTCTCTGACTTTAAACACGCCTCACAGCAAGACCCCTAAGATCAGAGGCTTCTCCAGAAATCAGCTGGAGCCTCAAAGCCAGGCTACATCCAAATGCAGGAAGCTTGTGGCTTCTGTGTGGTTTAAACTGTTGTGCTTGCCAACAAACGCAGGCAGGTCACTATTTGTTGTTGTTGTTATTGTTAAGTGCCTTTGATTAGATTCCAACTCTTAATGATTCCTATATAGGGGCAACTGGCGGATTTGAACCACTGACCTTGCAGTTAGATGTCTAGTGCTTATCCTAAAGTGCCAAACTGATGCTCCATAAAAATGTTCTACATTTGTTTAAAGCATCAGGAAGATGGAGATGTGGGAGGTATTGTCAAACAATTAACAGTTCTCAGTGCAGTAGAGTGACTGGTGACTCCTGGGTCACACAAACCCAGGCTAGGCCTTCAGGCCCAGCTCATGGACTCTCTTCATCTCCCCACAAAGAAATAAGAAAACTAGGGACACTTTAGGGCCTTCTCCACAGGTGGGCACCATCACGAAGAAGAAATCATCCATGCATACTTCAAGTCCAATGCACCAAAATATAGAAGCAGAAGTTTCATACCAGTTCAAAACCACAAAGCTCAAGGCTGCAGAGGCCAAGCTCAAGGCTGCAATGGTCTTACATGCCAATTAACCTGCCAAGGAGAATACTTCAGACCCAGACAAGTTGGTCTCTCAGCTGCAAGGACAGGGAAACATGGGAGAATATACCAGGACACATCTTGTGCAATAACCAGGGCTCTGTTGGAAAGATCAGCACAGTGATTTTCCCCATGGCAAAGCAGTCTGGCCCAGCCCAGAGACCCTAGTTGCCCTTCAAGGTGACAGAATGCAGTGAGCCCCTGGCTAATCTGGGACAAGGGGCTAATCCGACCACTCCCCTGGTCTCAACCTCCACAGCCTGTCCCTCACCCAAGTTGCTCCAGACATTACTCTTCACCTGGTCAGAGTGGGGAGGTAGATGTTTGGTGGGGAAATCCTTTAATTGTATTGATTTGTTGTGCTCCTTATTGATTGTGTTCTTTTTTTTTCTTTTTCTATTTTTGCCCAATCCTTGTCCTAATCCTCAAAAGCCCTGTCAGGATAGAAAGCACAGGACTGTTGGGGAGAAGGGAAACTGAAGGGCTTGGGTTCCAGACCTAGCTAGGCCCCTGTCCCTGGGTCCAAACCTATGTATATTTGGGTCACAATTCACTGTTAATTCCTGTGGCATAAAAGAAGCCAGCCCCTGGCAGGGGCGCAAGACAGCAGCAGGGGGCGGGGCATTCAGGAGAGCTGGGCTCTCTGGTATGTTGCTCTTCCCAGGGGACTTTAACTCATGCATGATCCCTACCTCCAAATTTACCCACCCTGTCATTGCCAACTGACATCTGAAAACCCACAGTTATGGAATTATTTGGCAACAAGAGGACTAGGGCTGTCAGAGATGAAGGCAGAGACAATGATGTGGAGAGATGGAACGGCTGGGGACTCTATACCCAGAGAGGGAGAGGGGCTGTATGTTGATGACCAGGGGGCAGTCTTGCGAGGTCTACCCTTTGGTTGGTTGATGATGCATGGAGGGGGATTGTAACCATGGCAATGAAACCATATACAATAGGATGCATGTAAAGCTAATGTTCTCCCATGTAAACTATCACATAATTCACAATAAAACATTTTTTTTTAATTATCAGTATTATTTAAAAAAAAAAAAAAATAGAGGACTAAGGCTGTTTTGTTGGGACACAATCTTCTAAAATGTCAAAAGAAAAGCAAAGATATGAAGGAAGCTCCCTTTCAGAACCTGTGTGTCATTGCTTGTCTGAGCCAGGGTTGGCAGCCACTATCTCCTTATACTTAGGAGGTAAATAGCTATAAAAAAAGATGGGCCTCCTCAATGTTGCTTTCCTTGAGAGCAATCACCTCCTCAATAGGATGGCATTAAGGTGGCGCTGGCCAGTCTGGAGGGAGAACTCAGGGAGGTAGATGGTGTTCTTTTTTTTTTTTTTTTTTTTACGTTTTTATTATGAATTGAGTGAAGGGTTACAGGGCAGATCATCAGTTTTACATTCAACAATTCACACACCCTGTTTCATTACGATTATAATCCCCTCCATGTACCATCAGTTATCGGTATTTCTCTGTATTCACTTTAGGTCTTTAAACCCCGCCCCCCCAAAAAAAAAAAAAAAAAATTCAGGCATATAAAATAATTTACACCACCAAAGAGCACCTTCTGCAAGTCGGCCTCCTGGCCGCCATTTCTCAGTCCCTCTCTTCCCATGAATCTTGAGTCCTCAACTGCTCCCTCTCTCCATGTCCTCCTCTCTGCCTCCATCTCTGATGTGGCTGCTTCTCTGGATAAGGTCTAGCATTCCCCTTTTGCTCTTCTCAATTGATGGTCCTAAGGTCCTCTGTTTCTGGACTGTTAAGATTAACTACTTTCTTGTTTTTGTTACAAAACTTCTACTTTTACAATTGTGACAGTGGCAATCAGTTGTCATAACAACTACTCACTATTGAATCGTAAGAATCTTATCCCCATCTCTTCTCACCAGACCAGGTAGATGGTGTTCTTGAGTCACACTGTGGTCCAACACCACCTGCGGGTTCTGCCCTGCCCCCTGGTGCCCAGAGGACTCGGTTGGCCCATGCCAAGTGCTGTGGTACACCATGACCCAAGGGACGCTGTGCCTGCCACAACTGACAAGGTACCGATTCTGAGCATAGGAAGGGTGATGGCAGGTGGCTTTCTGCATCTGGCACCTCCAGATGATGAACAAGGTGATGACAATCAGCAGCACCACTCTCAGAAGGGGCACTACCACATACATGCCTTCTGTGTAGATTGCATTTGGGTACCCCTTCCAGAGTTCTATCTGCTAAAGAAGAGAAAGAGTCACTGGTACTTGAAGAAAACAGGTAATGTAGGAGGTTCCCCCAGTCACTATGTCCCAGGTGGGCCTCAGGTGAAATAAGGCTAGTCTGAAGCTCCATAGGATGTGGAACTGCTGCTCACCCTTCCACTCATGACTGACCTCTGGGGGTATCAAATAAGAAGGACTTGGTAGGACCCCTGAAGTTGGGCAGTTTGAAGGGTAGGGACAGTCCTTGGCTTCTCCATGAATCCCCTTCATTGTTTCCCCTTTGACTTAGAGTCCAGGCCCTGTTTATTCCACAGCTCCCAGTCCCAGGCTGGTACATGCCATCTGCTCTTTGTCCTCAAACACCTCCTTGACCTCATCATAACTGCAGATCTCTCCCATTTGGTGATGCCCTGGTGCAGCTCCTCCAGAAACTCATTGGCATAAAGAAACCACTTCAGGACAGAATGGGCATTCCTGGACTCTAGAAACACTGAAGACAGAGTGGACTGAGGTCAGGGATGGGATGGGCCAGGGTTCCCTTGAATCAGACTCAGTCCAGAGGACAAAGTGTGATTATGGACAATATCAGGCCACTGGCATCACTAGACTTAGTGTCATCCAATGCTTCAACTCATGGTATCAGCCCTCTCATAGATCTATGACTATACCCAGCCCTTTAGTAACAAATTTAATTATAGAATATTACAAGGATAAGTCAAAAGGTTTCATTTCATACATGCGCAAATTTTTTCTAAACAGAACATGTTGAAACATAACTTTGCGATCAGTAAATGGCTTTAGACAATTCTCTCAGTCATACAATGATCTCAGTTTTATTAGGATCTAACCTTCAAAATAAAGGTCCAATTGAAATTCCAAGGGGATTTGATGAACCAATGAAATTCATAGCATTGAAGTCAGCTCAGAAAGTTATGTCAGCTTCTTTTTGAATTACCAAAAGGGTTGTCCTAACATGTTTTCTTGAAGGACACAGGATGATCATAGGAGTTCTTTATGAAGAAGTTTTACAAATGTTGAAAATAGCATTGATAAGGAAAAGGCCAGGAAAACTGAGCTGAGGAATTCTTCCCCCCAGGATGGCATTCTTCAAGGGTAGCAAGGGTTGTTGTATGAGAATTCCAATGAGGAATTTTACCCCATCCACCATACAATTCTGACCTCACCCTACTCACACTTCTTTTTTTTTTCCCCCAAGCTTAAATAACACTGCAAAGCACCATAAGTTGAGTCCCTGAAAGATGCCAAAACTGGAGTTTTGACATAGTGTAAATTGAAGAGTTAATAATTCTTCTAGAAAGGGTTAAAGAAGGGTGTACCACCTTCAGAAGTGTATAGACATAGATGGAGGAAATGTTGAGAAACAGTAGCTTACCTTTTGATATTGTTGTTTAATGAAGGGTTCTGTGTTTTTTTTTTAGCAATACCTTTAGACTTCCCAATGTATGTGATAAATATTGCTGCAACTTTCTTAAATGTAGCAATTCCTACATTATATGAATATTTCAAACAAAATTGTTTATTAGCTACTGAGTTGGAGTCTTTTCAGATTTGTATCCTCCTTACGCTTTAATTACCACTAAATTCTCAAAAAAAGTTATTGATGTATGGTTCACAAATAGTAAAAACCATAATACTATCGCTGAAACAGCAGTAAATCTGACAAAATCAGCCACTATAGAAACTGGCAGCAAAGAAAACTATAATGAACGCATGCTATTAGCTTGTGCAGGCAAAACCACGTGATTCAAAGTGGCATTGTAATTTGGAAGTAATGACATCTCTGACCAGAGCACTTTCTTGTTGTAGTTAAGTGCTGTTGAATCCATTCCAACTCATAGCTACCCTGTATGGGGTTTCCAAGGAACAACTGATGAGTTTGAACTACCAACCTTGTGGTTCAAACTGACCTTATAGTCCAGGGCTTTATCCCACAGTGCCACAGCAGAACTCCAGAGCACTTTAGATGGTTCAAAAAGTAAACTAATATAGAGCTTTATTTGGCCTTGTAGGTAATCAAAATGTTTTGGATGCTATAGCTAAATACAGAGTTAATTTCTTTTGAAAGAATAAGAAATTTCAATTGAAACACTGCACAAAAATGGCAAAGGCAGTCATTTTTGTGTCACCCCTTCTGATAGTGTCAGCTGGTGCAGTTAACTCCCCTTGTATCCCCCCACCTAGTGACACCACTGCATGAGAACAAGAGAGCGAGCAGACGCCAGATTCAAAGTGTCCCAGACCCAGGTCTCTGTGATGCCAGGATCATCCCATGGACCTATAAAAAGTCCAAACCAAGCTAGTCACCATCCAGTCAACTCAGACTCATGGTGACCCTGTGTGTGTCAAAATACAGCTCCCCCATAGGCTTTCTTTTGGGGAGTAGATTGACAGGTCTTTCTTTCATTGTGCCTCCAAGTGTACTGGAACATCCGTCCTTTCATTTAGCTTCTGAGAATGTAAACTGCACCTCACTGGGACTACTCAATAAGGGCCAGGCCTCTGGATGGTAAAACAAGGACACTGAGAATCAATGGCCTTCCCCAAGGCAGTCTGGCATACATCTTGCTAGGACAGATCAGGGAATAGGGTAGACATGGATCTGAGAATCCCTCGGGGAAAGGCAAAGAACAGGTTTATTGTGAGTGTTTAAGTCCTTGTAGACTGGACAGATCCCTCTTGTAAAACTATCACTGGGTGGTGGTTATCCCTAATTATCACAAAGGAAGGAAGCTCAGCTACAGTGGGGCTGTTGGGGTGGATGAACTGAGACTTTGGAGGATGAAAGAAGAGGTGACATTGGCTCCTCTATTCATCGATCAGTGGGGCCTCATCATTGTTGTGGCTACCAGCCTCCTTTGTGCTCAGGGAAGGGGAAAGGAGCCCATTGGGAACTGGTCATAGGGCCACCTAAAGAAAGGAAAATTTCCCCACGAGCCCCCACTCACCAGCCTTGATGCTCCCTCAATTCCAGCATCTCACTTGTCTGGTAAAGGTGAAAAACAGAGTTGCTGTGAAATTACATTCAGAGCCCTGTGAAGCACCCATTGGCCTGGGTCAATGGTCAAAGAGTACCTCTATGCAGCCACTCATAGTTCTGTGGGTCTCATTCTTCCCCAAGTTAATTCAGACTCATAGTAACCCTATAGGACAGAGTAGAATGTCCCATAAGGTTTCCAAGACTGTAAATCTTTACAGAAGCAGACTTACTCAATTTTCTCTCTTGGGTTAGAATCACTGACCTTTTGGCTAGCTTCACCCACTATGCCAATGGACCTCTCTCCCTATAGCCTAGTAGACCTAAAGCAAACTGTTTTGTTATGTCCCCAAGAATGTCTTATAACAGTCTAGACAACCAAAGGTTAACAAGAGAAATCTCCTATAGGATGAGGCACCTCCTTTCTTGCTTTCCAGATATTTCTGAATTGGAGAAGGCCTTAGAGATCAGTGAGGACATGATGCCCAGAAAAATTGGGTACTTAAATAAAGTTATGGTAATCAACAGTGACAAAGACGAGACCTGAACTCAGAATTGAGTTTTATCCTGATGACAAAATGATAACGTGAATGACAAGTACAGCCCTTGACAGCAGGTAGGACATGTTTAGGAAACAGGCACTGGTAAAGCTTCCCACTGCTATTACCATCTCAAAAGCCATGGCCCAGCTGGGACTAGGACCAAATTCCCCCAAAGCACAACACAGTCATCTTCTTACTCAACCTGCCAAGTCTACTATGCTCAAGCAAGTCCAGGTGATCCAATGTATTCACAGCCTCTAGATAAGTAGGCAGAACACCTAGAATCTTCTCCAAACAGGTACCTCTCCTGTAGTTGCCCAATGGAACACAGCATCTGAGTACCAAGACATTTATTGAACAAATTTTCTGGAATATAAATTGTTGTTCAAACCACTGTCTCCTTTTAGGGAGCTTTCCAGAGGGTGCAGCGCACTGTTCACCTTCACAAGATATACACAGATCTCTGAGCCCTGGCCACACTGTCCACATTTGGGCTCAATCACTCCATCTCTTCTATATCCAAGCAAGAGCTCTGTTTTTATGACTAACTAGATACAGGACACACAAATTGTGCAAACCATTGCACTATCCTCTTTGCCCAGATTGCCAGGAAGTTCAGCATTAACACTGATATTGATTGCTAACTACATGAATCTTGGAAGCCTGGCTCCTAAACACATAGGTTTCTCTCCAACAACACAGTCTACTGTTTCCTATTTATGTTTTAAGAGGCTTGTTGTATATTTATTTCATAATATGTCTTCTAATTCCTTTGAAAAACAGGTAGGATCAAAATCAGAACTCAATTTCAAGCAAAATGAAAAATAGCAAAGCTCACATCCTTTAGAGCCTCACAATCACTCCCCACCCCCCAACAGACAGCCTGCCATCATGAGAAGAACTGGTCCTCAACATTTAGAAGAGCAAAGAAATAAAAGGATCTCAGACTCCTCTTTCATTATAAATCTCTGAGGTTGCCCCTGAGCCAGTGCTGTTTGAGGGAAGGAGTGGGCATAGCTCACCTAAAGCAAGTTGTTGATGGTATAAACATGGAGGTACAGTATGAAGGCAAGGATGCACAAAAGCCTGACTGATAAGGGAAGGCAGACAATAGGTATTTCATTGCTTATTGAAGAGAATCACAAGGTGTTTTAAAATGTTTACTGTGAAAAATTCTATCACAGCTTACACATAGTCGACTTCTATCCCAAACACAACTGACTCTGGTGAATGCATGTACACCCACATGTGTCATCACCGCAGTGTGGATTGTGACACCAGTGGGAGTCATGAGCTTATTGGTAAGTACCCACCAAGCCAAGAAAGTACCCTGTTTAAGCAGTTCACCTGGCATGGCCTGTCCAATCAGCCATTCTGCAGCTGCCACCACCTTCGCTGCCACAGTTGCAGCTGCTGTTGATAAGACCTGTCCCCTCCCCAAAATGTAATGCCCGCTTCTTCCCCTACAAATATACCATTGCTAGGCTGTCACTATGGCAACAAGGCAGCAGCTGAGAGCTCCAAGACAGACTGCCACTGCAGTCAGGTATGGCAGTGTCCCTCCTGCCCCTCATGGTTATGAAGCACTGCCCATAAGCCCATAGTATTGAACTCTCTCCTCATAGGAACACGTAGCAGACCGAAAGGTGCTAAGGAAGGAAAATAGGAGCTAGTTGCCACACAGCCTTACCTTAATTGCAACCAAGATCCAAACCCCCAAATCACCCCACTCTGGGGGCCTACAGTCCCCACAATTCCTTCTCCTGGCCTCCACATCCTAGCCTTTGGCAAGACTTCTGTGACCTCTGGATCTCATAAGTTACTGACCCATCCGTGGCATGTTCACTCCCAAACTAGGCACACACTCTAACTATGGGATACCCCTTGCCTAGTGATGTTAAGGTGAGTCCAGGCCCAGCCTCAACACTCCTCCTTGTCTTGCCAAGGGTCCTGCCCCACCCACCTGCTCCCCAGCCCCTCCTGCCTTGGGATCTTCCACTGGCTTAGGCCCTGGAACCCTGCCCCTCTCATTTCTCACCCCACTGCATACAAGCCTTCCCTAGCACCCCAACCCACCCCATCTTCAAAGGGTCGGAGACAGGGCCAGGGCCTTATCAGCTTCTAGGGCACAGGGTCCAGGTGCTGTCCTTGGTATGCCCTGGAATGGTCCTTGAGTGACCCAACGCAGCCCCCCGCGCAGACCCTAGAGTCCCCATCACTTTCACCTGCCTGCTCCGAGGGGATACCCCGAAATGCCAAGTACCAGGAGCGGTGAGTGGGCCACAGCCCAGGATTCAGATGGATCTGGATGAGGCCATGTGCTGCCAATGGCTGAGTGCCCTGGGCTTCTTCGCCTACTCCCCCACTCTTCCTGGAAGCACAGGCTGCCTTAATGTTAAATCTGAGCTTTGGGACTGCATCGCAAGGTAGGAGGACCTGGGATCAAACGTGAATGTGCCTGGAAGCCTGCTCAGAGTATTAGGTGGGAAGTCCTTCAGTGGCTTGTCTGGGGGAGTTCTGGGCACACCACCAGGCCGGCTGGGAGCAGAGCAAGATGATTTCCAAATAGGAGATTAGGGACCTCCAGAGTGTCTTCCCTTAGTTTGGTACTGCTGTGAACAATCCCACCCCTATCTTAGACAGGGGACAGCCAGTCCCTTCCCGCTCCTCTACCCTACCTTGCCCTATGTGTGCCCATCCATTCCAGTGACCTTCCTTGACCCTCTTTGTGCTCTTCGGGCCCTCTGTGCCCTCTCCCCAGTGAAAGCACGGGTGGAGAGGGGACTCACAGAAAAAAACAGGATTTCCTGGGGTTTAGGATTGGTTTTCTTTTAGAGGGCACCCCCCCTCCCCCAGGGCCAAGGATTTTGGACTTTCCCTCACAGCGAGGGGCAGGGGAGCATACCAGTCTTGGGTAAAGTGCTGCTCCTTGGTGACTGACTTATGATGTTCCTGGTCCATCAACATGACCCCGCCCTGATCCTAACAGCCACCATGCTAAGTTGTCACAATTGTTGAAATGGAGTCTTTTTTATTTTTTGTAAGTTTTTATTGTGAATTGAGTGGTAGTTTATATGGTACAACATCGGTTTTACACTCATAGTTTCGTTGCAACGATTATACTCCTCTCCATACATCATTATTTGCTTCTATTCCCTCTGTTTCTGTTTGTTGTTTGTTTTTGATGTACACAAAAACACTCAGGAATATATAATAATTTAAACAACCAAAGGGCACATTCTACAAGCCTGACTCCTGGCCACCAGAACACAGTCGTTCTCTTTCCATGAGTCTGGAGTCCTCAGCTGCTCCCCCTCTCCATCACCCCATCTCTGCATCCATCTCTGGTGTTGTTGCTTCTCTGGATAGGGTCTCCCATTCTGCTTTGTGTTCTTCTTCCTGATGGTCCTAGGGTCTGTTGTTCCTGGAATGTAAGATTAAATACTCCCCCCTTTTTGTTAAAAAAAAAACTTCTACCTTTACAGCTGTGATAATCGCAATTAGTCATGATTGAATAAGAATCTTATCCCCATCTCCTTTCCAGACCAGTCTAGACAAGATGAAAACTATTTAGTGGGGATTCTACCTTACCATACACACTCTGAAATTAAACTCTCTCTTAAAAACTTGTAAGCCAGTCACTTTGTACCTTTAAAGCCTTAGGTAGCCAATGTCTAAGTTTCCCATCCCTATCAACCTTGTGTACAGAGGGGATGGGAATGATCCTTGATGTGAGGATTCCTTCCCTCTTAGTTGGTATTTTGAGGATTACTGGTGTGGGTTAATGCACCAGACTTCAAAGCCATTTGAACTGCAAGGTCGGTAGCTCAAGCTTACCAGCTGCTCCTAGGAAACCCTAATCAGGGTCGCTATTGGGTCAGAACTGACTCGACAGCACTTAACAACAACAAACATCCATGAGTATAGGTCAAGTTCATCAAATTATGGCAATGTACACTTGTTTCCTTTATCAAAATATAAAATTTGTCTTCCTCTAGTTGAGTTCTGATCATCCAGCCATCAAAGCTAGGTCAAATAGGTACTATCTGCAAGTTTGGACATTTTTGTATGTATTCCCTCACTTCATGTCATTGTTGCATTTCCCCCAATTCCACTCACCAGTAGACCAACGTGGTCACTAATAAGCTTACATGCCTGGTTGTGTATTCCCTTTGAGTTTCAGTTTTGAAAGGGGATTTGTCCTAATGGGACTTGATTGCTTGGAAATGGAATCATTCTGATCAGATTGGTGCTATGATCTTGAGCAAGAGACTCAACCTCTCTGCATCTCAGTTTCCACCTCTGTCAATGGGTTCATTTAGTAGTACACTTTGGTTACATACTTGTCCCTTTTAGGATCCTGGGGTACAGGGACCTTGTCTATGCCTGTGTCCCTCATACACAGCAGGCTCTCACTGGGTCTTTGCAGAGCTGAGGCAGGATGGGCAGAGCAGAAGTGAGGAGGTACAGTGACATTAGACCTGAAACCTACCTCCATGTTATGCCTCAAACCAACAGCAGATCTGGCTCTTGCTTTCTACCTGCACTGAGCGGAATCTTGGGAAGTCAGATTCCTCTAGACTCATTAGCTTCCTTCAAGGGCTTTCTAACTCCATTAGGAAGACTCCAGACACTAATAGGAGTGGCTGGGGAAGGTTGCCTGCTTCTCTTCCTCCCCAACACCACCTGTTTTTAGATCTTGACCTGGATATATTAGAATTGGGAGATGGCAGAATAGAGAGGAATCCAGGATAGCTCTCAGGCTTCTAGACTGAGGAAAAGCAAAGAGGGATATAAAGACTAGGAGTTCTAGGACAATATCAGAACTGCAGATATATATTGAGTAGCATTTGTTGTTTTTATAAGTTGCCATTGAGTTGTTTGTGACTCAATGATATCCCATGTAGAACAGAAAAAAATATTGACCAGCCCTGTGTCATCCTCATGTTGATTGGTCTGCTCAAGTCCATTGCTGTGGTTACTGTGTATTTTGAGCACTTTCAAACCTAGGGTGATCAATTTCCAGTACTACATCGGACGTCTGCTGTGCTGCATAAGATTTTTCATTGGCTGATTTTCTGAAATAGATCACCAGGCCTTTCTTCTTAGTCTGTCTTAGTCTGGAAGCTCCCATGAAACACTCCATCATGGGTGACACTGCTGGCATTTGCAAACTTGTAGCATCACAGAAGCACACAAGCAACTAGAGTAGGAGGTGGAAGCAGAATTGAGTCAGTATTGAAAGTGATAAGACTGGATGAAATAGCAAGAACAACAGCCCAATAACAACCTGAGATGATCCAAAGTTAAGCATGGGTTAGATGAGGAGGGCCAGCTAAAGAAGCCAACTGAAGAACAGGTCTCACAGAGAAGAAGTGAGCAAATATTTCAAAATCCGTGGACTGAACACGAGGAGGACAAAGAATGGACCAGGTATTTAGTAATGTGTAATTCATAAATGGCCTTTATAGGAGCAATTTCTGGACATAGGAAGTGTACAAAGGCCAATCAGAGTGGGTTCAACTAAGACTGGGAAGAGAGGGATTGCAAACAACAAGTACTGACAACTCTTTTGAGAGCTGAGAAATGAAATGGTGGTTGTAGGAATAGAAGAAGCAGCATAAAACACATTGTTTTACAACAGGAGAAACTATTGCATGCATACCAATGAGACAGTACAGAGGTAAACTGATGGAGGAGAGAGATCTCAGATGCAGAACAAAGGGGGCAGTGCTGGGGGACTTACAGAAAACAGGAAGGTGGCCACCCACTGAGAGTGAGGGTTGGGAAGGGTATTTGAGGAATGAGGAGAGAAGGCTTGAAATCGTTTTTTGGGAAGGGGAAGATGGTAATGGTAATGGAATATGGTAACTGGGCTGTTTTAAGGACCCACTTGAGGTCTAATGGCCATTAATTTAAAGGGAAATTAGTCAGCATGTCTGCTGAAGTCTCTTTAGCTGGAAGTCTTCAGGCAATAGCAGAGTCAGAGGCAGTAGAGAGTTGGGTTTCATCAAGGTTAAAATTTTGTAACAAAGTTTACCTAGGCTGATGTGACAACAATGAAACACCACAAATGGGTGGCTCTAAAGAGGATACATTTATATTCTCATACTTTTGAAGGCTAAATGTCTAAATCAGGATATCCATCATGTTGGTGCTTCTCATGGGCCTTTCTCATAGTTTTTGGCATCTGTCGGTAATCCTTGATGTTCCTTTGATGTAGAGGATACTCATATGGCATCTGTCTGCAAGTCTCCCTGGTGCATGTGTGTGTGTCTGTATCTAACCTGGTCTTTTTATAAGACATCACTCAGAAGTAATTAGCTTAGAAGCTACTCTGTTTTGGTGGTTGTTGTTAGGTACCATTGACTCGGTTCAGACTCACAGCAACTCATGTAAACAGAATGACATACTGTTTGGTCCTGCATCATCCTCACAATAATTGCTGTTCTTGAGCCCAGTATTACAGTCACTGTGTCAATCCATCTTGTTGAGGATCATCCTTCTTCTGCTGTGGTGGTGGTGCTGGTTATGTGCCGTGGAGTTGGTTCCAACTCATAGCGACCCTGTACAGGGTTTCCGAGGCTGTAAATCTTTACAGGAACAGAACGCCTCATCTTTCTCCCGCAGAACAGCTGGTAGTTTCGAACTGCTGACCTTGCGGTTCGCAGACCAATTTGTAACCATTACGCTACCAGAGCTCCTTAAGATCTCATTTATATAATAAAATCAAGCTTATATTTTTAAATAGGCCATATTTACAGATATAGGGGCTAGGACTCCCATGTCTTTTTTTGTTGTTGTTGTGGGGGGTGGGGGGGTAGGGACAATTCAATCCATAACAACAGATGAAAAACTAAAAGAAACTAGAGAGAACCTGCAGGAGTTGAGTGTGTATTCAAGAAAGAAATGCTGGTGACTGGCTGTGGATTTTAGCTAGGATAAGGAAAGAAGATAGGACATAAACAACATTTGTTGAATGACAGTGAAAAAATAATAGGATCAATGGTTTGAAGGTCTCAGTGAGGACTAAAGGATTGTTGAAGTTGTATTTCTGAAGGACTGAGATAATGGTTGGAAAGTGGGGTGAGTGAAATGGAGATTATGGATTATTAAGGATTCTTGAATTGTGTTCATCACAGAGCTGGGGAACTAGAGATAGGGCCAGGTGACCATTATGAAGCCCATCTGGAATTTTGCCATCCTTTCCACACCGCCCCTGCTCCAGCATACACACACACACCCTAAATCTGGAAAAGATACTCAGCCCAACAAACTTCCAAGGAGACTCAACCCTGGTATATTTCATTTTTCCTACTGCCACCTCCTGGACACTGTAGGCACTGTAGAACCACCATAACACCTCCCCAAGCACCTTCAAAAGTCCATTCTTGTAGATGCAATGTGCAGTTCAGTAGGTGTGGGCACTGTGTCAGGCCGTGCAATATGTGCATCTTCAGCTGTGTAACGTTTTTCCTTTCCATCACAGGTGCACATCTTTTAAAGATGACTTCTAGCTTTCAGGTACCTACATATGTGAATCATCTCACCAAAGCTGATGTTTACAGTAACAATATTCCAGAGTGGACATTCATATACCACTACAAGATGATTCATGGTCCAACATTTTGTATGAGCCATCCTAATCAGGAAGCATTCCAGAAAGTTATAAGCACCATTCCACAGCCTTTGTTGATGGTTAGATTGCTACTCCAGTGAGGTCAAGGTCTAACTGGAATTCTTGTTTGTCAGGTTGTATACATTAGGTATGCTCTAGATGAACAGAGTACAGTGAACAAAACCAACTATAGGCAGTACCTTCTTGGATGTAATAGACAATACAATATCTATCTTGTTTCATTAAATCTGAGATGGCATCAGCTGCCTGACCTGGACACTGTATATCATCTACAGTACAAAGGGCAGGGGAGAGATAAATGCTTCTAGTTAAGCTATGCCACAATGCTTGCTTAGCATATATTATTCTTATTTTAAAATTATAGAAATATCTCCTTTAGATTTAGTAAGACATTTCTATTTATCCTACATTTCACTGATGCTTTCATAAAAAGTAAAATAGAAGCAAAATAAATCAGTAAAAATAAACCCAAAAGAAGTTCACAATCAGACTGCAATTCATCTGAAACACTTTTGGATCCAGACAACTGAAATGTCCCTGTTGACTGTGAGGCCAAGAATAGAGTAAAGCTTTCAAGACCTTCTTTTACTAATGGGTAACAAAACACTCAGAATGAAGAGAAACCCATGTAACATCCATTATTAATCAGAACATGAACATATATGAAGTATGAATCTAGGAAAATTGGAAGGTGTCAACAATGAAATGGAATGCATAAACATCAAAATCGTAAGTATTATTAGTGAGCTGAAATGGACTGGCATTGGCAATTTTGAATTTGACAGCCATATAGTTTACTATGCCAGGAATGACAAATTGAAAAGGAATGGTATCATATTCATCATCTAAAACAACATATCAAGATCTGTCTTGAAATTTAATTCTGTCAGTTATAGGATAGTATCCATACATCTGCAAGGAAGACAAGTTAATACCACCACTATTCACACACCAACCACTAAAGCCAGTGATGATGAAATTGAAGAATTTTACCAACTTCTTCAAGGAGGTCTGGTAGCAGAGTGGTTACAAGTCGGTCTGTTAACCTCAAGGTCAACAATTCACAACTATCAGCCGTTCCGTGGGAGAAAGATGAAGTTTTCTGCTTCCCTAAACATTTACAGCCTCAGAAACCATGTCAGGGTCACTATGAGTCAGAACCGACTCCATGGCACACCAACAACAACAACTTCTTCACTCAGAAATTAATTGAACATACAATCAAGATGTATTGATAATTACTGGTGATTGGAATACAAAGGTTGGAAACAAAGAAGAAGAATCAGTGGTTGGAATATATGATCTTGGTGATAGAAACGATGCTGGAGAGGGCATGATAGAATTTTGAAAGGCCAATGATGTCTTCATTGCAAATAGCTTTTTTAAACAAAATAAAAAATGACTATACACATGGACCTTACTAGCTGGAATACACACAAATCAAATTAACTACACCTGTTGAAAGAGACGTAGAAAAGCTTCATGTCATCAGTCAAAACAAGGTCAGGGGTAGACTGGAACACACCATCAGTTGCTCATATGCAAACTCAGGCTGAAGCTGAAGAAAATTAAAACAAGTCCATGAGAGCCAAAATATGACCTTGTACAGATACCATCTGAAATTAGAGATCATCTTAAGAACAGATTTGATGAATCAGATACTAATGACTAAAAAACCACAAGAGTTGTGGGATGGCATCAAGAACATCATACAGGAAGAAAGTAAAAATCATCAAGAAGACAAGAGAGAAAGAAAAGACCAAAATGGATGTCAGAAGACACTCTGAAACTTGCTTTGCAGCATACATATGCTAAAGGAAATAGAAGAAGTGATCAGATGCCAGAGCTGAACATAAAATTTCAAAGGACAGCTTGAGAAGACAAAATCAAATATTATAATGGAATGTGCAAAGACTTTGAGTTAGAAAGCCAAAATGGAAAACAAAACATGATCAGCATTTTTCAAACAGAAAGAACTATAGAAAAAAAATCAAGCCTCTGCTTGAAACACTGAAGGATTTTGTGGCAAAGCATTGAATGATGTATAAGCCATCAAAAGAAGATGGAAGGAATACACAGAGTCACTGTAACAAAAGGAAATGGTTGATGTTCAACCATTTCAAGAGGTAGCATATGATCAAGAGCCAATGTTACTAAAACAAGAAGTTCAAGTTGCAAAGAACAAGTCTCCGTGAACTGATGAAATACAAATTGAAATATTTTCACAAATCGATGCAGCACTGCAGACACTCACCTATGTAGAAATTTGGAAGGCAGTTACCTTGCCAAGTGATTGCGAGAGATCCATATTTATGCCCATTCCAAAAAGAGGAGACCCAATGAAATGTGGAAAGCATTGGATAATATCATTAATATTGCATTCAAGTAAAATTTTGCTGAAGATAATTAAAAAACAGCTGCAACAGTACATTGACAGGGAACTGCCAGAGGCTCATGCCAGATTCAGATGAGGAGGGGGAATGAGGATATCACTGCTGTCGTCAGATGGATCTTAACTGAAAGTAGAGAACACCAGAAAGATGTTTACCTGGTTTTCGATTGTGTGGATCATGATAAGCAATCAACAACATTGGGGAGAATGCGTATTCCAGAGTACTTAATTGTGCTCACTAGGAACCTATACATAGACCAAGAGGCAGTCATTCAAACAGAACAAGGGGATAGTGGATGGTTTATAATTAAGAAAGGTGTGTGCCAGTGTTGTATTCTTTCACCATGGTTATGAAAACTTTACTCTCAACAAATATTTAGAGAATCTGGATTACATGAAGAAGAACATGGCATCAGGATTGGAGGAAGACTCATTAACAACCTGTAATATGCAGGTGATACAACATTTTTTGCTGAAAACAAAGAGGACTGCTGATGAAGATCAAAGACCACAGCCTTTGGTATGGGTTGCACCTCAATGTAACAAAAACAAAAATCTTCACCACTGGATGAATAAATAATAACAAGATAAATAGAAAAAAGATTGAAGTTGTCAAAGCCTTCATTTTGCTCAGATAAAATCAACATTCATGGAAGCAGCAGTCAAGAAATCAAATGACAAATGGCATACTGAGTTATGTAAATAAGTTGCACAAGACTTCTTTAAAGTGTTTAAGAACAAAGATGTCAGTTTGAGGACTGAAGTGCACCTGACCCAAGCCATGGTATTTTCAATAGCCTTGTATACATGTGAAGGTTGGACGGTGAATAAGGAAGATAGTAGAAGAATTGATGCATTTGAGTTATGGTGTTGGAGGAAAATGTTTAAACAAACAAATTTTTAAATTTTTAAACAAACAAAACTATGTTAGAAGTGCATTCAGAGTGCTCCTTGGAAGCCAGGATGTCCACACTTCGTCTCTCATATTTCAGACATATTGTCAGGAGGGACCATATCCAGAAGGATTTCTCATGTTTGGTAAAGTGGAGGGTCAGAGAAGAAGAGGAAGACCGCCAACAAGATGGATTGGCACAGTGGTGGCAGCGATAGGCTCAGGTGTAACACGTAGAAAGCTTGCTCAACTCTTAATTTTGAGTCAGCATTGTGTAAGATGCACACATTAAGATATCACTTGCTGTTGTTGTTGCTGTTAGGAGCCATTGAGTGGGTTCCGACTCATAGCAACCCTATGCACTACAGAACAAAACACTGTCCACCCGCCCGTCCCCAGCCCTGAGCCAGGAAGGGCTGGAGGTTTAGTACCCAAGGAACCTGAAAGGAGGACTGGTGAGGTTCAGCCCGGCCACTCAAGAGAAGGCTGTGCTTTCCAGTCGTAGGTCATGTCTCTCAATCCTTCAGATGGAAGTATTTCCACCTGGTTGTGATAAAGCTGGAAGAGAACATAAGTTGACCCAAATTCATGCATTTGTTAACCGAGTTGGGACCAAACATCACAAGTATTGATCCTTGTACAGCAAAAATATAGTGCAAGGGACTTCCGGTACCCCACTGAGGCAAGATGACATGGGTAAGGAGGGTTCCAAGGACAAAGGGGGAGATCTCAAGGAGGAGGCTGTCCGGTAGTGGACTCAAAACCCTCAAATCACCATAAGGCTCAGGGCATCTGCCTCCTCTACTCGCTTTTTCAAAAAATCACGCCATGGAGGAATTTTTGGCATTTTGAACTTTCACCCACCACTGCAGGCAGCAACTGCCCCGGGGTCCTGTAGAGCTTTGAGGGCGGGGCTAGAACCAGCCCAAACGGAGAATCTC
>NW_006408819.1:1587036-1589069 GCF_000296735.1 Chrysochloris asiatica
ACAGCTAAAAAGATAAAACAATCTGAAGACAATCTAAGATACATGCTGGATAACATGAAGAGGAATAATGTAAGAATTATTGGCATTCCGGAACAAGAAGAATCAAGGAAATCTACAGAGGAGATAGTGGAAGAGCTTCTAGAGGAAAACTTCCCTAACATCATTAAAGATGAGAAAATATATATACATTCAAGAAGCCCAACATACCCCAGAAAGGATAGACTCCAAAAGAAAATCTCCAAGACATATAATAATCAAGCTCTCCAAAACCAAAGACAAGGAAAAAATACTAAGAGCGGCCAGGGAGAAGCAAAATATGACTTATAAAGGCACACAAATTAGATTAAGCACTGACTATTCAGAACAAACCATGCAGGCAAGAAGGCAATGGGAAGACATATACAAAACCCTGCAGGAAAAAAAAAACAAAAACTGTCAACCAAGAATCATCTATCAAGCAAAACTATCAATCAAATACGATGGCACAATCAAAACATTCCAGGATAAACAGAATCTGAGGTAATTAATCAAAACCATCCCAGCACTTCAAAACATCCTAAAGGGAGTTCTGGGGATGGAGAACCAACAAGAACAGACAACAAACAGAGATTGACAGGTATGGCAACACCACCTGGAACACAGTAAACAGAAAGCAGAGTCCAGAACAGAACGAGATTACAACAAGCTCAAGGGAACCCAGAGATTGACTGAAAGACATAAACATATCAATGTCAAAGAAGGGACAAACACAGCAACAAAAGCACAGGTGGTGGAGATGCCAGGTAAATTACAGGTTGCAATGGAATATCCTAAATGCAAAGAAAATCAAGTGGCCTACAAGGTAACCCCAAAGAAAGTTAACACCCCACAACAGATCCTGAACATGAATTCCCAAACAGAACAACCAAACAAACTAGGAAGAAACCAACAAGAATCAACTCAAAAAACACAAACCCAATACAAGAAGGTAAGCAGAACCAAAGAACGAACAACACCACCAAAAAAGTAACACAATGACAGTAATCAACTCATACCTATCAATAATTACATTGAATGTAAATGGACTGAATGCACCAGTGAAGAGATAAAGAGTGCCAGAATGGATAAAAAAAAACAAGATCCATCAATATGCTGCCTCCAAGAGACACACCTTACACACAAAGACAAAAACAGACTAAGAGTCAAAGGATGGAAAACAACTTACCAAGCCAACAACAGCTCTAAACAAGCAGGAGTCGCAATATTAATCTCCAACAGAGTAGACTTTAAAATAAAAACATGGATAAGAGACAAAGAAGGACACTATCTCATGATCAAATAATTGAACAAGAAAACATAACCATAATAAACATCTATGCTCCCAATGAAAGAGCACCAGGATACATGAAGCAAACCTTAATGGAATTGAAGAAAGAAATATATAAATCCACAATTATAGTAGGAGATTTCAACACACCACTCTCAAAAAGGGATAGAACAACCAGAAAGAAACTCAACAATGCCACAGAGGAACTTAACAACACAATCAACCAACTTGATCACATAGATATATACAGAGCATTCTACCCAACAGAGTCACAATACACATTCTTCTCCAGTGCACATGGAAATTCTCCAGAATTGACCATGTGTTAGGCCACAAAGCAAGCCTCCATAAATTCACAACCATCAAAACTCTACAGAGCATCTTCTCAAACCACAACACTATAAGACTAGAAATCAACAATAAAAAGCCCAAATCAATAAAGTCAAATACATGGAAGCTGAAAAACACCCTGCTAAAAAGCGACTGGGTAAAAGAAGAAATTAAACGTGAAATAACAAAGTTCCTAGAAACAAACGAGAATGAAAACACAACATACCAAAATCTTTGGGACATGGCGAAAGCAGTCCTGAGAGGTCAATTTATTGCGATAAATGCACACATCCAAAAAGAGGAAAGAAACAAAATCAAAACGTTAACACAGCACCTTCAACAAATAGAAGTAGACCAGCAGAGAGAACCTACAGTCACCAAAAGAAGGGAAATAATA
>NW_006408819.1:1592264-1594157 GCF_000296735.1 Chrysochloris asiatica
GAAAAATACTGCATAGGACCACTACTGTAAAAGACTAAGAAAAAGAACCCATACTAATCCACTAAAGTGGATTCCTAGCAGCTCGCTAGGACGTAGGGGTAGGAATAAGGGAGGGAGGAGAAGGTGGAGCACAGGGCAGGGAATAGAAATAGGATAATCTGGATATTGGGGAGGGGGGCAATATCCAAGTAGAGAGAGGGGAATGGAAGAACAAGGCAGACGGGAGAACAATTAGGCAGGTATGAATGAG
Source organism: Chrysochloris asiatica (assembly GCF_000296735.1). Classification (NCBI taxonomy): domain Eukaryota; kingdom Metazoa; phylum Chordata; class Mammalia; order Afrosoricida; family Chrysochloridae; genus Chrysochloris; species Chrysochloris asiatica. Next base: position 1,592,515 of record NW_006408819.1, read on the forward strand.
CTAAATGAGACACAGGTAAAAAATGAATCTAGGCACAGCCTTGGAACAACAGGGCTCTGGGATCCAGAGACTGGGACAGGGTTGGAATGGGGAAAAGTGGGGAATAATGTTGAGATACTTAGCTGACTTTTGAACCTTGGTTTTCCATGCATTATAATATAAAACAGTCACTGGAGGGAGAGTGAAAGGAATAACCAGAAATATCACCATAGAAAGCTTATAAGTCCATCTTCTGCCTATAACTAGTTGGAATACCTAAAATGGGGCTACAATGTGAAGGAGTGAAGGAGGTCTCATGAGGAGCCTCTGCACTGCATGAAACTATAGAAGGAATCCTGAATCTCATCCAGACCTTCAGAGAAGGGAAAGTTTCCTCTTGAAAGGACAAGCAGACCAGCCTGGAGCAGCCAGAAAACCAGAAGACACTTCTTGAAAGAAAGACCTACAGGAAAAATACAAGACAACAAGGGCAGTCCGACTGTTACCACAAGAACAAGCAAGCTGTCTGCCCAGGAGATATCAAGGCAAGCAATCGGGTCCTCTCAGCGCAAATCCTCCTCCAAGACTAAGACATAATGGGAAAACGCATTCTGATTGGCGACCACACACGTCACCCATAAAGAGAAGTGACCTAAGAACATTGAAGAAGCAGCATCTTTCAGCAGACTATGGAGAGCCCAGGTAGAGACCTAGTCAGCTAGCAGTGAGGCAAGACCTGGGGACTCATGGGCTCAGAGTCAGTGACACAACCACAGAGGACTAGGGAGGAGACTAGGGAGGAGACCAACTGATAAGAAGAGGGCGGACAGACGCAGGAACACCCACACCTGCAGATGATACCCACTTGCCATGGCTCCAAGGATGGGACGAACAAAGCTCAACCCGAAGAAGAAAGAAGAGGGGAAGAAAAAAAAAAAAGTGTCATCTGATACAGTCTGATAAACTGGACATCCATGTATAAATGCAGTAGCTCAAAAGAGTAAACAAATCCCTGCTCCAAGAATTATTCCCACCCCCTCCACACAAAGAGTAGATAGGGATGGGCAACTTGAACATTGACTAACCAAAAGTGGGAGAAGGGATACAAAGGTAAGAAGTAACTGGCTTACAAGCTTTCAAGAGGGAAACTAGATCCACGGGGCGGGGAGGAAGTTGGAGTCTCCAGTGAGTAGTGTCCGACCTGTCTGGGAGGGGCAGATGAAAGGAAATGCGGATGGGTCCCTTGGGATGCAAGGGTGAATGATTGTCACCAGGACTAATTGTGAGGACTGATAATGTAAGGGTGGACATTTTATAGCAAGGAGGAGAGTGATCAACCTTTCAGTCTAGGATCGCAGGGCCCTGGGACCATCAATGGAGAAGAGCGGAGAGTGGGACCCCACCCAGAGGAGCAGTGAGGACAGAGACTGAGACAGAGAGGATGACGTGAAGAGAGAGGACGACGCGAAGAGATGGAGTGCCTGGGGACTAGGGATCCAGAGAGGGAGAGGGGCTTTGTGCTGAGGACCTTGAGGGGCGGGTGGGCGGGATTGTAGGGTATACCCTTTGGTTGGGCGATGATGCATGGATGGGATGGTAACTATGGCAATGAGACAATGTATGATGGAATGAATGTAAAACTAATGTTCCCCCATGTAGACTAT
>NW_006408819.1:1594257-1612344 GCF_000296735.1 Chrysochloris asiatica
TGACACAAAGATATGGAGTGCCTGGGGACTAGGGATCCAGAGAGGGAGAAGGGCGATGTGCTGAGGACCGTGAGGGGAGGGTGGGCGGGATTGTAGGGTATACCCTTTGCTTGGGCGATGATGCATGGACGGGATGGTAACTATGGCAATGAGACAATGTATGTTGGAATGAATGTAAAACTAATGTTCCTCCATGTAGACTAGCATACAATAAACAATAAAACATTAAAAAAAAAAAAAAAAAAAAAAAAAACACTGTCCAATTCTGCACCATTCTCACAATGGTTAAGCACGAGCCCATTGCTGCTGCCACTGTGACAATCCATCTTACTGAGGGTCTTCCTCTTTTATTTGCTGAACCTCCACCACACCTTGCATGATGTCCTTCTCCAGGGACTGGTCCCTCCCTATATATATAATACATCCTGGCTTCTCAGGAGTATTCTGACTGTACTTCTTGCAACACAGATTTTTGTTGTTGTCGGTCTTCTAGCAGCCCATGGTACCTTCAATATTCTTCTCCAACACCCTAATTTAAAAGCATCAATTCTTCTACATTTTCCTTATTAACTGTCCAACTTACACGTGCACAGGAAGCTATTGAAAATGCCATGGTTTAGATCAGGCACACACTATTCTTCAAACTGACATCTTTGCTACTGAACACTTTAAAGAGGTCTTGTGCAGCAGATTTGCCCAATGTAATATGTCATTTGATTTCTTCATTTCTGCTTCCATGAGTGTTGATAGTTGTGGTTTTTTTTCATGTCATTGAGTAAGTTCTGACCCATAACGACCCTATGTACAAAGAACAAAACACCATCCAGTCCTGCACCATCACCATTGATGCTGCCACTGTGCTAATCCATCTCATTGGGAATCTCCCTCTTTTTTGCTGATGCTCCACTTTACCAAGCACGATGTCCTTCTCCAAAGATTGGTCCCTCTTGGTAATATGTTCAAAGTATGAGAAAAAAAGTCTGGCCATCTTAGCTTCTAAGGAGCATTCTGGTTATACTTCTTCCAACACACAGATTTGTTTGCTCTTCTGGTAGTCCATAGTACCTTTAATATTCTTCTCTAAAACCATAACTCAAACCATCAGTCCTTCTACATTCTTCTTATTCACTGACCAACTTTTTCATGCATACAAAGTTATTTAAAATATCATGGCTTTGGTCAGGCACACCTTAGTCCTCAAACTGACATCGTTGATCTTCAACATTTGAAAAAGGTCTTGTGAAGCAGATCTACCCAATGCAGTACTTCATTTGATTTCTTAACTGCTGCTTTCATGAGTGTTGATGGATGATCTGAGCAGAATGAAGTCTTTGACAACTTCAATCATTTCTCCATTTATATGGTTGTTATTTATTGATCCAGTGTGAGGATTTTTGTTTTCTTTACATTGATCTTCAACCAATACCAAAAGCTGTGGTCTTGGATCATCATCAGTATTTTAAGTCCTCTTGGCTTTCAGCAATCAAGGCTGTATCATCTCTATACCATAGGTTGTTAATGAGTCTTCTTCCAATCCTGATGCCACATTTTTCTTCATATAACCGAGCTTCTTGTATTATTTGCTCAGCAGACAAATTGAATAAACATGGTGAAAGGATGCAAGCCTTTATACTTGATGAGTGCCAAAGTTGTTGTGCTCAGGCCAACTGCATTTAACAGAGCTTTCAATGGAAATTATTAACAAGTGAGATCAAGAACCTGAAGCATTTCCTGTAAGTACTGTAACAGGAGATGCAACATGACTTTACCACTACAATCATAAAAACTAAATGCAATGAAAGTAATGGCTATCAAAACGTGGAAGTGGCCTTGTCAAAGAAAAAGTGGACTGACTGATCAAGAGCAAAGATCATGGAAACAAGTTTGGATTGCTCAAAGTATTTTGCTTGTTGACTTTCTGGAGAGTCAAAGAGTGATACTATCTATTATGAGAGTGTTTTGAGGAAGGTAGTCAAAGTTTTCACAGATAAATGCCCAGGAAAGCTTCACCAGGGAGTCCTTCACCACCACCAAAATGCTTCTGCTCTGTCCTCTCATCAAATGAGGCCAATTTTTTTGAGTTTCAATGGAAAATCTTTAGACAGCTGCCTTACCATCCCAATTTATCTATTTCTGACTTCTTTTTGTTTCCTAATCCTAAAACATCATTAAAAAGCACCTTTTCTTCAGTTAAAAAAATAAAAACTACTGCACTAATATGGGTAAATTCTCAGGACCCTGGTATAATTGTTTACAAAAGTTCCTTGGACTTGATGGATCTTACATTTAGAAGTAAAAGTCTATATTTTAATGCTAAATTTTTATATTCCATTTCTCCACAAATTTTTGTAGTTCCCTTTTTTATGTATATTTACATATACACACACACATGAAAAGTGCTTCAAAAAATCCTTGAGAAATGGAATGAAACGATAATGGAACTTTGCCATGAACTTTTTGAAGCCCTTTCATATATCTGTATGTTGCAGTTGTAAACAAAATGCTTGGTTTCCATTCTGCTTTCTAAAACTGGTAATTTCTGAGGCATAGGATGGGTACTGATTTTTAAAAAATTGTCTTGTATCCCTCTACCTTGATAAAAGCATTTCTTAATCATCTTTTGCTTTCTAAGCAATCATACAATTTATAAATAATGATAAATATGCCCCTGCATCTTCACTATGAATGTCATTTGTTTCTTGTTCTAATCTGACTACAGTGTCCTGTTCATGTTTCCACAGCAATACCTCCAGAAACTCATTATTCACATAGCTATTGACCATGTAATGTATCATGTTGAGGAAGAATCTTTTATTTCTAGTTCACTACCATTTTTTAATTTTAGTCAGTAGTGGAGGTTGAAGTTTATTAAATGATTTTTGCATATTCAGAGTAATTTTTCAAATGGATACAAACTACCTTGGTACAGAGGTTTTGTAATTTGCCTAACAATTCCTCAGGTCATTTGAGGCTTCGGTTGTGTCTATTTTTCTTTATTGTAAATTATGCTGCAAATGACTGTTTTATGTAAATATTCATCTACTAAAAAATAGAATCATGGGTCTGTAGCAGTAAAATTACTTGTGTTGAAGACTATGACCCTTCAAAGGGTCATACACTATCAAGCCAAGTTGATGCACAACCAGGTTATTTCACATAACAGCACTCATGTCCTTGTTTCACGTCATTCTTTTCAGCAGAAAATCTCATCAGTTAATTTTCTTTGTAAAATGGTTCATTATTCTAGTTGCTATTTTTATCATGTTTTTCACTCTCTAGTCGCCATTTTCCTTTTATGTGAATTGTCTGTGTTCTCACTTCCCTGCTGCAGTCTCAGTGTGCTGCTTTAGATGTGCCATTAAGTACACTGATATATTCACTACAGACATATTAGCTGTGCTGATATGGAGTGCTACATATTTCCCATCTTATTTGCCTTTTATTTTTGCTTTTTTCACCTTTACCATAAAGTTTACTATTTCAGTGTAGATATATATGTATTGCTGTCTTTTTCCATGTGAGAGAGATATTGCCTATATTTCTTCTTAGTATTTTGTAGTTTTACACTTGGAGAAAATAACAAATCCAGATGCCCAGAATGTTTAGAAGCACATGGAGTTTCCTGATGGGTTGAGATTTCATAAAGATCACTCTGGCTGCCTTGAAGGCAAGAATAGAGCAAGACAACCAATTAAAAAGTCTTAACAGTGATCACGAGAAAGTGATGAAGGTCACTTTGGGGAATGAAGAGTAGTAGATGGATCCCAGATATATTTTGTAGGCAGAGGCAATATAATGTGAAATTTGATTAACTGTGAGGAGTTGAGGAAAAGGTGGTAGTTCAGGATAGCTCATATATCTGTCTTGGGGAGTTAAGTGAATGATGGTTCCATTAACTTAAGCAGGAAAGATTATGGTGAAAGCAAGTTTTAGAGGTATCAAGAGTTTTGGGGGAGAGGCATACTAGGTTTGAAAAAAAAGTTGCATATCTAAATTTTGAGACGGAAAATTGATAGTTTCATGTATGGGTCTGAGGTTCAAGAAACACATTGTGTGCATTTGTGTGTAATTTGAAGCTATGGCCATGGACCAGATGAAATCACCTAGATTGTGAAAAAGAAGAAATCCAAGATCCAAGTTCTGGGTCCTCCAGTGTTCAGAGGTCATTAGAAAGAGCCAGCAAAGAAGACTGAGAAGGAGCGGGCAGTGAGGTAGAAGACAGGGGGAAAACAGAAGTCATTAGTCACTGAATCCTCAAGAAAGAAGAGTTAGTTGAAGGAAGGGGTGTCAATTGAATTAATTATGTTGGAAGTTGGAGTATCATGAGGGCATAGAAGTGAAGAGTTAGTTTGATTGGCAACATTAGGAAGAGCAATTTCTGTGAAGTGATGAGATGGAGGCTAGACTGGAGTATGTTGATGAGTACACCCTGAAGAGAGAAGTTTAGACAACTACTTAGAAAGGGAGCAGAATAAAGGTGGCAATTGTTAGAGAGGGGCTAGGGAGTCAAAGGGTGATTTTGTTTCAAAGTGGGAAAGATTGTAGCATGTTTGTAAGGTGATGGCGAGAGGGGAAATGCAATGATGCTGAAGGTGGAGAAGTGAGATGGCCTCCAGAACATAGATGCAGGAACCAGAGTGGGAGGAGAAGGGACACTTCTACCATTTAACCCTAAGGAAAGAAGGAAAGGTTGAGTACTGGTGCAGGCTAATATGGAAGCATGGTGATGGGAAGATGACAGAATGACCATCTATTGTGTTTTCATTTCTACATTAGGAAGAGATAGGGAATTTGAGGGAGAAGAAATCATTCGTTTGAGAATGGGACTGACAACACACAGAAGATCTTATGAGCAGTGAGGTGGAAGACCATGAACATATGGGTACACACTTGGTCAGCTCCTATGGGTCTCTCTAGCACCTCAAGATGTTGAAGTGCAGGCACACAGACAGAAAGCAGTTGGATTTACTCAAGGTTGGATATTTTACAGGCAATTGTCTCAGAGGAAAATAGGAGAAAGGGAGTGATCATATGGGTTTAAGGCCACTTTAGGATATAGCAGGAGATGCCCTGGTAACTTGGGGATTAAATTTCTTGACTGTTAAATAAAAGTTCAGTGGTTTGAATCCACCAGTTTCTCTGCTGGAGAGAGATGCGGGCAGTCTATTTCTGTGAAGATTACAGCTTTGGAAACCCCATGGAGCTGTTCTACTCTGTCTGATAGTGTCATTATGAGTCAGAATCAACTTGTTGGCAGTGGGTTTGTTCAGGAGAGTATATGATGGAAAGGCACCAGGGAACTGAGCAAGGGCTGGCCTGAGCTCTTGAGAATAGGAAGGAACCTTCAGGTATAGGGCACTCAGTTAATTTTGATGGAACTGATCCACAACGGAGGCCATTGGAGAGCTGCAATACTAAAACAAGGCACCAGGGGGCAAGAGATGACAAGAAATGAGCCCAACCACCCTGCCAAAATTTGGGGGGCTGTGTGACCTGAGCTTCAATGACTTTTCCTGGGTCTTGGTGGTGAACAACCCTGTTGACCCAAGTTGGTGCATGCTGTAGGTACCACCAGCTGGCTGTTGTCGGGCAGTGCGTGGAGCAGAGAGCAATAAAGTCCACATAGTGATGCAGCCATGAACCCTATGGTACAAATAAAGGAAACTGCTTGATCTGCATCTGTACCCATCCTGTGTGAATGGCTTATGTCTGAGCTCTGGGCAGTGCCCCAACCGTAAGCAACCATAAGAAGCAGACTCTGGGTGTTCTTGGGTACCCTAAGACATAGGGAGCTGGTACCAAGCAGCCCAGCCTATGTGCTGACTGTGAGCAACCATCAAACCTCCTTGCTAAAGCAAGATCCACAGATTACACACAGTCGTATAGGATAGCCCCAACCTAAAGGGCTCCTGGAGCTAAGTGCCCAGAGTCTGAAACATGTTTCTGGAAGGAGACCTGGTAAGGTTCTAGTGAGGAGTCCATTGATCAACAGGTGGCTCCTGTTCAATGGACTCTCTACTGATGACTGTATGTTCTTTAACGTCTGTGTTCCCAGGTCGAACACTGGGAGTGCACGATGCTGTAGAACATAGTTATCTATTCATTCACTCAAACACTCATCTTATCCATGCATTCACTTATTCAGTCATACACTCATTTATTCATTCACTCACTCACTTACAGACATAAAGGTATGTGTCTGAGCACTGTGCTTAGGTGGCTGAAGATGGAGGTGCCTGTCCCTGAGATTGCAGCACTGACAGAGGCATGGACTTCAGGAACTGCTAAAGAATATGTTATTTGGGCCAGACTGAAGTTTTGGTGCTTGGGGGGCACCATGGGAAGATGGCTAGTATGTAATTAGATCTGCAGGTCTGGAGGCCAGGGCAGAAGGTGAGTCAGGAACTGAGGGTTGGGTGTCATAGGTCACTTCCCAGGTGGAAGTTTAGTGCTGCCATCAGGAGTAAACTTTGGCAATTCTAGTGAGCCAGGTGGAGGGAGACATGCTAGTCACTGGAGAAGGTGGGTATGAAGGTGACATTGAGGGACCCTGCTCTGATAAGCACACTTGTAAATTGAGCAGAAAATGTTAGGATAGAGTGCCTAAAGGGAATGAGAGAACAGAGGGGAAGTAACTGCTGCAAGGTGGGGGTTCAGGTTCAGTAGGATGACAGTCCTTTCAGGAGCCCCTCGAGTGTCTGCAAGAGAGCTGAGGGTCACACTGGCAGAGAGACAGAGATTCTTGTTCGTACATTCACATTCATTTACTGAGGCCTTGATCCAGAAGGGTTCTATGTTCCACCTCCAAAGAAGTCCAATGCCTTGCCTCCCTCAGCACCATATTTCAGACGGAAATTGGTGGGAGGAAAGGAAAGGAGAGCAACACTCAACAAGGAGACTCCACCTCCAGCCTAGAGCCTCAGTTGTTCACAGACACCTCTCTGTGCAGGCAGTCCCTAACTGATTATGTGCTGGAAGGTTCTGGATGTAAACCTGTCTGAGAGCTCACGTCTCTGTGATTTGGAGGTGTCAGCTGTAGGCCCCACTGCAGCTCAACTTCAGGCCTGGCTCCCACCCCCTTCCCCAGGAGTCATCTCTGCTCAAACTCTAAGCATATTAGCCAGACATGTTAATGCACTCTTCAAAATATTGTAATTTGTCTGTCCTGTCTGTCTGGCCTTTACCTTCATGCACTTGACATGTTTTCATTCTGCAGGGTTGTGGGTTTTGTTTCATCAAAAAGGTGACCATGTGGCTAATTACCCTTTGACCTTGGGGTCAGGACTTCCATCTGGACAGGAAAAGGTCATGGCTCCTGAAGTGCCAGTCCTCTTGGCATTTAGCTGTTACTGCCCTCCCCCGCCCCCCCATACACACACTCTCCAGCAGCATCAGATCTTGCTTGAGCCATGAGAGGGTCTATAGCCACCACCAGGGACAGCCCTTGATTAGTTGTGTGGTGCTGATGTGTACCCTGTTGTCTCATTGACTATCTTCCCTACATTCCCAGTACTTTAAGAAATTACCAAGGTTCCAGGACCCCCCAGCATGAACTGCAGCAGATGGCCTTCCTTGTTAAGCACCTCCTGAGCAGGTGCTAACAGCTTGGCTAAGAGATGCTCATGAGAGCATTAGCAAAGGGAAGGCTCACTCTGGAGGTCTTGTGTCATGGCAGTCTCCACCATCTACCAGCAGTCTACAGGGGCAGGCTACAGGGCACAAGATGCAGGTCCAGCTAAGGGCAATTTCCATCTGAAGTGTGGTGCTGAGGGAGGCAAGGCATTGGACTTCTTTGGAGGTGGAACCTAGAGCTCTTCTGGATCAAGGCCTCAGTAAATGAATGTGAATGTATGAACAAGAATCTCTGTCTCTCTGCCAGTGTGACCCTCAGCTCTCTTGAAGACCCTCCTTAGCTGTGCTCTGCCCAAGGGGAAGGTGGGAAGTGCAGAAAGTAGCATGGAATAGCAACCAATCCATGGGGGCAGAGAAGCCCTGGGCTTGTCAAATGAAGAAGTATTTGATTGCAAGCAGGGTCATGACAGGAGGAGCGAGCTGACACTAGAAGGAAGGCCCAGGCCAACCCACACCAGCCAGGTTGAGCATTTGGGTTGCATAGACATCTCTCAGAAATATATTGGTTCCATTCAGACCTCCAAAATAAACTGAATATCACAATCCAACCAGATTTTGGTTTTCTAGTACATAGAAAAGTTATGTTGACACAGTGTACTAGAGTCTATGATAAGACCGTTTCCCACACTGTCAGAATGACCAAAACAGGATACAGACGCAAAGTGAGCACAAGCTGTTGGAAAAATGGTACTTTGATATTTGCTTGAAGCAAAGTTGCCACAAACCTTTCATTTATAAAAAAAATGTTTGTGAAGCTCAATAAAACAAAGAGCAATAAACAGGGAATGCCTGCATTTGACTGTATAAGTTGACATTCTCTTGCTTACGTATTAAAACAGGGAAAACAAAACAAAGCAGAAACAAACCATCCCGATGGTTCACGTAGAACACATAATTGGGACCTAGCTATATAGTCTACATTAAGGAGCTCTGGTAGAATAGTGGTTACAAATCGGACTGCAAACTGCAAGGTAAGCAGTTTGAAACTACCAGCCGCTCCGCGGGAGAAAGATGAGGCTTTCTGCTCCCTTAAAGATTTACAGCTTCAGAAACCCTGTTCAGGGTCACTATGGGTCGGAACCAACTTAATGGCACTTAACAACAACAACAACAACAACATAATATAGTCTACATTACGACCCGTGAAGCCAATTTTGGGAGTAGGGGATGCGTTTCCTGGGCCTCTCTCAAGGATAGATACACGTCAAAAAGTCAAAGGAAAGATTCCTTCCTTTGACCTGGCAAGAGGTCTGCTCTAGGGCCAGGGATAGCAAGCCCACCAGCTACCTAGCTCTAGGCTAGAGTGGCAGGGGTGGGAGTGTTGTCTTCAGTTCTCTGTCTGAGGGTATCCGATCTTTGCCTGGAGCCTGGTTGGAAGTGAGCACACCCTGCCCATCTCAGGAGCCTTCTCTGAAAGGCAGATGGTGAGCCCAGCAGAAAGGCACAAAGGACAGGACCAGCCCAACTCTAAACCTGAATTCCAGCACTGACTCAAAGCCAGTGCCCTCCAGCTCTCCCAGCTCTGTGGTCTCATTACCCTCTGTGCTCTGAACTGAGCAGGAATACATAATCTGTCCTCCTTCCTCTTATTTTTTCTTTCTGACGGAGATATTGAGGCCCAGCGAACTGAAGAAACTTGCACAGGACACTGCTGGACCCCGAGGCCTGCCTGAGCCTGTCTCCTGACTTCTTAAAGGAGAAACCACATGCTAGGCTGGGTCTTGCCCAAAGGAAGGTCTTTTCCCTGCACTTTGCAGCCCAGCTCACTACAGATGTCAGTGCAGGGGCTGTAGTAGCTTACTGGGTTCAGTGCCAGGGTGTGACGGGAGTAAACAGTCCCTGGTGGAAGCCATATCTCCTTTGTATGTGAGACCTGATGCATCCCATTGATGCTAGCCATAACCAGGGGGTATCTTTTCCCTTATTCCAGCAATGCTTCATCATCAAAGGCTTATCTGCTTCTGCTCAGGCTGCCTGAGCTCCAGATGGGCTTGTCCAGTGAGCAACATATCCTGTAAGAAGGATACTTGCTGAAGAAAGAAGCTTCAAGCAGTAAAAGCAAGAACTAACTACATGCTAAGGAGCTGAGTATCTTCTTCTTCAGTGTCTAAGCTCACCTCTGAGGTGATGGCTGAGGCCCAAGTATTGTCAACCCTATGTGGGCAGCCCCTAGACCCACTGGCCACCATCTGTGCCAACACCCAGCCAGCCTGAGCTCCACAGAAGACCTGGGCACAGGGCAGCCCAGGAAGGCTACAGCCACCAGACTGCCATATGGCACAGAAATGAGGAATGAACATGAGGCTGAGGGGAGCAGGACCCCCAAAGAAGCTTAAACCCCATGAAGGGATCCTTCCCTGAAAGCAGGATGCCTGGCCCAACCTGTTGAGTCAGGATCATATCTAAGTTCCAAAATGCAGTCATTAATTCAGAGAGTTGTAGTGAAAGACAATTTTATTAAACAGGGAAACTGTGAACTAATCTCAGGTCACCACAGTTGGACACCTAGGCTGAGACATCAGAATTCTTGCAGCTAAGGTCAAACAGCTTTTTTTCCAGACTTCTGATCACTTTGGAAAACAACATTTTACCGAAAGAACATCCTAACTGTACTCTATGGCTGATCTGCTACAGCTACTGGTCGGAGTCAGGCTGCTTTGCGGGCACGAAATAGGTCATCTGGTCTGGCGGGTCAGCAGAGGCAGGCTGGAAAACCTCTGGTCCTGGGAAAGCCTGGGCCGCAGCCCCGGGAGCTTGTATCTGCAGAGAAAATGGGACAAGGTGAGGATCTCAGCTAAAAGTCCTGGACTCACTCTGCTACTGAAAAGAATCTCTCTGGTGCGGGATCCTGGGGGATGCTGGAGAGCTAATGAAAGTGGCTCCCCTTTCTCTCTCTCCAGCAGCCCTGTGACTTTAAGACCTGTAGAAGCAGGCAGCCTCGGGTCTGGACTTCATACCTCATGAGCAAGGAGCCCTCTGTAGGACTACAGGGAAAAGGCAAGTCTGAATCTACCTGGTGCCAGATGACCTGGTCCCTGATAGGCCAAGTTTCCACTTCTAAAAAAATATGATGTCGTGGATCTGGTGGCTGCTGCCAGAGCTGGATGTAATCCTCAGGGATCTCCAGAACGCTGGTAGACTGAGAAGAATCTGTCCTAGAGCTTAGGGTACTCTCAGAGTGTGATCTGGAATCCGAAGGGGACCCCAGCGGCTCCTCGGAAAGTAAGCTGTAAGAGAAAGGATGATTCTGAGACACATCAGGATCCTGCTGGTCCCTTGTGCAGCAGGCACTTCACACACATTTGTTTGGGGAACACCATGATGGTGCTTGCGCTTTGGCCAAAGTAAGGGAAACACAGAGGAACCAGACACTTGTCTTGAGTATCATATTTCAAGTATGTGACCAGCATGGCTTCTGCCCTCAGCCTGGTCTCTGAGTCCCTGACATGAGTGAGTGTCAAGGAGGTGCCAACCAGATGTTCCCTCCAAAGCCAGTACCCTCTCCATGGACAAGCATGTGTTTCTGAGCCTCATCCCAGACTTTGGAGAGACCTAGGGACCTGCACCTTCAACAGTCTCCTCAGGGTGAGTCTGATGATTAGGTCAGCAGGAAATATGGCAGGCTCCATGCTAGGCACTCCCTTAACTGCTGAGCAGATCCTCTCTCTGATGTTTAAGACCACAGAGCACATATTCTCATGCTCACACTGCTCCTAGGATATGATTCTTCTATATCCCTAGCCTGGTTATGCCCTGAAGATCCCTTCACTTCTCTACTGTGACCACCAGCTTTCTGTAAAGGTAGGGAAGAAGCCAGGAACCCAAGACTTATTCAATGTGGCCATGCAAAACTTTTCTATGGGCACCCTGTGCTGTGACCCTGGGCTCAAGCATCTCAAGCCCAGTGATGCCATCTTTGGAGGTTTTCTTATGTACTGGTCCTTTTGCTGGGGGGATGCTGCAGCTCCATCAGCGAGTGCATGGTCACGCGCCATGAGCTCAGAGAGGTGACCGGTTGCCACAGAGACATGAGTGAGAGTAAGTTGTCTGGGATGCTGGTACCTTGCAGCAAGTTTTCTGTGTCTCAGGTATGGTGGCCACCACCAGGGGAGAATAGTGATTGTGCACTGCTTTCCTATGATGCTCACCTGCATGTTGATCTCAGTTTTCATGAGGCGCTTGCAGCTTGGACCTTACCTCATCTACTGACTGGGCAGGAACGATAATGGGCTGGGGCTGCAGAGGATGAATGGGGTTGCTGTAAAAGGATACCAACCTGTCAGCATGGGTGTGCTGGCAGAGCTGCGTCTCCTGGCTTTCAGTCATCATGGGCCCCTGGGGTGGCAGTGATGACAGTGACTCTTCCTGCAGTGAGGATTCCTGCTCCTGCTGCTCCAGCTGCTTCAGCAACTCTGTCTGCTCTGGATGTTCCAGCTGTTACATCAAAAGACAAGAGACCAAGATACCTTAGTGCCTGCCACAGCCTCCCATGAGTTTACTAAATGCTCCAATTCCCTCCCTTAAGCACAAGGCCATGGTGGTCTTGTCTCTCAGTGCACTGTGGGCTGATGTCCCAATCAAATTGCTGTCTGGGCCTGTCCAACTGTGTTCAAACTTCTGGCTGCGAGCATTGGCTAGTACAGTGCACATGTGTGTGCATATGTGCACGTGGGCTCAGGTCCAAGCAGCCCATGAGTTCTACTACATCAGACAAATGAACTGGACAACCACTAACCCCTTAGAAACCAAACCAAAAGCTGAACCAACTTCTAGTTGGAGAGAGTAGAACTGCCCTATAGGGTTCCAAGGCTGCAGACTTCATGCAAAGAGACTGCCACCTCATTCTCCTATGGAGCAGCAGGGGACGGGGTGGTGGAGAAGAACATGAACTATCAAGCTTTTGGTTAGCAATCAGTTTTTTAATCACTGCTCCACCAGGGCTCTTGCAGTCAAGTCTAAATCCCAAGGAAAATAAAAGCCCCTTTCAGCTACAGCCACAGCAGAGTTTCCATACTTCGGGAGAAGCATCAGAGAGATTCTCCAGGGAGTCCTCTTTCTCCAAAAAGACATCTAAAGAAGATCCATGGAAGCGTTTGACCATTCTGGCCTCTGAGCTTGATATGGCCCTCTTCCTTGATAGTTTCTGGGCAACAGCATCATCGGGATTCAGAAGCATGGGACTGGCAGATTGCAGTGGTGAGTCTGACAGATTCTGTAAGGACACAATATCACAAAGTTCTATTTTCAGAGTCCACCCCTCTCACAGGCCAACCCACAGGAAGACATATAAGCCACAAATGCCAGGGCCATAGGTCTCTACTGGGGATCACTTCAGATGTCCTTTACCTGTCTGTGTGTGGCAGCTATCCCTACTGACAGACCTCATTTTGAGGGTGAGCAAGACCCCTTTTTCTTGCCTGTTCGACCCCTATCTCTCAGAAACTGGTCTGTGACCTCAGAGGCGATTATATTGCAAGGTCTGAGGAAGCGTCACTGCTGTCAGAAGGAACAGTCTGAAACATAGATCTGGTTGTGAAGTGACATACTCAGATCTGGGCTCTAATATCTACATCTTGGCAGCAGTGCAGAAGATGGACTGAAGTGAGAGGATATGCTTGGATCTAAGGAGGAAAGGAAGAAAGTGGTGGGAGGTATATCAGAAGCAGAAGACAGAGAAAAAAGGGTCACATTAGAGAAAAATTATGACAGTGGATGGGGTTTGTCACTTGATCAGCTGAGAGGGATAGAAAAGAGACTCTTGGAAAAGAATTGTCCAGGCTGTGAGTAGAGCCTGGACACAGCAGCCATTTGCCACGAACTATGCTGGCACACTGTAAGCACCACCAACAAGAGGGACCGGCAACCCAGTCCATGAAGAACAGGCAATACCAATGATGGGGAAAGGTGCATATGTGGCCAATCACCAAGAGCAAAAAAGGAATAAATAAAGACTGCCCAGTCTAACACTTTAGATTACTTCATGAGCATGACAGCCTTCAGCTACTTGAAGTTACCTTGTTCCTCCCCAGTCTTCCTTTCTCTGGGTATTTTAACTACTGACTTGATGATATTTTTCACCCCCTTCTACCTTTGTCTCCACTTTCAAGGTACACCCCAGTTTGTCAATGCATGGCCCCCAGAGCTAAGTTATACACACTGATACCTGGCGTTTGGGACTATTTTGAACCAAGACTACAAATAATGTTTAACTCAAGGATAAGAATCAGTCAAGGTGGAAAGAAGGGCCACAACTTTCTAGCATAAATAAAGGGGGGGGGGGACAGATTGCCACAGAAATTTCCCTCTAAATAGTTCACAGCATTTTCATAGTAGCCCCCAAATTCCTGCAAGACAGACTATTTCAAGATGAAGAAGCTGAGTCTCTGGAGCTCACTAAGGTCACACTATTGGGACCAAACTCTAACAAATCTCTTCCAACTCTCAATGCTCATCAGATAAGAGAGCCAAAATCATTACCTTTGCTGACAATCCTGACTTTAATAACCCTGTTGAATATAAAAGATGAGCATCCAAATCTGTGATTGTGAACACACATTTGGAGACAAAGAAACAACAGAGTCATTAATCCAACAGTTGTGATGTGCCTTTAGACCATGCAGTAGTACTGACATTTCAGGTTGAACATGTCTACCATTCTGAAATGCATGCACTAAACCCAGTAAATATCCCCCTAGAGCAGGGAGTGGGCAGAGTAAACAGGTGAGCTGTCTTCCCTCAAGGTGAAACTAGCACCTCCTCATAGACGATGAAGGGCAGGACTCTTAACACACTATTTTGTTCAGGCTTTCAAGTACCAAGTGTCTTTGAGTTTCTCACTTTAGGAGAGCAGGGATTTGGTCTGACAGAACCTCCATTTTCACTCTTAACTGCATTTGATAATCTAGGAAAGCACAAAAAAATAGGATGGTCAAAAAGCAAAACGCAGGATTTCTGCAAAGTTCAACTGGACACAAAAGCAGACATGACTTTGCAGGAGGGTTGGAGGTCTAGACAATGATATAAAGCAAATCTCAGTACCTGGACAAGGGTTTCATCAGCTGTGCTGGAAGAGGGGAGGTCGTCCTGGTTTGTCTGTTCTTCCCAGTTTAACTGAACATGAGACCACATGGATGATGATGAGACTGAAGAAAAAAAATCACAAATGCCAAAGGATTAACATTTTTAATGATATTCTATAGGACTTCCATTCTTTATATAAACAAAGACAAACAGGAAACCAGGAGAGACTAGTTTTATTCCATGCTAGGTACTAGTAATAGTCATTCAAAACACTATGAAAATTGGAGGTGGGGCTTGATGGCAGACTGGGGAGAAGTGCAGTGACAATCTTTGTCAGCGAAAACACAGAATAACAGAAGAAGCAAGTTCAGGGGACGGTCCCAGAACTCTGAAACACACATTAAAAAATATATATATTGAGAAAGTTTGAAGGCTTACAGCCAGTGGAATTTATAGCGGAAGAAAGAAATCCAGTGCTTTCAGATCCTCTAGCCTAAGCGGCTCCTGAAGCAACCATCTTGGGTGAGACAGAGCAGGGAAAGGATCAGAGCCACCAGAGACAACTGATGCCTGACTGATCCTTGGAGATAAAGGTGTGGGCTTTTTTTGTGAACTTGTTCATTGGTCTTTCACTGTCTGCACACTTCCATTGCGGTGACGAAAGGGAGTGCCTCAGCGAGTAGACACCCCCAACCTACCCCAGAAGGTTCTTCTATGCATGCACACAGATCTCCTCCAAATGTAAAGGAACAGTTTCCACATAAAACCAAATGGCAGTGCAAAATGGCCGCTGCCGGCCCTGAACTGTTTATCACTGAGAAAACGGTATGAACAGAGGTTTTGGAGAGGGAGACAGACAGACTAAAAAGGAAACAGATGGAAAATTAAATCCTGAGTTATGTCATAATGACCAACAGTGACATCTTGAAATTTCTCAGGTGGCCTTGAAGGCAGAAGCTGAAAGAAAGACATTAAAGTCATACTCATATTTGGCTACAGATTTTTTTTTTTCTCTTCTCTCTTTTCTGCGATTTTAGAACACAATATCCAATCTGTCTTTGTTGCTTACTGTTTTGTTTTTTGGTCCCCTCTTTACCTTTAGGGGGCTCTTTCTCTCCTTATATTATCCAAGATTATACAGAAATGGCTGCCATATAGTCAAGCTACAACCACACCCTATAAAATTCCACCATCCAGGCAAGAACCAATATCAGCTGTCATACAACAGATAGGCAGCCAACATCAGCAGCAGTTACTCTAAGCTGAGTAATAAGAAGAGTGAAAAGAGAAGCCTGTCTCCTGATCACATCTACCTGGAGGAAATCAGAAAGCATAATAAAACATCAACATACATTCATCTAAGTATAAAAGTCACAGCCAACTACTGAATATGCTCAAGAAACATAAGACCATATCTGGACATGTCCAGAAACAAGATAAAGTGACTTAGACAAATGATCTGGAAGTACATCAAGAGGGCAGGATTTGGAAATGCCTGAGAAGGAATTCAGAAAAATGATAATTAAATGTATCAAAACATTTTACAAAGGACTTGAGAACAATAAGGAAGAAGTCAGAAAATCACTACAGGAAAAATCAAATAAGATAGATATAGCATTGGAAACAATTCAAAACCTACAAAAAGAGGTCCAAATGATTAATAAGAGAATATCAGAAATGGACAATAAATAGAATGGGCAAAGGAATAGAATTGAAGAGATCGAAATCAGAACTAGTGAACTAGAAGGCAAATCTATCGATACTACTAAGATATAAAAACAAACAGAAAAAACGATTAAAAAATCGGAAGATGGTCCAAGATTCATATTGGACAACATGAAGAGGAATAACAAGAATTACCAGCATTCTGGAACAGGAAGAATCACACAAGACCACAGAGGAGATAGTTGAAGATCGTCTGGAAAAAATTTTCCCTAGCATCCTGAAAAGTGAAAAGATAAGCATTCAAGAAGCTCAACGAATCCCATGAAGGATACACCCCAAAAGAAAATCACCAAGAAATATAATAATCAAACTCTCCAAATCAAACATAAGGAGAGAATCCTGTAAACATACACAATGTCATATCATACAACCTTGAAGAATAACAAGGAAGCTGCAAGCCACCACATAATATGGATGAACTTTGAGGACATTACGTTGAGTGAAATTGTTGTGTTGTTGTTGTCAGGTGCCATCGAGTCAAAACTGACTCATAGTGACCCCATGCACAGCAGAATGAAACAATGTCCAATCCTGTGCCAACCTAACTACTGCTGCCACACTTGATGCCATCAATGATGCCACCTAGCTGATCCATCTCATTGAGGGTCTTCCTCTCTTTCTCTGACCATCCATCTGACCCAGCATGACATCCTTCTTCAGCGACTGTTCCCTCCTGACAATATGTCCAAAGTATGAGAGACCAAGTTTAGCCATCTTGGCCTCCAAGGAGCACTATGGCTGCACTTCTTCCAAAACAGATCTATTGGTTCTTTTGGCAGTCCATGGCACTTCTAGTATTTTAGTATTCTCCTCAAACACCACAACTCAAACGCATCAATTCTTCTACGATCTTCCAGCAGTGTGGCAAGACATGGGGACTCTTGGGTCCAGAGTCAGTGACATAGCCACAGAAAACCAGAGTGGAGAGTGAAGCATCCAGCTGATAAGAAAAGAGGGCATATGCATAAGAACAACCACACTTGCAGATAATACCACTTGACCTGGCTTCAATGACTGGATGATCAAAGCTCAACTAGAAGAAGAAAGAAGAGGGAAAAAAGAGTAATCTGATACAATTTGATGAACTTGAACTACACCTATGGATGCAGAAGCTCAAACGAGGGAACAAATCTTTACAGCGAGGATCATTCCCACCCCCTCCATACACAGAGTAGACAGGGATAGGCAACTTGGACATTGTCTACCCAAAATGGGGGGCTACAAAGGCAAGAAGTAACTGCTTTCAAGAG
The DNA here is from genome assembly GCF_000296735.1 of Chrysochloris asiatica. Taxonomy (NCBI): domain Eukaryota; kingdom Metazoa; phylum Chordata; class Mammalia; order Afrosoricida; family Chrysochloridae; genus Chrysochloris; species Chrysochloris asiatica. The sequence continues at coordinate 1,611,885 of NW_006408819.1, forward strand.
GGATCCTAGATCCAGAGGGCATGGAGGAATGTAGAATCTCCACTGAGTAGTATCCAATCTGTCTGGGTGGGGCTGATGAAAGGAGATGGGGATAGATCCCTTGTGGTACAATCGTGAATAATTGTTATCAGGACTGACTGCGAGCATTGGAAATATAAAGGCAGACGTTTTATAGCAAAAGGAGGAGAGTTATTGACTTTTCAGTCTAGGAGTAGAGGTCCCTGGAGCCATCAAAGGAGAAGAGCAGAGTCCGAGACCCTACCCAGAGAAGCAGTGATGCCAGAGTTGGAGGCAGAGATGATGACATGGAGAGATGGTGAGGTCGGGGACTCTAAACCCAGAGAGGGAGAGGGGTTGTGTGCTGACGAGCGGGTGACAGGCTTGTAGCGTATATCCTTTGGTTGGGTGATGATGAATAGAGGGGATTGTAACCATGGCAATGAAACTATATATGACAGGA
>NW_006408819.1:1617475-1633397 GCF_000296735.1 Chrysochloris asiatica
ACAGAATGAGAAAAAATCTTTTGCAATGACATCTCAGACAAGGGACTAGTTTCTAAAATCTATAGGAAACTACAATACCTCTACAAGAAAAAGACAAATAACCCAATTAAAAAATTGGGCACAGGACATGAACAGCACTTTACCAAGGAAGAGATTCTGGCATTAGTCATTGTTGTTTTTGTTGTCAAGTGTCATCGAGTTGATTCCAACCCATAGTAACCCTGTATAGGGTTTCTAAGGAACATTTGATGAGCTTGAACCACTGACCTTGAAGTTCAAATGACTTTGCAGTGTGACGCATTAGCCCACAGCACCACAGTCATTAGAGAGATGCAAATCAAAACAACAATGAGATACCATCTCACACCAGCAATAACAGCGAAGTTCAAAAATACAGAGAACAACAAATGCTGGTGAGGATGTGGAGAGACTGGGACCCTCCTACTTTGCTGATGGGAATGCAATATGGTCCAACCACTCTGGTAAACAGTATGGCACTTCCTCACAAAGTTGGAAATAGAAATATCATATGATCTAGCAATTCCTCTACTTGGTATATATCCACAAGAAGTATGAGCCATAACACGGGTAGATATATGCACACCAATGTTCACAGAAGCTGTATTCACAATAGCAAAAAGATGGAGACAACCTAAGTGCCCATCAATGAAAGAATGTATAAACAAACTTTGGTACATACACAATATGGACTATTATGCTATCTTGAAGAATAACAAGGAAGCTGTAAGCCACAACATAACATGGATGAATCTTGAGGATATTATGCTGAGTGAAAATAGTCACAAAAGGGCAACTATTACATAAGAACATTATTGTAAAAGCTTAAGATACCCATATTAAAGGTGAAAAATCTTTGTGGGTTACCAGCGGGGGTGAGGGGGGAGTTTGGGGGAGGTGGAGGGAGGCGACGGTAAAGCTCAGGGTAGGGGGCAGAAACTTCATAGTTCGGGTGTTGGGGAGGGCAATACACAATAAGGGGAGGAGGTGGAAGAATAAGGTCGATAGGGGAACACTGAGACAGGTTTGCATGGGCTAAATGGAAGAGGTAAATAGTGATGCATACTCAATCTTGGAACAACAGGGCTCTGTGATACAGGGATCAAGGCAGTTTGAGAGGGGAAATAATACTAAGATGCTTGACTATTTTATGAATATTGGTTTCCCTTGCCTACTATTGTAAAATAGACACTTGAGTGGGATAGAAAGAAATGTCAGGAAGCATGATTACAGAAAACTTGTAAGCCCGTCTTCAGTGTATAACTGATTGGAATACCTAAAAGGGGTTCTAGAACTCGCCTAGTGAAATAGGCCTCCTGCGGAGTCTTTGCAGTGTATAGGACCTTCGGTGGAATCCTGAGCTCCATCCAGAACCTTCTGACATTCCCACTAGAAAGGCCAAGCAGACCAGCCTGGAACAGCTAGAGCGACAGAAGACAAATCTTCAAAGAAAGATCGTTAGGAAAAATCCAAAATAAAAATGGCAGTATGGTTGGCTACTATAAGAATAAGCAAGTTGTTCTCTTGGAAATCATCAAGGCAAGCAATTGAGTTCCTTCAGGACAAATACCCATGTAAGATTGAAACTCAAAGGGAACACATGTATGTATGTAAGCTAGCTGGCGACCACGTTGGTCTATTGGTGAGTGGAAGAGGGGGAAAGGCTGCATTGAAGAAATGGGCTGAGTTCAACCACATTCCATAGACTCCCTTTGACCTTCAGATGAGACAGAGAAGAGGAAGGGCTGGTTGGTCCAAAGTGTGGTGAGACCTGGGGACTCCTGAGCCCATGGACAAGGACATAGCCACAGAGGACTAGAGCTGAGAGTGAAGCATCCAGCTGATATGATGTGAGAGGAGGTGCACAAGAACACCCAAAGTTGCAGATAGTACCCACTTGAACTAGCCTTGATGGCTTGATAATCAGAACTCAACTAGAGGAAGACAAAAAAGAAAACAATTTTTGATAAAGGAAACGAGTGTAAATTGCTACAATTTTATGAAGTTGACCTATATTCATGGATGTAGTAGCTTAAAATACCAACAGAGAGGGAAGGCATCTTCACATTAAGTATCAATGCTATTCCCTCTGTACATAGGGTAGATGGGGATTGGCAACTTAGACATTGGCTACCTAAAATGAGTGGGCAATAAAGGCACGGAGTGTCTGACTTACAAGGTTTCAAGTGGGAGATGAGTTTAAGAGTGTGTGTGGGAAGATAGCGTCACCAACTGAATAGTTTTCATTGTCTAGATGTGTCTGGTAAAAAGAGATGGGGTAAGATTCTTATGATTAAATCGTCAGTAATTGTTATAACTAATTGTGACTGTCACAATTTTAAAGGTAGAAGTTTTGTAACAAAAATGGGGGAGTAGTTAATTTTACAGTCTAGAAATAGAGGATTCTAGGACCATCCAGAGAGAAGAGCACAAGTGGAGTGCAGGACCTTATCCAGAGATGCAAGGACACCAGAGATAGAGGCAGAGATGGGGACATGGAGAGAGGGAGCAGCTGAGGACTCCAGATTCATGGAAAGACAGGGACTGAGAGCTGGCAGCCAGAAGAGAAGGCCGACTTGCCAAATGTGCCCTTTTGTGGTGTAAATTGTTAAATATGCCTTAGTTTAAAAAAAAAAAAAAAAGAGCTAAAATGAATAGAGAGAAATACTGATAACCGATGGCAAATAATTCATTGTAATTAAACAGAGTTTCTGAATTGTTGAATGTAAAACTGATGATCTACCCTGTGAACTGTCACTCAATTCACAATAAAAACTTTTTTTGAAAATCTATCAGTATTTGAAAAAGAAGAAAACGAGGAGAGCATTTGAGCATAAGGCTGGTGGGCAGACTTATTAGACCACAGTAGGCACTGAGGTATTAGTGAATTTTTGTTGTAAAAGTCTTTTAACTTTGCTTTTGAAACTTAGGCACCATCTTCTTCATGAATCAAATTAAGACTAATCATAAATCATTTTGGAAGTGCTCTGAAAAGGGCTACAGATTCCTTGTGAGAATCAATGAAAGTGAGGAGACAGTGAAGCAACATTTCAAAGCACAGATTAAGAACAGTGTCAACCTAGAATTCTACATCCATTGTAAGCACCTTTCAGAAATGAAGGTAAAATACATACATCTACAGATATATAAAATACGAAGAATCTACCACCAGATAATCACACTATAAGAAATTCTAAAGGAAGTCCTTCACTTGGATGGAAAGTAACAGACAATCTACACAAAATAATGAAGAACACTAGAAATGGTAACCCCATGGATAAATAAATCAGATTTTTTTCTCCCATTATATAAATCCTTTAAAAATATATTTAAGTGTTTAAACAAAACTACTAAAGTGATCCATAACATGTATAAGTAAAATGTATGACAATAGCATAAAGACTAGAAGGGGACAGTCTTGTAGGTTCTTATGATATTCATCGAGTGATCAACTATCACTTGACAGTTATCATCATTAGGTGCTGTGAGTCAGTTCTGAGGAGCAGTTGGTAGGTTTGAACTTCCAACCTTGTGGTTCACAGTCCAGTGCTGATCCTACAGCATCACACCAGAAGTCATGATATGTAATACTCTGGTGTCATTCATTATGTTTTAATATTAAATATTCTAGTGGTATCTGATAGTGTTTCATAAGGTTTTCAGTGGCTAAACATTCAGAAGTGGTCTGCTTCTCCTTCTTTCTAGTTTGTCTTAGTCTGGAAGCTCAGTTGAAATCTGTCTACCCTGGGACCCTGCTGTTATTTAAAACACAGGTGCCATAGCTTCCAGCATCACAGCAATACACAAACCACCACAAGCTGCTAGACAAGTGGTGGTCACTTGACAGCAGAAAGTTGTATATTATTATTAAAGATAGATACCATAAATTTTTGCATATAACACACCCATGTAAATAACTTGCACACACATATAGTGGACAGAAATAACAAAATTATGCTTAAAAAGTTCTGGCATTATACAACCATGCATACACCATTCATGCCTCCTGACTTTAGATGTAAAAATCGACCTCAGTTACTCTCATACAATAGTCCAAAAATGTTAATTTTCATCATATTTGCATAATAAAAGTATATATCATGGTCAAGATGTTATGGATCAAGTTTAATAGTGTCCCAGAAAATTAACAATTGAAACTGTGGTTCTCTAGGGCAGTTTGAGGCTGGGCCTAATGGCAATGGAGCTCCTCATAGCAGATCTATGCCCATTCATGCAAGGGCTATGCAGAGGGCCAAGCAGTGGGCTACCACTGCTGCAATGCTGGTTCCATGGTGGATAGAGGACATTGCCAACACATGCCTGGGTCCTGAAGTGCCAGTCCCAAATGAAGCCAGGCAGCAGGAAAATGCAGGTACACACTGCCTGGGTCCCACACACTGCTAGGAAGACCCATCTCATCTGAGTGAAGGATGAGCAATCCTCTGCACCTGCAGCTATAATGCCTGCCCTGTAGTGCCTGCATGGGCAGAAGATTCAAATGAAGCCAGCATGATAGCCAAATGGATAACAGGGCAGGATGCATGATGCTTCAGTGTGTCTTCCTTGCCCACCTGAGTACCTCTCTGTCCCAGGGTCCTGCCCAGGTTGGAGCCAGCCACCCTGGTGAAGGTTGCTTCTAGAGCAAAGGGACTTCTTCCTACTCTGGAGAAAGTGGTATTCTGTTGGGAGAGGGGAGGCTGGGAAAGGACTGCCACTGGGAATCAAACTCCAAATCAACAGGAACCATGAGAAGATTTCACATGAAATCCGTTGGAAAGAAAAAAATATGGAAGTCACCAACATATATAAAAATAGGCTAGTGTACTGTGATTATAAAATCATGTGTAGGTTGTGTGGTAAGCAAAACCATGAGCCATGCATGTTCTTTGCATATGGTTCTATTAATGGTGAAGAAATCACCCAATTAACAAAATACAGAGTTATAACTAGTAAGACAACAAAGATGGTAAAATAAATTCATATCAATGTACTTAACTGATAAGGCAGCAGAAAAAAGATATTTTTAAAAAGCCAAATAAGACTAACAGGAAACAGAAAGTAAGAAGATAGACTTAAACCTAACTATAGCCGTTTGAACTGCAAGGTTGGTGGTTCAAGCTCACCAGCTGCTCCTTGGAAACCCTAAACAGGGTCGCTGTGAGTCAGAACCGACTCGACGGCACTTCACAACAACAACAACAACAACAACATAGCATGTGCACATTAACAGCAAATGATCTTGGACTAGTTTCCCTCCCTGAGTGAGTTACCTCTCTCTTATCTATAATTAAGAAGTGAATCCTTTCTATGGCCAGAAAATGTTTCAGCAATAATACCTTTTAATTCTTTAAAGGTTAAAAACAGAAAATACTTTGAACTTTAAAAATGACAGTCATATAAGCAGACTATTTAAATAATAATGATGTTAACTTTATTCTGTCGTTGTGTTCACTTGTGTGTGTGCATGAGAGTAGATAAAAAAAAAAAAAACATTGCTATAAAATCACAGAAACCTTTATTTTAAAAAATTAAAACATTCAGCATCTCTTCCATCTAGGTCTACATACTTCTGAAGGTGGTCTTTCAGTCTCACTAATCCTTCCTGGAAGGACTCAAATCACATTCCTTTTCAATGTCCTTTGTGTTTTATGAATAAAATAAGTCTGAAGGGGCAAGATCAGGGCTGTAGGGTGGCTGAGTAAGTTTTCCAAATGAAATTCTCGTAGGAAGTACTTGATAGCCTCAAGAATTGTTGAAATGGGAAAGGAAAAAAAATTCCTTGGCACAACTCTCCTAGCCTTTTTCTCAATAATGAGGTTTTCAATGTTCTGATTTAAATGTTTTCAATGTTCTGTGTCCTTCAAGAAAATCTATCAAGATCCCCAAAAGTAGTTTCCTATAATCTTCTGAGCTGATCTCTCTATATTCAATGTAACTGACCCAACAGATCCATTGAGAAGCCACTCTTTTGAGTGAACCTTTCTTTTTTTTTTTAATGTTTTATTGTGAATTATATGATAGTTTACATGGGAGAACTTTAGTTTTACATTCATTCCATCGTATATCATCTCACTGCCATGGTTCCAATCCCCTCCATGCATCCTCAACCACCCAAAGGGTATATCCCAGAAACCCGCTCCCTACACTTCCCCCTCCTCCCCCCAGTTTTCGGCCCACAGTCCCTTTCCCTCTCTGGGTCCAAAGTCCCCAGTCGCTTCATCACTCCATGTCATCATCTCTGCCTCCATCTCAGGCATCTCTGTTTCTCTGGGTAGGGTCCCGCTCTGGGCTCTTCTCCATTGATGGTCCCAGAGGCCTCCACTTCTGTCCTGGAGAACCTTTCTTTTTGGAGACGACCTAAGGATACTAAGCCAACTGTATTTCTGAACGAACTTGTCTGCAGCCATCCACTGATTGCAGACACATGTTCAAACACACTTTGATTGGAGAAAAACTTGTGCATGTGTGAACTGGAACCCCAGGAGCAATCCTTGCTAACTTACTCTGGTATCTCAATGTTATGACCTCTGAAAGGCTTCCCTGTGAATGGCACCACTAGGATATTCTTCCCCAAACCCATCCATCACTCAATCGAATCCAAAGAAAACAGCAGACACTTCCAAACTGAGGGATAGTCTATGAAATGGCTGACCCATACTCTGTGGAAGTTCTAAGTCATAAAAGACTGAGGAACTGTCACAGATCAGAGGCAACTAAGGAGACATGTCAATTAAATGCAATGTCGACTCAGTCTGGATTCAGAAACAGATAAAGGACATTAGTGTGGGGGGAAGGGGGGAGGATGGTGAAATCTAAATGAAGTCTCTAGTTTCTCTGTACCATTTCTACAACTTTTCTGTATACTCAAAATTATTTCAAAATAATGGAAAAAAATTAACTAGAAGCATCTCTGGATCAGGTCAGCTAAACCACCACATGACCTCCTGCCTACTCTTTGCACCCCAGGGTTTCACACCTTAACATAGACTAAGAGCATGGGCAAATTCCTCATCAATTATAGTATGCATTTGGGGTGACTGTTTTTAAATATTTTGGAAAATTATGACTCAATGGCACTTATCAATAACAACCACAACCAGTATTTCAGTCCTTGCTGAAAGTCTTCTACTGCGTTGCTTTTCCACTGTCAATCACTTTCCAAATTTGTTGAGTATCTTAATAGCATACTTATCATTTACTGAATCCAAATGACCTCATCTATCATAAACTGAACTTGGTGGTGATGGTGGTTAAATGCTGTAGAGTCGGTTCCGACTGATGGCAACATTATATAATGAGTTTCCGAGGCTATAAATCTTTGTGGGAGCATACAGTCTCATCTTTCTCCACTGGAACCACTGGTAGTTTCAACTGTGAGATTAGAAGCCTAACTGGTAACCACTATGCTACCAGAGCTCCTAGAAATTGAGAAAATAAATGACAGTGAGGGCCTAGGAGAAATCCATTGGATTTCTAAAACACAGATCTTATGATATTAGCCACTGCATTGCACCCATTTCATTGGAAAAGTCAACAGTTAAAGGTTACAAGATTTTGTTCATTCAATGTTTATCAATAACAAACCTGAATAATCCTCTATAGCAAAGCTACAAGACAAATCCAAATAAATGTTTTTAAACAACTGCTACTTGTACTAATTTTAAAAATGACAATTTATAGGTTCACAGATTTTTGGCACCCCACCCCCATCTCCATCAATTGTTTTGAAATAACTGTTGTTTTAACAAAGCTTTGAGACTGACAGCAATAATGTAAAGTCTGCAAAAGTAGAATATCATAGATGGCATAAGAAATCGAGAATATTAAATTCTCTATCTTAAATACAGTGTAACTAATAGAAACATCAATTATATATAACTGGAGTCCTGGTGTAGTGCTGTGGGTTAATGCGTCAGACTGCAAAGCCGTTTGAACTGCAAGGTTGGCTGTTCAAACTCAGCAGCTGCTCCTTGGAAACCCTATACAGGGTCACTATTGGTCGGAATTGACTCGACAGCACTTAACGATAACAACAACATAATTAAAAATGTATACTTAAAGAAGCCATAGAAACATCAATCATATATAACCTGTATAAGATGTGAATCTATCAGAGGAGGAAAACTCAAATTGTATTGTCCACTAACAAGCGTGAGGAGCTCTGGCAGCGTAGTGCTTTAGAGTCAGAATGCTAACCTCAAGGTCCGCAGTTCGAAACTGCCATCTGTTCCATGGGAGAAAGATGAGGCTTTCTGCTCCTACAAGTATTTACAGCCTCGGAAACCCTATGCAAGGTGGCTATGAGTCGGAATCGACTCCAATGCACACCATCACCACACCACTACTAACAAGAGTGTCAAAGGTGAAAACAGGTGAGACCCAGAAAAACAAGACAGTTTCATTGAGTTCAGGTTCTGAAAGGTTTCACTATATTACAATTGATATAAATATTATGAATAGAGAATAAATGTTAGAAGTACTACTTAATACAAATTATCCATGACAAAAGCATTAACTAGGGGGCATCACCTTCATTCATTTTGTGTCCCATTGCTTTCTTCTCCAGAGCATGGTCAGGAAAACCACAGTCAGGGACCCTGCCCAGGGTGTGGGACAAGGCTGTAGCTCAGTTCCTACCTTCTCCAGCTGAGAGACTTGTTGTTATGTTTATCGTTACAATACAATGCTGATGAAAGCACAAGCAACTCATACCATCAGTAATGCCAGAAATTGTAAAAAGAGAAAAATCCTTACTTCTGAACAAATATCTGGTATAAACAATGCTGGATTTAACTGATTTTTTTTTTCATGTTTGTATTTATAAACTACAAGAGGGCTTCAAAACATTCATGGGATAAAAATCCATTCTCTTCTAATTTTTCAACAAGCTTTTAGAAGACCCCTCGTACAGTTATAGTTATGAAATGTCTATTAATATTTAAACTTATATCAACAATATCATTTTTAAAGAGACAATTCCTTGGTCCTGTACTCTAACTAAAACAATGATTTTTATGATATCATTTTTAATAACAAGAGTTTTCTTTGGAATGACATTTCTGTGCCAGAGCAAAATGAGTATGCAAAGAGAAAATATTATTCCTCCAAAGAATGAGATCTAGCACCACCAGTCCTTAGACGATTCAAATTAAATTGCAGAGAATAATACACCATTCTCAAGCACTTGAACTTTTGATGAGATATTCACTATTATTGTTCTCAAATCAACATCTCAGAAAACTTACAAAAGATGAACTAAGTTAGAATTCCCTCTAGTAATCTCCTCAAACTGACATTAAAGAAAGAACATTATTGTCATGGGAAAAGCTTCAACTACCTTGTGCTTCATCATTTTCTTGAAATGACAATTCATCTTCCGATTCAAGTACAACTGATGGGGAAGCGATGAAGTCATCAAGTGATTCGTTTTGCCTGATCTCCATTCCTACACTTTCAGGTTCACTCTACGAATTTCCAAAAGAGGAAAAAAAAAATTACATTTCACTTTGGAGATGATAAAAGTAATATTAAACAATAGGAATCACAGGCAGACAACAGAAACTTTTATACATTTCACAGCCACGATTTCTAATATTGCTTCAATAAATTAAATGAATAGCTACCATCAAAATTATCATCAAACAGTCCCTGTAAAAATATCATTGGGAGATAACCAGAAGCAGAGATTATGTGTAACATGTGCTATATACATGGTCAAAACCAAGAAGAGAAACACAATATAGGTATTTAACACAAAGATGACAAAAACCTCTACAACACAGATTATGGGGAAAAAATGCTGCCATGGTAGTACCAACTACGGCCATCTGCTCACCTTCCATTGCTCATTATTCTACCCAAACCAACTCAGAGAAGTGGGAGGTGGTGGGAGAACTGCCCCACCACTGATCAGGCTGTTTCACAGACTGCCCATATGCTTAAGCCCAAGCTTAGGGCTAGGGAAGTTCAAATGGGGTTTCTTAACAACTACTCTGTGGTTTAATAATTGTCATGGAAGCAGCAGTCAAGAAATCAAACAATGTATTGCATTAGACAAATCTGCTGCACAAGACCTTCTTAAAGTGTTGAAGAGCAGAGATATCAGCTTGAGGACTAAGGTGCGCCTGACCCAAGCCATGGTATTTTCAATAACCTCATATGGATGCGAAAGCTGGACAGTGAATAGGAAGAGCATAAAAGAATTGATGCTTTTGAGTTCTGGTGTTGGAGGAGAATACTGAAAGTGCCATGGGCTGCCAGAAGAACCAATAGATCCATTTAGGAAGAAGTGCAGCCAGAATGCTCCTTAGAGGCCAAGATGGCCAACCTTTGTCTCTCCTACTTTGGACATATTGTCAGGAGGGACCAGTGGCTGAAGAAGGAGATCACGTTTGGTAAGGTGGAGGGTCAGTGAAAAAGAGGAAAACCCCAATGAGATGGACTGGCCAAGTAAGTGGCAGCATCCATGGACTCAACTGTGGCAACAGTAATGAGGTTGGCCCAGGACTGGGCGTGTTTCGTTTTGCTGAGCATAAGGTCGCTATGATTCGGTACCGACTCAATAGCACCTAACAACAACAGACTCTTATTGTGTCCCAGTAAGGAAGACTGATCGAAATAATTATTACCCCCATTTATCATATGAGGGAACAAAGACTCTCCATGGTGAAATAATGACCTGGGTCACACAGATGGTAAGTTGTGAAATCAGGAATGAAACCCTTCTCTTCTGATGTCTAGGCTGCCTCTCCTCTCTGCAGCACTGTCACTACTGTCTTTCTGAGCCACTGACAGATGTACTCATGGGGGGTGGGTTAAAGGGAAAGACCAGGTTGTCACTTTTCTAACATTGGGAAGGCCTTCTGGGATGCCTTTCGTGTTCTGCAACACATTTCCTCTTCCTTTTAATTACATTTCGCAGGTTAGTATTTCAGGTCATCGAGGACAGGTCCAGGTTTTATATTTCTATTAATGTGTCTCATGATTTGCCATAAGATTCTATTTCCTCTTGTAACATTCAGTGAAGAAATACATTAATGGCTTGGGGAAGGGATGGATACAATCTAGTTGCATTTGTGCCTAGGATGGGGTGATGATATCTGATGAGTCTGCTGATGATCTACTGTAGCAGGCAGGTCAGTAAACACACATTATTAAATGCATCCTCAGAGAACAATGTAGCTTAATTCATTATTCAAGTATGACAGGGGCCATTCCCAGCATGACAGTTATGGACTCCCAATAGCAAATATCTATAAGATGACCACTCTGAAACACTGATAACATGTGGTACCTATTTGGGATATATCTTAAAATTCAAGCCTTTTGTTGGAAACACACATTCACTGAAAAATAACACTACTATGGGGAGAAGGAAGGAGCCCAATCTTTTGAGTCTAAAGGTCTGAGTGAACATACACTTAATGAGTTCATTGAAGAGTCAGTAGAGCTGGAGCTTATCAAAGAACTTTCTTCTTCAGTCTCACTGTTTCTATAAGTAAGAGAAAAGAGAGATAAGTAAGTATAGGTCATTAGGGACTTAAACGTAAATTTTCTACAATACAGTAAAAATAAGGTCCAAATAAGAAAAAAAAAAAAAAAAAGTATCTGTTGTATTTTTCTTAATACACGGAGATAGCCACCTTTAAGGTGTCACTTTTCCTAAAGAATTGCTTTTTTTGTCATAAATACAAAATAAATCATCTGGATCCTGGGTAGAATGAAGTACGCTGCAGGCCCCACTGCCTGCTGTAGCCAGTGTGAGCAAAGCAAGCTTTAAAAAAAGGAAAAAAGGATCCAGGGTGTATGGGTGACTATTCTTTCTTAATTTTTAAACCAATTGCAAAGAATGCCTTCAGGCAAAATTTAATTTTGTTTTCTGTAATTAGAGAAACTCTTTCTCTGCTTATTAACAATTCATTTCTGTCAAAATTACAATTTCCATGCCCAAGGTGAGAATGCAGCTTCATGGAATACTCAAGTCTAAATACCGGCTTACTTTTTACCAGTTAAGTGGAAGAGAGAGGGAGAAGATCTTGTTTATAATATTGAGATTAGTGTTTCATGCCTAAAATAATTTAATAAATGAGAATCAGTTATGGAAATGATGCATTTTGTTTCCAAGAGTTTTTATTTTATAGAAAAGAGTAAAAAACCCCTATCAGTTCTCAAAATGAGAAAACTGGAATCTGGCCACAAATAATGATTTTAAAAAGCACGCCCTTATAATGGCATCTGTGAGCCCTCCCAATGCACTGAGCAGACACAACACTAACAAAGTAATTCAAACACTGAATATTGACTCAACTGAAAAGTATTTCCATTCTATACCGTGCAGGCCCCAGCCACAAACTCCATTTTACTTATAGAGCATTCATCTTGAGTACTAGATAATTAGGAAGATTTTGAAAAATATACTTAGAATGGTCAAAGTTTATAATAATTCAAAAGTGTTCATTTATATAACATAAACCCATTGAAGTCAAGTCAATTCTGACTCGCAGCAAAAGTTACAGATTATGGTTTCAGAGAACTTGAAATCTTAGCAGCTGAGTACTCAACCACTACATCAGTAAGGCTCTGAATGCCTCCATACTGGCTTCTAAATAGTAAATATCTTTCTACCTGAGACAAACGACATATGATTGGATAACTTTATCATGGCAGCCACTAGCCACTGTGTAGCTATACAAAAGTTAAAAAGAATTAAAACTAAATTGTAAAATGTAGTTCTTTTTCACACTAGCTACATTCCAAGTGGTTAGTGGTTACTGAGTAAGACAGAGGAAATTATTGAACATCTCCATCATCACAGAAAGCTCTGTTGGATAATGCTATAGCCAAGGATCTAGTGATATTTAACTGAAAGATACTGACTTTGACAACAAAACATTACGAGGCAACTATGCTTAGCTTTAAATCCAATGATCTGGGTACAATAAATAAGGTTAAATAAGGAGGAATACATGCTTTCCAAGTTTTTCCTTTCTTGTATATTTTATTATGTATATAGAAGTCAATATAGACGGCAAATACTTACAATCAAAATGTAAAAGTGACAAACAAGCATGTGCATGTTCAAGAAAAACATTGACAAGGAGTATTTCATGCCTAACTATTCAGGGCTCAGGGGCAGGAGATGTAAGAGTGTGTACTGTCATCTGTACTGCTGACCTTTGGTTAGATACAGAATTTTAATTCTCCAAACTGCATTACTTGATTTTCAGGGGGAAAAAAAGCAGTATTACACAGCCTTCTAGTTCTGCAAAGAAAAATACTTCTGTCTCATTACATAAAATCTCAAAATATTACTCTTAAATTAGGTCCTTGATGATCTTATTCTTTTTCCATGTTCAATCTTTTGTCTAGACTTGATATTGATTTGTAAAGTACTAAACATCACTGAGTTACTTCAATGTAAGGATGTTCTTGGTTCAGAAAGTTTGCTGTATAAACCAAAGTGTAAATATGAAACAAGTAGAATGAATACTGTCCTTTCATATATCAGTGGAACATATCTGTGGCTGAGTCAGGAAACTGATGATAGTACAAGCATAAGCATCTTTCCTTGTTTGACTTATAGCCAAGATGATCTTTTCAGAAGTGGTGGAAGAAAGGAAACACAGATTTCCCTTCTTGATTGCAGGTTATGACTGTAGTTTAAGGAGCTAAAGAGTAAGATGGCTCTAACCTAATTGTTCCAAAAACTCATGAAGGAAACTCGCTAACATGAACTGTCTGAATTTGGAAACCTTGGATCAAGTGCCAGGCATCTTCTTTCCTTCAGGTCCAACTGCAACCTAGCTTTCCCTGATGATTGCAGTGGTCCAAGAGCCTCCCTTCCCTCAAGAGTTCCACATGCCAGGGGTTCTATGGAAAATGGAAAGCATGTGCTGTTGTTGTTAAGTGCTCCTGAGTCAGTTCTCACTCATAGTGACCCTGTACTGGGTTTCCAAGGAGCGGCTAGTGGTTTTGAACAGCCTACCTTGTGGTTAGCAGTACAGTGCTTATCCTATTTGGAGTCATACAAAATTGGACTGGAATGTCAGCTCCTGACACTTAATGGCTATTGGGCTTTGAGTAGGTCTTGGGAAAACCTCCCTGGAAAAGTCTCTTTCCCTAGGAAGTTAGGCAGTCCCAGTTTCGTACTGTTTTAAGTGGGACTCAAAATACAGACTGTGTAGTGTTCTTGTAGAGATAAAACCATGCTTGGAAAAGGTGCTTTGTAATCTATACAGTCTTATACAAATGTGATACTCTCAGCTTTCCTCCGTTTGATCACTCCCTTCTAAGTTTCTTTTCTATTTAAACATATGATATGGGACTTGTAATACTGTAATTTTCTTGAAAATTGTTCTTTTGTTATTTTAATTCTTTTTCCTAGAAAATGCTTTTCTCTGAAATGAGTTCTGCATGCCCTATCATTTCTCTGTTCCTTTGGTGATCTTGAAAAAAATAGAACATTCTTTAAAAATTCATATGAAATTAGTATAAACTAAAAAAAAAAAAAAGTCTTATGAAATGCTAAAATTCTGTTTCTATTCATAAGAAAAATGGTAAACCATTCTGTGACTCTTAGCTTTTGACAAATTGAACTTTCCTTCAAATGCTGATAACAGAATTGACTATATTCATGAATGGAGTCATTGCATATAATCAAGAATAACATAACTCATATGAAAATATGTTAACATTACTTGAATATATTAGGGGTCCTCAAACAGTAGTCTGTTAAAATATTGATAAGCCACTTCCTTTTCTATAGAACAGTATCTCTTAAATATGGTTTCTGATTAATCATTAAATTTGAGTAATTTTTTAAAAACAGTCACTCAGTGGAATGGCTTCTGTTAAATTGATTTCTGAAAACTGGCCAGTGAACAAACTGGTCATTTGGCAGAAGGTTTTCCAAGTGAATTCACCTAGAGCCAGTCATGATTTCTCTCAAATCTAAGACTGAATAAAAAAATTAAAAACACTTCAAATTGATAAACCAACAACAAAAACCCTAGGCCAAACAAGCATGTTAATTATTTCTTTCTAACAATTACTGAAATCAATGGAAATTTCCAAATCAAAGATGCTTTGGAAAGATCTTGATGTACCTGAAGATTTTTAAGATCACATTTTTCCTGCCAGAAATGGACACAGGTTCTCTTGCCTTTTTTTTTTTTTTTTTTTTTAAACCACGTTAACATTTGTATATGTAAATATTTTCTTAATGGTTGATTCTAGAAAATTTCTTTTGGCCTGTTGTTATTGTTTTTAAGTGCCATTGGGTCAGTTCTGACCCTTAGTGACGCTGTATAGGGTTACCAAGGAGCAGTTGGTGAGCTTGAACTTTGCAGTCCAGTGGCAACAGCTGTTCTTGGAAAGCTGAGCTTTTTTGGAGGAGAGGAAGTCAACGTATGGTATTTTATTCAGCTTTTCCAAATAAAAATTGTATGTTATTTGGCTCTACCAGTCTTCTTCAGCCCAGTAAATTTACATTATTTGCTAGGCTATATCCAGTGAGTTCAAGCATAGCATGATTGTGAGAATGGCAGCAGACCAGGCAGTGTTTCATTCTGTTGTGCACAGGGCTACTATGTGTTGGATCCTGCTTGATGGCATGTACCTAACACAGACAAGCACACATACATATATCCTATATTTACGACTCTGGCAGTGTTTAGGTATAAGTTCTGATAAACTATGTATTTTTCCCATCTATCACTCCATGGCCAAAAGTAATAGATAAAGAAAATATTAGGACTGCATGTGTACACCAACTTACTCCTGTGTAGAGTGGGGTTGGGGAGACTGGCAAAAAGGGAAACAAAGTGGATTTGAAAATAATGGGATGTTATTCTCCTCAATTCCATGCTCCAAATACCACACCCCTCACTGCTTTCTGATATAGGAT
>NW_006408819.1:1633497-1637426 GCF_000296735.1 Chrysochloris asiatica
GAACCGACTCGACAGCACATAACAACAACAACAACAAGGTACCAGTAGCACCCTCTCACTTCAGACTTCCTTTTTCCCTGCTCAAGCCATGAATATGGATTCTTGTGGCATTAAAAATCATAGCCTTTGTGTGAGCTGATATTTGTGTAACTAAGCATACAGTATACAGAAAATTCATATGATTATGCATATTAGAAAATTAATGTTTAAAGCAAATAAAATATTAAGTTTCAATTACTTAGAATACGTGGTCATTTTTAAATGATCTGGCAGGGAATTAACTTTATCACATAGCTAAGAAATGTAATCTTTGAGTTAATCATATGGTAATAGACTTGTGTCCAATTCCTTCTAGTACACAACTAAAAAGGAGGAAAACTCACATGTTCCATCCTAATATATATTTCAGGTGTTTTGCAGGGGATGGAGTCCAAATTGGAAAATTCCCACCACAAGTGATCTCCATCCACTTCCTATACCACTTTCTAAAAGCTATTCTAGATTTCTCAAAAAAATTTTGTGTGTGTGTGGCTACATTAGATTTCCAAAAATACAAAAATACATCAAAAGAAAGAAAACATCTAATGGTACTCAGTGGAACTGCCTCACTGGAATGGAAAACCAAGAAATGCACAATATCTATGACACTTAAAAATTACAGGCAGAATAACTGCATGGCAGAAATCCTAGTTCAGTGTTCTTAGTACCTCAAAGAGCAAGTAACCTATGGTAAGCAGTGCTCTGTGGGTAAAGAAAAACAAACTAGCTTAAAAAGTCTACATAAACCCAATTGTTATGAAAATATGGTCTTTGTTGTTAAGTGCTGTTGAGTTGGCTCCAAATCACACCTACTCTATATAGGGTTTCTGAGGAGCAGCTGTTGGATATGAATCACCAACCTTGCAGTTAGCAGTCTAGTGCTTATCCTACAGTGCCATACCAGAATATTACAATTTCAATTTTGACTTCTTAAGAAGAATAGTGCTGATACAAGTGTCTTCAGAAAAAGGCACATATTTTAAGTGAATAAGAAGGTGCCTTTAGAATCTGGTTAGCATTCTAGGGTCTACTGTTTTTCAAATGTTTTTCAACCCGCAAGATACAGTGTGGGTTGATGAGTCACTCTTGCATGCCTGCATGCATGCCTGGATGCCAGCTTTCAACACTAAAGGCATTCATAGGCAGAAAGAATGGCAAGGCTACACAGGTCCCCACTATATTGTGGGAAAGTCACTCCAGGAAAAATTCATAAATCAAACAAAAGACTATACTAAGACCAACACTGTGTCACAAGATATAATGAAACTTTGTTCTATTCCTGCTAAGTTTTTAAGCCCAAGCCTTGCAGCTGATGGTAAGATTTCCTAATAGTGATGCATTTCCTACTCCACAGCAACAGGGTCTTATTGAAGGATTAGAACAGATTATGCAAATGTGATTTTATCATTCATTTGGTATGCTATTTACTCTCATAGTTCATTGACTTCATATTAAGGTCTTTTATCAAATATTTTTTTTCCAGTATGAGATGGTCCAAAGACCAATTCATGAATTAAAGGTGGTCATAGTTCAGTCAAAATTAGTCCCTTGACACAGCCCTTCAAAGTAAGTAAAGAATACACTAAGTTTTTATACTTCCAAATGGACCAGGGATAACTTTATAATAAAATCAGTGGCTTCGCAGACCCATTTTGGGAATACATGTCTATGGGGAGGTTTTGCAAAATAGCCCATGTTTTATTTGGCTTTCAAGTTTCCAAAGTATGCTGCACTCAATCATTTCTCAAAGATGACATTGTATATGATTCTTCTGTCAATTTTATAGGAACACTGTTCAGCCATTGGGGGAAGGAAAACAAGAGAAGTGTGACAATAAAGTGACAGGATGAGGAAGGTCTAACACTTGTCTGTCAGTTTGTCTTACTGTGGTGGCTTGTGTATTGCTTTGATGCTGGAAGCTATGCCACCAGTATTTGAATTACTAGCAGGGACATCCATGGTGGACAAGTTTCAGGGGATCTTTCAGACTAGACAGACTAGGAAGAAAGAGAGGCAGACCACTTCAGAATGGCTAACCACTGAAGCCTTATGAATAAGAGTAGAAAATTGATATAGTGCTGGAAGATGAACCCCTCAGGTTAACAGGCACTCATAATATGACTGAGGAAGGGCTGCCTTCTCAAAGTAGAGTTGAGCATAATAATATTAAAGGACCAATGCTTTTAGGACCTTCATTTGATGATGTGCCATGATTCAAAAAGAGGAGAAAAAGCCATAAACATTAATTAATAATCAGAACATGGAATTATGAATCTAGGAAAATGGGAAGTTGTCAAGAATGAAATGTAGCTACAGCCAACTGATTTTTGACAAAACACCTAAATATATTGCATGGGGAGGTCTGTCTCTTCAACAGATGGTACTGGCAGAACCGGAAAACGATATGCAAAAGATTGAAACAAGACCTTCACCTCACACCTTACACAAAAACAACTCAACATGGATTAAGGACCTAAATGTGAATCCCAGAATTATGAAGGCCATCAATGAAAAAATAAGGACAAATGTGAGGGCACTAATTCAGGGAATACACAAACTACAAAACATTTTGAAAACCACACAAACAAAAGTAGACAAAATAGATGAGTGGGACATACTAAAAATTAAAAACTTAACGTGCATCAAAAGACTTTACCTGAAAAGTAAAAAGGGAACCCACAGAATGGGAAAAAAAATCTTTTGCAATGACACATCAGACAAGGGACTCATTTCTAAAATATATAGGAAACTACAACACCTCTACAAGAAAAAGACAAATAACCCAATTAAAAAGTGAGCACAGGACATGAACAGACACTTCACCAAGGAAGAGATCTGGGAAGCCAACAAACATATGAAGAAATGTTCATGATTACTAGCCATTACAGAGATGCAAATCAAAACAACAATGAGATATCATCTTACACTAACAATAACAGCAAAGATAAAAAAAATGTAGAGGACAATAAATTCTGGTGGGGAAGTGGCAAGACTGGGACACTCCTGCCTTGCTGCTGGGACTGCAAAATGGTCCAACCTCTCTGGAAAGCCTCAGAAGGTTAAAAATAGAAATACCTTATGATCCAGCAATTCCTCTATTTGGTATTTACCCACAAGAAAAACGAGCCACAACACGAGAAGATAAATGCACACCAATGTTCATAGCAGCACTATTTACACTAGCAAAAAGATGGAGGCAGCCAAAGTGCCCATCAACTGAAGAATGGATAAACAAACTGTGATACATACAGACAATGGAATATTATGCTACCTTGAAGAATAACAAGAAAGCTGCAAACCACCAGTTAACATGGATGAACCTTGAGGAAATCATGTTGAGTGAAATTAGTCAGTCTCAAAAAGAGAAATACTGCATAGGATCAACTACTGTAAAAGACAAAGAAAAAGAACCCATACTAAAGGGGGATTGGGGGGGATTCTTTGTTGATTGCTGGGATGTTGGGGGTGGGTGAGAGGAGGGAGGGGAAGGTGGAGCACAGGGCAGGGATTAGACACAGGATAGTTTGGATGCTGGGGAGCGGGGCAATATACAAGAAGGGAGAGGGGAATGGAACAACAAAGCAGATGGGAGAACAATTAAGCAGGTTTGAATGGGCTAAGTGGGACAGAGGTAAATAATGATGTATGCACAACCTTGGAACAATAGGACTCTGGGATACAGAGACTGAGACATGGTTGGAATGGGGAAAAGGGGGGAATAATGTTAAGATGCTTGGCTGTCTTTTGAATCTTGGTTTTCCTTGTATTATATTATAAAATAGACACTGGAAGGGGAGAGAAAGGAATAGCCAGAAATATCACCATAGAAAGCTGGTAAGTCTGTCTTCTGACTATAACTGATTGGAATACCTAAAATGGGGCTACAATGT
>NW_006408819.1:1637751-1639782 GCF_000296735.1 Chrysochloris asiatica
CCAGAGTCAGTGACATAGCCACAGAGGACTAGAGTGGAGAGTGAAGTGTCCAGCTGATAAGAAGAGAGGGCATATGCACAAGAACACTCACACCTGCAGATAATACCCACTTAACCTGGCTTCAATGACTGGATGATCAGAGCTCAATCAGAAGAAGAAAGAGGAGGAAAAAAAAGCATTCTGATACAATTTGATTAACTTGACCTACACCTATGGAAGCGGTAGCTCAAAAGAGGGAACACATCCTTACAGGAAGAATCATTCCCACCCCCTCCACACACAGAGTAGACAGGGACGTGCAACTTGCACATTGGCTACCCAACATGGGGGGTGGGGGCTACAAAGGCAAGAAATGACTGGCTTACAAGCTTTCAAGAGGGAACCTAGATCCAGAGGGCCTGGATCTAGTGTCCAATCTTTCTAGGCGGAACTGATGAAATGAAATGCAGATGGGTCTCTTGTGATACAATAGTGAATAATTGTTATCAGGATTGATTTGAGGGTTGGAAATGTAAAGGTAGATGTTTTATAGCAAGGAGCGGAGTGATTAACTTTCCAGTCTAGGAGCGGAGGTCCCTGGGACCATCAAGGGAGAAGAGCAGAGAGCGGAACCCTACCCAAAGAAGCAGTGATGCCTGAGATGGAGGCAGAGCCGAGGATGTGGAGCGATGGAGCAGCTGGGGACTTTAGATCCAGAGAGGGAGAGGGACTGTGTGCTAAAGACCTGGGGGGGTAGGGGGAGCAGGTTGGTTGATGATGCATGGAGGGGATTGTAACCATGGTAATGAGACGATATACGATAGAATGAATGTAAAACTAATGTTCTCCCATGTAAACTATCACATAATTCATAATAAAACATTTAAAATAAAATAAAATAAAAAGAACAAAAGTAACAATTTAAAAAAAGAATGAAATGTAGCACAAAGAGATCGAAATCCTAGGCAATAGTGACCAAACGTAGTCTGGTATTGGCCATTATGAAACTGACAACAATATGGTATACTATATCAAGAACAACAATCTGAAGAGGAATAGCACAACTATATGTGTGTGTGTGTGTACATACATAAAGAATACTTCAAGATCTATCTTGAAATACAATGCATTTGTGATAGGATAATATCCATACACTTAAAAGGAATATCCCACCTCTCATCTATTAGTTTGTTACACTGTGGTGATTTGTAAGCTATGCCACTACTATTTTTAATAGCAGCTGAATACACCCATGGTGGACAGGTTTTAGCTGAGCTTCCAGACTAAGACAGACTAGAAAGAAGGAAAGGTGAACTATTTCTGAATGTTTAGCCACTGAATAGTAGTGGAATACTGTCAGCAACATTCAGATATTGAATCATGATGAACATTGTCAGACAAAGTACCAGAAGATCAGCCCCTCAAGTTGGAAGGCATTAAAAATACGACTGGGGAAGAGCTGCCTCCTTAAAGTAGAGTTGATCATGATGACACGAATGAAGTTAAGGTTTCGGGATGACCGTTTGCTGATAGGATACAAGTTAAAATGAGGAAAAACAACCGACAACTCCATTAATATTCAGAACATGGATTGTACAAAGTATGAATCTAGGAAAATTGGAGACTGTCAAAAATGCAATGCAATGCATAAAGATTGATACCATAGGCTGAAATGGATTAGCACTGGCCGTTTTGAATCTGGCAATAATATGGTGTACCATGTTGGAAGGACAAGTTGAAGAGGAATGGCATAGCATTTATCATCAAAAAGATCATTTCAAGATATATCTTAAAACATAATGTTATCTGTGATGGGTCAATATCCATACACCTACAAGAAGAACAATTAATATCACTATTTTTCAATTTATGTACCAAACCTAAAGCCAGTGATGATGAATTTGAAGAATTCTACCAAGTTCTTCAGTCTGAAATTGATCAAACGTGCCATCAAGATGTATTGATAATTGCAGGTGATTGGAATGCAAAGGTTGGAGGCAAAGAGGAAGGATCAATAGTTAGACTATATAGCCTTGATTATAGAAATGATGC
>NW_006408819.1:1649159-1655254 GCF_000296735.1 Chrysochloris asiatica
TTGTATCATCCATCAGTTGCTCATATGCAAGTTCAACTTGTAGCTGAAGAATATTAAAACAAGTCCATGAGATCCAAAAAATGACCTTAAACATATCCCACCTGAATTTAGAGACTATCTCAAGAACAGATTTGATGCATTCGGAAGTAAAGAACCAGAGTGTTGAGGGATGGCATCAAGAACATTATACAGGTAGAAAGCAAAAGGTCATTAAGAAAACAAGAACAAAGGAAAAGACTAAAATGTCAGTAGATACTCTGAAACTTGCTCTTCAGCATAGAGGCGCTAAAGTAAATGGAATAAATGAGGAATTAAAACAGCTGAGTAGAAATTTTCAAAAAGCAGCTCAAGAAGACAAAGTCAAATATTATAATGAAATGTGCAACACCTGGAGTTAGAAAACCAAAGGGAAGAACACATTCAGCATTTCTCAAGTTGAGGGAACTGAAGAAACAAGTCAAGCCTCAATTTGAAATACTAAAGGATTCTATGGGCAAAATATTGAATGATGCATAAAGTATCAAAAGAAGATAAAAGGAATACGCAGAGTCACTGTACCAAAAAGAAATGGTTGATGTTCAACAATTTCAAGAGCCAATGATACAGAAAGAAGTCATCCAAGGTGCACTGAAAGCATTGGCAAAGAACTAGGCTCCAGGAATTGATGGAATACAAACTTTAATCTTTCAACAAACCGATAGGGCACTGGAGGCACTGACTCATCCATTCCAAGAAATCTGGAAGACAGCTACCTGGCCAACTGACTGTAAGAAATCCATATTTGTGCCCATTCAAAAGAGAGGTGGCCCAACAGAATGCAGAAATCATCAGACAATATCATTAATATCTCATGCAAGTAAAATTTTGTTAGCAATAATACAAAAACAGCTGCAACTACACATTAACAGAGAACTTTAAGAGGTTCAAGCTGCATTCAGAAGAGGAAATAGAACGAGGGGCATCATTTTGAACGTCAGATGGATCTTGGCTGAGATCAGAGGGTGCCAGAAAGATGCTTACATGTGCTTTATTGTCTATGCAAAGGCTTTTGAAGTTGTGGATCATGACAACCTATAGACAACATTGTGGAGAATGAGTATTCTAGAATACTTAATTGTGCTCATGAGGAACCGGTACACAGACCAAGAGGATGTTGTTCAAACAGAATAAGGGAACAACAAATGGTTTAAAATTAGGAAAGGTATGTACCAGGGTTGTATTCTGTCACCATACTCATTCAATCTGTATGCTGAGCAAATAATCTGAGAAACTGGATTATATGTTGTAAAATGTGGCTTCAGGACTGGAGGAAGACTCATTAACCATCTGCAGGAAACAAGAACCTTGCTCGCTGAAAGTGAAAAGAACTTAAAATAATTACTGATGAAGATCAAAGACAATAGCCTTAAGTATGGCTTTCATCTCAATGTAAAGAAAACAAAAAATTCTCACCACTGGACCACTAAAGAAGTTACATATAAATGGAGAAAAGATTAAAGTTGTTAAAGACTTCAGTTTGCTCAGATCAACCATCAACACTCGTGGAAGCAGCAGTCAAGCAATCACCCGACTTATTATATTTGATGTCAATTTCAGGTCCAAGCCATAGTATTTTCAATAACCACATATGCATGTGAAAGTTGGACAGTGAATAAAGAAGACAGTAACAGAATTGATGCATTTGAGTTATGGTGTTGGAGGAGAATATTAAAAATACTCTGGACTGCCAAAAGAACAAATCAATCTGTTTTGGAAGTAGTACAGTCAAAATGCTCCTTGGAAGCCAGATGGCCAGATTTCATCTCTCATATTTTGGACATATTATCAGGAGGGACCAGACCCTGTAAAAGGTATCAGGTTTGGTAAAGTGGAGGGTCAGAGAAAAAGAGGAAGACCCCTGATGACATGGATTGGCATAGCGGCAGCAGCAATGGGCTCAAATATAGCAACGATTGTGAGGTTGGTACAGGATTGGGCAGTGTTTCTATTGTGCACAGTGTCGCTACTGTCTTGATGGCACCTAACAACAACAATAACAGCAAAGCTCAACAAGGAGATAGTGTAGATTTTAATTATAATTATTCCATATTTATAAGTACTGCATTGAGTGATAAAAAATAGAATTTCCATCATATTTTATAAGCATGTAGATCTCCTTTCTTTATAGAATCTGATTTCCACCCTCACACTATGATAATAATCCTCACCATGAAGAAGGTGGGACTTAAAGAGACTTCTCCAAGAGCACACAACCTAAAAATGGGCTCATAAATAAAACCCAAACATTGTTGTTTAAGGTCTCATATGGTTCAAATGGTTTACATTCAGCTGCTAATTTCAGGTTTGCCGGTTTGAACCCACCCAGTACCATCATGGAAGAAAAGTCCTGGTAATCTGCTTCCTTTACGATTGTTGTTATTAAGTGTCGTCAAATCGGTTCTGACTCATAGTGATCATGTATAAGGTTTCCAAGGAGCGACTGATAAGTTTGAACCTATGATCTTGTGGTTCAAACCGACCTTGCAGTCCAGTGCTTTATCCCACAGCACCACAAAACAAAATAAACAACAACAACAAAAAAAACCACTATGAAATCCTATTTGGTAGGACATGGGGGCACCATGGATTGGAATTGACTTGAGGGCAAAAAAAATCATTGTTGTAAAAATTCCACTCCTGAGCTTTTTCACTATTCCAAAGACCTGCATAGTGTTTCCTCAAAGTGACAGGTAGCAGTATGGCCTAGATCCAGCCAGGTAACCTGTAAAGACAAAGCATGGGATGCTGAATGTGGCTCCATGTAGCACCAGCAGCATTGATCATGGTGGCTGACTGTAGAAGTGTTGCAGCAGCTACAGCACGAGGGCAGGACTAGCTGGCATGGTACAGGCTCCTCTGCTGTGGTTGTTCACACCTTCTTGAGTAATATCTCCCCATGATCTATAGGGGATGCTGTGACCCTCTATTACTCTCTTCCCTCCTCTCCCACCTTCTATCCTCTTCTCATTCTACTCCAGCAATACTGGCTTCCTTCTTTCTCGGGACACTCAGTATGTCCCTGCCTCTGGGACTTTGAATCTGCTCTTCCTTCTCTCCAGAGGATTTCCTCCAAAATACCCACATAACCTGTTCCTCCATTCCTTTCCAATATTAGCTCAAAAGATGCCTGCTTGTTAAGGTCTTTTTTGACCACCACATTAGGTTAAACCAGAGTAAAATTACTAGTAATATGTCATTTTTTTCATCTATATAAAATGCCTGCTTTAGATATTAAAATTTTGCCAAATTCCCCCTTCATTATTTAACGTTCTCACTAAACACATGCCCCAAATACATGAGATGAAGCCTGGTCATCCTGGTTTCTAAGGAGCATTCCGCCTGTACTTCTTCCAACATAGATATGTTGGTACTTCTGGAAGTTCATGGCACTTTCAAAATCATTCTCCCACACCATAATTGGAATGTATTAAATCTTCTTTGGTCTTCCTTATTAGGCTAGGAGACAAGTGTAAGTTATTTGTGCCATCCAGGAACATGGCAGCTACTTAGTGATAAAAAATACAACCAAATGCTATCCTACGTAGTGATGTAGGGAGGCCTTTCCCTGATCAAGATGGGGAAGACACAGGCTGAGTATGACAACACCTCACTAATGAAGACCACTCAGCGTCTTTGCAGGAGTCTCCTCACACCTCTCATACAATATAGATCTTCACTGAAAATGGCTGACAAGGCTTTACAGGGACATCCTCTGTGGTGCAGTCACTGATGGGGGACATCTTCCCAGGGACTAATTCCAGTCCCACAGCAGAGCTCTTGAGGACTTAACAAGACAGAATTATTAGGACCCTTTGAAATGCTAGTTATTTGGTTTTCCAGTGACCTCTCTCCTCTACCCTTTGACAGAAGGATGTGATCTTCATATAAAATGGAAGGGCTGTATGATATAGTCTCTTCCCTTATAACCTAAGTTTAATGTAAATTACAGCATCCACTGCCTAGAGACTCCTTAAGCATTCTGAATTGAACACAGACCAGCTGTAGCTGCTGACAGGAATGTGGTTTTGGTCTTGGTCTTCATTCCAGCTCTGCTACATGTATTCTGAGAAACTACAGTCTCATCTGTACTGAAGCAGACTGTCACAGAGTTCTTCTGCAGAGCAGAAGTGGGTTCTGACCCTAGACAAGTTGGTTAGAAGTAGAGCACTTAAGCACTGCACCAATAGAACTATTTATAAAAATATCAAATCCAATGTGGTCATGCCATTCTGACTCCTTGTGACTCTACAGGACAAAGTAGAATTGCTCTATAAGGTTTCCAAAGCTGAGAAAAGAGCCCTGGTGGTATTGTGGGGTAAGCTTTGGGCTACTAAATAGAAGGCCAGTGGTTCAAATCTAACAGCTTTTCCATAGAAAAAAGATGAGGCTGCCTCTTCTCGTAAAGATTTATAGCATTGGAAACCATATATAGGGTCATGGGGTGCTGCTGGTATGGCACTGTCAGATAAGCACTTGGCTGCTAATGTCAAGTTTGTTAATTCAAGCCCACCAGCCACTACTTTGAAATCCTATATAGGGACGCTGAATCAGAACCAACTTGAAAGCACTTAACAAAAAAAAAAAAAAAAACAAAACCATGAGTCAGAATACACCACTCTTTTGTGAGTTTGTCATACTGGAGTGGCTCACGTGTTGCTGTGCTGCTGAAAACTATGCCACCAGTATTTTAGATACCAGAAGCATCACCCATGGTGGACATGTTTCAGTGGAGCTTCCAGACTAAGACAGACTAGGAAAAAGGGAAGACAAAACATTTCTGTAAAACTAGCCACTGAAAACCTGTGACTAGAAGCAGAATGTTGCCTGATATAATGAAAGAAGTTGAGTCCTCCAGCTGGAAGGCTCTCAAAATACAATTGAGAAAGAGCTGCCTCCTCAAAGTAGAGTTGACCATAATGACATTAAAGGAGCAAAGTTTTTCGGGAACTTCATTTTCTGATGGGTCACAACTAAAAATGGGAAGAAATAGCTGCAAACATCCATTAATAATTGGAAGATGGACTGTGCAAGGTACAAATCTAGGAAAATTTGTACTCATCAAAAATGAAACGTAACACATACAGACATTAGTGAGCTAAATGGACTGGTACTGGCCATTCTGAAACAGAGCCTCCTATTGTCTACGATAATGAGAATAACAAATTGAAGAGGAATGGTGTCACATTCATTATCAAAAACATTTCCATGCTGTCTGTAATAAAAAATAAAATAAAATAAATACCTATAATGAAAACCAGATAAAACCACTATTATTCATATTTTCACACCAATCACTGAAGTCAATGATGAAGAAATTGATGAATTCTACCAACTTCTTCTGTCTGAAATTGAGTAAACATGCAATCAAGATGCATTGATAAGTACTGGTGATTAGAATGTGAAAGTGGAGACAAGGAAAGATCAGTAGTTGGAAAATATTGCTTTGATGATATGAATGATGCTGGAGATTACATGATAGAATTTTGTAAGAGCAATGAATTATATTCATTGCAAATACCTTTTTTTCCATCAATATGTTGTTGTTGTCAGGTGCCATCGAGTCAGATCTGACTCATAGTGACCCCATGCACAGCAGAACGAAACAATGTCTGATCCTGGGCCAACCTCACTACCACTGCCATATTTGACGCCATCAAAGATGCCACCTGGCTGATCCATCACGTTGGGGGTCTTCCTCTTTTTCTCCGACCCTCCATCTTACCTAGCATGACATCCTTCTCCAGAGACTGTTCCCTCCTGACAATATGTTCAAAGTACAAGAGACAGAGCCCAATCATCCTGGCCTCCAAGGAGCACTCTGGCTGCACTTATTCCAAAACAGATCTATTGGTTCTTTTGGCAGTCCGTGGCATTTTTAGTATTCTCCTCCAACACCACAATTCAAAGGCATCAATTCTTCTACGATCTTCCTTATTCACTGTCCAGCTTTCGCATCCATACGAGGACACTGAAAATACCATGGCTTGGGTCAGGCGCACCTTAGTCCTCAAGCTGACATCTCTGCTCTTCAACACTTTAAAAAGTTCCTGTGCAGC
>NW_006408819.1:1656751-1657796 GCF_000296735.1 Chrysochloris asiatica
ATCAAATCTGTTCTTCAGATGATCTCTAAATTCAGGTGGGACAAATTCAAGGTTATATTTTGACTCTCATGGACTTGTTTTCATTTTCTTCAATATAAAAGACTATAAAAGTAGATTCTGACTCACAGCAACCCTATAGGACAGAATGCAGTAGAGCTGTCTCGTATTTCCAAGGCTGTAACCCTTCCACATCTTTCTTCGGTGCTACAGCTGAGCTTCAGTCGCACCCAATTCCACAGGAATATTGGTTGATAAAGAATTATGGAAAAGCACCTGCAGGAGTCTCAGCTGTAGAAAGAAGAGGTCAACCAGTGCTACTGGGAAGGGAAGTACTGACACGCTGTGAGTAGGTACCATCGAGCCCTGCTATAACTGTGGGGTCTGGACCCAAGTCTGCCCTCCCCAATACCTAACCTAGGACCTCAGGGCCCGGATCTCACACCTGGACAAGAAAACATGCTGCATATGACGCAGACAGACTGCTACAACAATCTAGCTGCCTGCCTTCTTCAGATGGAGCCAGTGAACATGAATGAGTAAAGGAATACAGTCAGAAAGTTCCGGAACAACAGCCCGACAATGCCAAGGCCTTGAACAGGGCCAGGGAGGCCTTTTTCCATCTGCAGGACTATGACCAGGCTCGACACTACCTCCTGGCTGCCATCGATAGGCAGCCAAAAGATGCCAATGTCCAGCAGTACCTCCAGATGACACAGTCGGAACTCAGCAGCTACCATCAGAAAGAGAAGCAGCTTTACCTGGGCATGTTTGGGTAACAAATAAGATGCTTCTCCACTTGAACTTGGGTGGACCATTGAAGATCCATCAAGGAGAACCCTGAGCCTCAACAAGACATGTTACCTCTACACATCTGACCCACGTGGATTCCTGTTTGTTTCCAGTTCTGCACAAATTAGTGTATACACAGTGCCTAACCTTTATCCTTTTTGTCTTTCCATCTGTATGTTTGTATAACTTCCAAGATATGTTATCTTGGGGAATTCTTACCATGGGAAACATTGTCATCAGGGATGTTTTTGACAGA
>NW_006408819.1:1657896-1667026 GCF_000296735.1 Chrysochloris asiatica
GGGAGAGAAAGACTATAAAAATGTGGACATGGGAATCAAATCAACTACATCTATGGAAAGAAACAAGGGAAAAGCTCAGAATTATCAGCTAAAACAAGACCAAGAGTCACTGTGGGACAGAACACCAACTACTCATATGTAATTTCAAAGTGAAGCTGAAGAAAAGTAAAACAAGCCCACAAGAGCCAAAATACAACCTTGAGTATGTCCCACCTGAATTTGGAGACCATCTAAAGAATTTATTTGACAGTATTCATAAAATCCAATAATCATTCCTGATTTTAAGAAAAGAAAACAAACTCAAGAAAATAAGAATAGAAGGGAAATTTCTAAACATAATGAAGGGCATATATATAAAGCTAATAGCCAGCATTACTCTTAATGGAGAAAAAACTGGAAGTATTCCTTATGGATAATAACCAGGCAAAAATGCACCTTTAGCACCACTCATATTCAATATTGTGTTGAAAGCCTTAGCCAAAGTTATAAGGCAAGAAAGGAAAATTAAAGGCATCCAAATTGGCAAAGAAGAAGCAAAACTCTATTTGCAGATTACATGATCCTATACATAGAAAATCCCAAAGATTTCAAAAGAAAATTATTGAAACTCATTGAAATGATTGAAACTCAGCAAGTGCCATGGTACAAGATCAAACACACAAATCAGTTGGATTCCCCTATATCAATAAAGATAGCTCTGAAAAGAAAACTAGAAAAACAATATTACTTACTATAGCCACCCAAAAGATGAAATACTTGGGAACAAATCAAACCAGAGAAGCAAAAGACCTACACAAGAAAAACTAGAAAACACTACTATAAGAAAACAAAAGAGAGTTACAAAAATGAAAGAATATACCATATTCATGGATTAAAATACTAAACATTGTAAAAACATCAACATTATCCAAAACAATCTACAAATATAATAAAATCCCAATCTAGAGTCCAACATTCTTTAAAGAGATGGGAAGGAAAGAGACCTCAGATAAGTAAGACACCACTTAAGAAGAACAGAGTTGGAGGCCACTGCCTTCCTGATCTCAAAATTTACTACACCAGCCACAGTAGTTCAAACAGCCGGATACCCATACAATGAAAGGAACAGAATTGAGAACCCAGAAGTAAATCCATCTACATACAGTCAGCTGATCTTTGACAAAGGGCCCAAGCACATTAAATGGAGAAGATATAGTCTCTTCAACAAATGGTGCTTGCAAAACTGGAAACCCATTTGCAGAAGAATGAAACAAGATCCATATCTCAAACCACATATAAAAAGAAGCTCAACATGGATCAAAGACCTAATTGTAGAACCTAGAACTGTAAAGATGATCCATGAAAAAATAGGGACAAACTTCAGGGCTCTAATATATGGTATAAATACATTTATTAATATGTATTAAGCACTTGATATATACATAGCAAACATAACTAAAAACACACAAACAGTAGAAGACAAAATAGA
This sequence comes from Chrysochloris asiatica, assembly GCF_000296735.1. Classification (NCBI taxonomy): domain Eukaryota; kingdom Metazoa; phylum Chordata; class Mammalia; order Afrosoricida; family Chrysochloridae; genus Chrysochloris; species Chrysochloris asiatica. The sequence goes on from NW_006408819.1 coordinate 1,659,365, forward strand.
TAACTGGGACCTCCTAAAAATCAGACACTGTGATTTTTTTACCAGAAGAGTAATCAGATTTTACCAGAAGATCAAGGAGCCCACAGACTGGATTTTTTTGTTTGTTTGTTTTTGCAATGAATATTAGACAAGGGACTTATGTTCACACCTCAGGTGAGGTCAAGACTAGGACTTTACACATCCTACAGCAGAAAAGGCAGCCCAGTCTCGGGCTGTTAATTTCACCGTCAGCAGTTTGAAACTACCAGCTGTTCCGCGGGAGAAAGATGAGGCTTTCTGCTCCTATAAAGATTTACAGTCTCGGAAATTCCATGCAGGGTCGATATGAGTCGGAAACGACTCCACGGCACATAACAACAACAACAATCCTGTAATAAATATTTGACTGTGTGGAAGAAAAGAAGAAAGAAAAAAAACTTCAAAATGGATATCAGAAGATACTCTAAAGCTTGCTTTTGAGCACAATAAAGCCAGAGTGAGGAAATGAGGAAGTCAAAGAGCTGAATGGAAAATTTCAAAGGACAGGTGCAGAAGACAAAGAATTATAAGGAAATGTGAAATGTGCAAAGACCTGGAGTTTGAAAACCAAAGAAGAAGAACATGCTCAGCATTTCTCAAGCTGAAAGAACTGAAGAAAAATTCAATCCTCAGGTTGCAAGACTGAAGGATTCCATGGACAGAATATAAAATGAAGCAGGAAGCATCAAAAGAAGATGGCAGAAATATACAGCCACTGTACCAAAAAGAGTTGGTTGATGTTTAACCATTTATTTCAAAAGGCACCATATAATCAAGTACTAATACTACTGAAAGGTGCTCTGGTAGCGTAGTGGTTACGAATCGGGCTGCTAACCTCAGGGTCAGCAGTTCTAAACTGCCAGTGGTTTTACGGGAGAAAGATGAGGCTTTCTGCTCCCGTATAGATTTACAGCCTCAGAAACCCTGTACAGGGTCGCTATGAGTCGGAACTGACTCTACGGCACATCACTAATACTACTGAAAGAAAAAGTCCTAGCATCTCAAAAGCATTGGCAAAAAACAAAGTTCCAAGAATTGACAGAATGCAAATTTAAATGTTTCAACAAATTTATGTAGCACTGGAGGTGATGCAGCACTGGAGGTGCCAAGAAAGTTTGAAGACAGCAACATGGTCAAACTACTGGAAGAGATGCATATCTGTATACAAATTACATGTTTATGACCTCAGTTATAGGAGCCCTGCTGGTGCTAATTTGTAAAGTGTTACCACAGTGTTACGGCATCTGTCTGGGTCTTCCCAACATGCCCAACAGGCAAATTTCATGAGCTGCTTCCTTATGACAGGAGAGGGCAGTTCTGAGTTGGCTTCTCTGTGGGCTGATTATTGATTCTCTAGTCTCTGTCTTCTTTCTACTTTCCAGTGCCTGAGAAAGCAGAGTCCTCCACCTTAGGGCACCGCTAGCCTGCCTTAAAGAATTCACCCACAGAAAGCTGAGAAGACTGCAGTCAGCGCAGCGGCTACAAAGATGGAAGAGAAGGCTGGGCAAAAGAGAGATGGCTAGCTGGGGAACTTAAACTGAGTTTTCTTTGCTAAATGGATTGGTTTTCCCCTAAGTTTTATTTTTTTTCCATCTTACTTTCTATATGGTAAATAATCCATTGCTGGTTTTTTGAGGGAACTTCATATACTGATTTATGAAAGTACAGAATATATAAAACTTATTCATTTGCACTCAAGTAGCAATTTCTTACAGTATTAGAAAGGATGTGATTTTAAACCTCAAAGGAGATATTTTTCTTCTGTTCTAGGAAGATCAGTTATTCATGTAGTAGCTGGCTATGCTCAGCATCTGAACATTTTTCTTCCAGTTAAACTCTATTTAAAAATAAAATCCAGATATCCTCCCTCTCTGAATTCTCACTCTGAATATCTGATATAAAGATCTTCTGATTTTTCATCCTGAATTCATTACACAACTTTACTAACAAATGTGATTTCAGTTACAGGAAATAATGCATTTCAGTTGTGTGCTCTTAAATAAGATGATGTGGATGTGCTGCAATTGTATCTCAGTCACTCTCTTCATAAGAGAGTGGCTTGTTTCTAGGTCATATAGACATGCTATTTCTTACAGCTAGTATTTCCCCCCACATTTCTTAGTGAAAGGTCTTCTAAGAAAGAAAAGAAACTAATGAAGGAAGTAGATATAGTTTTCATAAGCCCACGCACTACAGAAAAAGTTGGCTAAAAGGTTTAAGCTTGTCCATACGCATGCCCCCAGCTCCTATGAAACACAAATGTGATGTTTGATTTTTATAAAGAAATTTTAGTTTCTGTAAAGAAAGAAAGAAAGAAAAATTGCTGTCTGGAGTGAGTGTGATCATGGCCTGAGCAGATGAATCACGCTCACCACACAATTCAGCATGATATGAAGAATTCCAAGCAAACTTTGGCTTTTCATCCCATTACTCTGACAATTCCCAGAGCTTTGGACAATGGTTCATAGCCATCCAACCGTGAACGCACCTTCCACGAAGGAAAGACTTTCTCATAGATCCAGACCCTGAAGATCCACATCCATTTTTACTTCTTCACTCATACCTTCATCAGATCTCATGTTTTTTGCCTTCTCGCACTACCACAAAGTAAGTGACCACAGCCTTCATCTCCCTCTTCCTCTCACCCCTAGACCTCAACATGCATCCTTACTTTATTTTGCTGAGAACTAGTTGCAGATAGTGCATATCTTTGAAGTACTGGCTTATCACCTGTTTACATTACAAGAACATGCATATTGTAATGTAGAAGGAAAATATACTTCATTTCCAGCACTGTACCTGTATTGTGGCCTCCTGTATACACACTAATGAATTCATCAAGTATTAAGTAATTCATTTTACAAATGATTAGTGTTTTGCAAGAATCCTTGGTGAAGCACTAAATAGGTGTTATAGATTTAGTGCTATATGGCAAAGTTGATTGCCATATTCCTGTGGGATCATTTTTTTAAATTTATTTTTTCCACTTACAACAACGGAATACAGCCTCCTATTTTGCTGAAAATGTGTTAAGAAACAAATCTGAAGGAACAGATGAGTTCTACAAAAGGAAGAATGCACTTGCTCTTCCACCATTTAAAATGATCACAACATTATCATTACTCTCAAGAAAAAAATGCAATCAAGGACTGTTTTCAAACATATCATCTTAATTTGAAAGCCATTAAAAGTGTGCCAGCTAAATTTACTCTATTTATAGCCTTAAAAAAATAATAAACAGCCAATCACCTGTGTTTTAATTTCAATTGAAAAGATATAAACCACAATAACTGGGAAAGGAAGGCTGACTCACTTTTTTTTCTCTCTCTCATTTTCTTTGGTGGAAAAAAAAAATTAAAACCCTGCTGATTTTATTTGTATCCTTTCATTTTTTTCCCTAATAAAACTAATCTAGGTCTATTACTCATGTGAACACTGCCGTCTCACCTTGTGTTCATAAATTCATATTCATCTGCAACTTCTTCATTTACTTCCTCCAGATCAGAATGTTCCTACAAAACAAAACAAAATGGGCATTTCTATATACTTAAGATATAGGAGGGGCCTCAAAAAGTTCATGGAAAATGGAGTTGAGAGATCATGGAATTTTTTCACGAGCTTAAAAAAACTCCCTCGTATTTATCTAGTATAAATACTTGACATTATATAAATATAACATTTTGTGGTACTTTTGGAAGTATTTTCAAGCCAACATCACAAGTAATCCTAAAATCAGTGTGAGAATAGCACTTGATTTTACAGATGAGAAAACTGAGACTTCTAGAAATACGTTGATTTGACCCAAGACACAGAGCTACTACAATCAGAAATACAATTATAAAGTTTGAACTGAGTTCACTGTTCTTCCCACTATGCTACACAGTCACACTATTAAAAACAAACAAACAAACAAAAACTTCCTCCCCAAAGCCTCCTGTTTTCACAAAGTTTGCTCTCTAAATGCTAGAACAAATATCCTGGATGCACAAAATGAAACTGGAATCGATTACAAATGGAATTCAGGGGTAGTCATGTGAGAAAGGAGCTGTGGTAGTGTAGTGGTTACGAATCGGGCTGTGAACCTCAGGGTCAGCAGTTAGAAACTACCAGCTGCTCCAAGGGAGAAAGATGAGGTGTTCTGCTCCCGTAAAGATTTATAGCCTCGGAAACCCTGTACAGGGTCGCTATGAGTCGGAACCGACTCCACGGCACATTACAACAACAACACGTGAGAAAGGTGGGCCAGATCAGAATGTTTTCTTTCTCAGAGGCCTGAACAGATGAATAGATACTAGGGATGGCCCTAGAATGGTATGTCAACCTTCTTAGGGCACAGATGGGACCCCAAATCCCAGTGTGCTGTCAGGAAGGAATACAACCAGTTGGCATAAGTTCCTTCAACTGCTTTTATCTCTACTACTCTCCTCCCTGCCTATTTTTAAGGGAACAATGATGTCTATCACTACTCTAAAAATGAATGCAACCCTTCACAGCCTCTGAAATACAGTCATATAATATCACATTTTAAACCAGTTTTTGTTTTTTTTTAAATAACGGGTTTTTTTCCCCCTCTCTGGGTCTTAGTAACAGTAATAATGAAAACGTGTATTAGGGAAGATTAACAGTTTTCAATACAGGATCAGAAAATGCTCAGGGCACAGTTGTTCCAGTTCGTTGCTAGTAAATGCTCACAGGACACATCATTCCACCATGAGCCTCAGCCTGTAGGCACTTCGTTCTAACTTAAAATGCCTGGAAGCACCCCACTCTACAAGCAAGTTTGCTGCCCAAAGTCACTCAGTTTTACTTGTTCCATGCTCTGCTTGTTGGTTTTGCTGTTCCTGCTCCTCACGTCTCTAGTGTCCTTGGACTAAGGAGGTTCAATGCACAAGGAGTTCAGGGCCCAAAGGGTGCTCTCTCAACTCCTGGGTCTTTCATATTTGATGGTAGTGATATCACCCATCCTGCTTCTGAGATGGTTCTTTTTAAACCAATGGCCTGGTTTTCAAGTTGTCTCAATGAACTCTGGAATCATGTCACCCTATTAGTATCTTATCCCACCGTCTCTTAGCCAGAACAGGAGGGCAGAAACTTTGTTTGGACTACAGCTAGAAGAGACCTTAGATAATTCACTACACCACAAAGTTCCTACACTCTCTCATGTAGATCTTCTTGCTGCCATTTTTGTTCTCTGGCAGTCCGCTTCCAATCCAGAGCAAACGAATCTTTTGCAACAGGGTCGGGTCACATCATCCTCCTGCTTTTCATGGTACTTGAAATAAAAACATGACTCTCAAAATTCTCCATAATCTAGCTCCTTCTCCCTCTCATATCTTTTCTTCTACTTGTTAAATGTCATCAAGTCAGTTCCAACTCATAGCAATCCTGTATAGGGTTTGTCAGGAGCAACTGCTGAGTTTGAACTGCTGACCTTGTGGATAAAACAGGCCTTGCAGTTGAGTGCTTACCCTACAGTGCCACCTACTCCTTCCTTTTTTCACCTTATTCTGGTCACAATACTTTTGTTACTTGGAACCTTCTACCAAGATTCCCTTCCTTTTTCACTGGGTTAATACCACAGCATCACTGAGGGTCTCTGGTTAAAAGACTATCAGAAAAACCTTCCCTAACCACTCTGTCTGAGCTTCCTACCCCCTCCAGTCAATCACACATTACTCTTTCTTATCAGCTATTGTCTCTCTCCCCTAATGCTTCCCCAGAACCTAGCATAGTACCTAGCACATAGGTGCTGTGCTTAAGTGAGCTTGAATTGATCAGACAAATGGCAAAGACTAACTTTCCTTTTAAGGACAGATTCTGAATCTGTCTGAGCTTCCTACCCCCTCCAGTCAATCACACATTACTCTTTCTTATCAGCTATTGTCTCTCTCCCCTAATGCTTCCCCAGAACCTAGCATAGTACCTAGCACATAGGTGCTGTGCTTAAGTGAGCTTGAATTGATCAGACAAATGGCAAAGACTAACTTTCCTTTTAAGGACAGATTCTGAATTCTGTATTAAAAACAAAAACAAACAAACAAACAAAAAACCCAAAAGACTCAGCGAGCAAAAGTCTTTACAAACAGCCACCTAATGGGATAGGGGGAGGGTCAGGGTGAGAGAGCTTGAGCTTAAAACTCACCTTGTGGCAGGAGAATTTCTTTATCCACCTTCCAAATTGTTTTCTTTTCATATGCCCCAGGCCCCAGCCCATGTATTGTATCAAAGCCATGTGTGTCTGCATCTCCACTGAAGTTCTGATCTCTCCTCACTCCTATATTCCAACATTGTCCAGTGACCAAGAGGCCAAAAGAGAAGTGGTTCTTCAAAGGACCCCATATCACCACGAGTGGGGAAGCTCATTCACAGGACACTTACCTGCAGCGTCTCAGGTCTGAGAATGCATATGCTCCCCATGAGATAGAACTGGTCCTCCAGAGGTAAGGTAGAAATATCTTTAGCAGTTGGCTGAGCACTGAAAGGGCCACTGAAGAGTAAAAAAGGCCCTGAGGGAGACAAACACTCATGTGACAATCTTCAGAGAGAGGTGGACTGATTAAACAAGATGGCGCCTGCTACATCAGTGTACAGTTTTTCAATCCATTAATGATTTTCAAAATTCAGAACAACAAGATGTTTCTTGTTTTCCTGCCTTTCCAGCCATCCTCTCCAATCTGCTACCCACTAAAATATGTAAGCATCCTTAGTGAGAATCAGGTGTTATGAGTCAAGGTTGGTTTAGCTCCTCTCTTTTATATGTTGTTGTTGTTGTTAAGTGCCGTCGAGTCGGTTCCGACCCATAGTGACCCTGTACAGGGTTTCCAAGGGTGTAAATCTTTATGGGAGTAGAAAGCCTCATCTTTCTCCCGCGGAGAGGCTGGTAGTTTCGAACCGTTGACCTTAAGGTTCGCAGCCCGATTCATAACAACTACGCTACCAGGGCTCCTTGATGTGTGTAATTCACGTGTCCATGAAATCATGTAAGATTAAATAAGAAAACATGTGCTGACCTTTCTTTATTCACTCACTATATTCATTTGTTCTATTTTTTAGGGCTCAATAGTAGAAAACGGAGTTCAATATACTCCTAGTTCCTGGCACATCTCTGCTCTTGTTTTTCTTCAATATTTTTCTTCTGCATCACATCCCTGCCCACAGACTCTATGTTGTAATGTAACATCTTTACTGTATATGTATCCCTGTCAAACATTTGGCCTGGATTTATGTATGGTGGTATTGGTGGTGGTGTGCCCTCAAGTCAGTTCTCACTCATAGTAACTGAGGGTTTCCGAGGCTATAAATCTTTATGGGAGCAGAAAGCCTCATCTTTCTCCCATGAAGCAGCTGGTAGACTCACACTACTGACATTTCAGTTAGCTGCCCCAAACAGCCACTACGCTACCGGGCTCCTTGGTTTTATGTATGTCGTCATTGTTGTTAAGTGCCATTGAGTTGGTTCTGACCCATAGCAAACTTGTATACAGTTTCTGAGGAATGGCTGGTGAGCTTCAACCGCTGACCTTATGGTTCAAACCAACTTTTCAGTCTAGTGCCACACAGTGGGGAGAAGATATATGTGGTTACAATTCACAAAAGTGTCATCATACATTAGATCTTTTTCTCTCTCTCTCTCTCTCTCTCTCT
>NW_006408819.1:1667126-1687355 GCF_000296735.1 Chrysochloris asiatica
CTCTCTCTCTCTCTCTCTCTCTCCTTTCTTTCTTTCCTTCCCTTTCTTCCCTTTCTTTCTTTCTTTTCTTTCTTCCTTCCTTCCTTCCTTCCTTCCTTCCTTCCTTTCTTTTCAGACAGCTATGTTTTCAAGATGTTGTACTATGTAGCTAATTTGTTGCTTTTAGCTACTGCAATGTATTCCATATTGTATGTCTATCAAATTCTAATTGTCCACTTTCCTACTACCACAAACCACCATAACAGACACAGTACATGCCTCCTTAGAGATGGATCTCTCTGCATGGTAGACTCTGTTGTATTTTGACACGGTGATAGAAATTTCTGGGTTTGATATAATTGATGTACTTAAGTCCACATCACACCTTCAGCCTGATTTCCAGGGTGGCTTCATTAGTTCACATTTCTATCAGTTCTCTATTAGTGTTTTCATTTCTCACCTCCTGGTATTATTCACACTTCTATTTTTTGCATTCTGATTGGTGAATTTTACTTACTAGTGAGTTTGAATATTTGTTTCATATATTTGTTAGCTATTCTGGCTTCACCTGCTGTGAAATGTCCATTCATATCCTCTTATGTTATTGGGTTTCCTGTGTGTGACACTGTGGGATAAAGCACTGGACTGCAAGGTCAGTTTGAACCACGAAGTCGGCAGTTCAAACTCACCAGCCGTTCCTTGGAAACCCTACACAACAGGGTTGCTATGAGTTGGAAATGACTTGATGTCACTTAGCAACAACAATCTTTTGCTTAATAATTTTCCTGAGTACATTAAATACTACTAATTTCTTGTTGATTTGAGGCATTAGAAATATTTTCTTAGTCTTTCATCCATTATTCAAATTTGTCTGTCTCAACTGTAGAGACCCTGGGTGGTACAAACAAGCAATGCATTTGACTGCCAACCAAAAAGTTGGAAGTTCTTGAATTCATGGAAGCATAATCCAAACATATGTGCATTTAGCAGTGTGCTAGGAGGAACAAGACCAAAGTAAATGCCCAACTGGTTTGGACAAAATTCAGTGAAAAAGGGAAAGCAGTAGTTAGTTGGGATGGGAAAATGACCAAGGATCTTATCACTTTGAAGAGTGATAAGAGACCAGGAGTGGCAGGAGTGGGGAGAGCACTTCAAGGAGTGGAAAAGCTCAGAGATCAGTTGCGTAGTTAAAGGCTTCTTTTTTTTTCCTTTATGATTTGCTGTTTAGAATTTTCCTACTACAGATTCCAATATGCCCTAATTTGTGGACGTGCTATTTAACTTTTATTCAAGCTACAGATGTTTCAATGACGCCCAAATATTTGTTTTTTGTTACTTTCTCAGGCTGAAGTTCCTGAAACCTGAAAAATTGTAATTTCAGACTCCATATCCACACATCACATAGACGTGGGTTTTGATTTTCTGTGAATGACATGCTTTTTCCACTCAAACTCTAATCCAGTGGGCAGAAGTTTATTAATTGTTTTTAGTCTGAGATTTTTATATATTTGTCCAGACCCAACTTATGGAGCCTAAGTATGATTTTGGCTTTGCTCTATCCTTTCATTTCTGGTGCCTAGATTTCCCGTTCTTCAAAGTCTGTCTATGTATTAAGCTTCCTTGATCATGTTATAGCAACCATTGCCTTATTTTTGTAGAAGGAGGCCATTGCTATCAGCTCCGTTCATCATGTTCCCATATGACTTCACTTTGTAAGTAGTAGCTCTCATTTTTTAAAGTCTAATTAATATCTGTAGCCAAAATCTGTGGTTGGAGGAGCAGCAGAGCATAATGAGTAGAAGCACATTTATGTTAGCAATGAGGGGCTGCGGAATTCATGAACTTTATCTAGATCAGATTAAAAACTTAATTGCTTACCATGAAAAATGTCATTGACATTTAATATGAATTTCACATATTCATAAGTGGGGTAGTTGTCATAATCAATGTCTCCTCTTTTGAAATGACAGCAAAACTCAATATGTTCTTCTACAAAGAAAACAAATACAAAGCAAGTTTACAATTGTACTTTGACCATATTCTGCTGAATCGTTTTAGATAGCTAATGTCTTAAACTAGCTTTTACAAAAGCAGTATTTTTCTTCATGAATATTAGCACTTACATAGCTACCTATGTTGCATCCATACAGTAGGATATCTTCCAGAATATAAGACACAATGGCCCATTATTTATATAACACTCATGAATTACTACACACATGCTGAAATCATCAGAGTTCATGGTAAAGAATGAGATTTAATTGAGGGGAGATTTATTAAGACTACAAAAGGAGTCCTAGTGTGGCACTGTAAAATTTACCGCAAGGTCAGTTTAAACCATAAGAATGGCAAGGCAAACCCACCAGCCGCTCCTTGGAAACCCTATACAGAGTCACTATGAATCACAACCACTCAACAGTACTTAACAACAACAGAAACATAATCTGTAAAATGTACAGTAATGACATATTTATTAAAACAGCATTTAGAAGCAGCATTCCTAAAAATTAAAATATGTCTGTTCTTCAACATTTAGATTAAAATATGATCAAAACTTTATTAGTGCTAATGCTTTATTTTCTTAGTCTGGTTTTGACCAAACCCATTGCCAACAAATTGACCAAGTTCATAAAGTAGAACTATCCCATAGGGCCTCTAAGACTAAGTCCTAGTATGGTACTATAGGATAAGCACTCGACTACAAGGTTGGTTTGAACCACAAAGTCAGTGGTTCAAACCCACTAGCCTCTCCTCTGGAATCCCGTACAGGATCACTATGTGTCAGAACCAACTCAACTGCACTTAACAACAACAACAACAAATCTTACGGTACTAGACTAGCACATCTGTTTCCTGCAGAGTAGCTGGTGGGTTTGCATTTTACCCTTTCATTTGGCAGATGAGTGCTGTAATTATTGTGCTACCAGGACTTATTTTTATTACTTTATTGACTAATAAATGTATTTTATTATAACCCTCATTGTTACTGTTCTCTGAAAATATAAGAACTTGCAATTTGGAAAAAAAATTCAATAACAAATATATTTTATTTTATTATTTTTTTGGGGGTACCTATGTCTGTCACAGGAAGTGGCACGTTAATTTTCTGATGGACGTATTCTTTTTCTTCTTCAGGCAAAAAGCTTAATAATGTTTTGCCTGTTACTTCAGCCTAGAAAGAGGAAGATGGGAGTGGAAAGAGAGAAAGAGAGTAAATTTTATTATAACAAATTATTGATGTTATTTATCTCCTCTATCTCCTTTACTTATATTCTGCCCACCTCAGCCAGATATCTACTAGGGTCATACCTGCTGAACATCTGAATAAACGTAATTTACAGTACCTATTATCTGGCCACTACTACCAGTGGACCCATAAAAGCACCCACCACTCCAACAAGCATTCCACCCACTAAACCCTCCAGTCCATTCTGATCATGTGATCAGTATCCATTATCTCCTTTAAATCCTCACCTCACTCCTTACTCAGCTCAGATTCTAGGGCTCCTCACTATATTCTCTACTATATGCTCTTTCTTTCTGCCACACTCACCTGGGGAAGCCCCACCTCTGGCTAATCCCATCCTTTATCTATCCCACACCTTCACCAAAGCATCTGACTGTGGATGCAGCCAAAACATAAGTCTACTGTTATTGTTTATAGATGTGTACTCTACTCTGCCCCAAATTTAAACATTTTCCCAGACAATTCACTCTCTCGCTCTTCAGTGTGATTATTTCTAACCTCTCTTCCTTCCTCAATCACCTGAACCACTGAGACCTCATTTTCAGCTGGCAATGTCATTTCTTATTTCACTGAAAAAAGTTGGCACCATATCTGTCGCCTTATTTGCTCCTGTGCTTGTACACTGCTGACCCTCCTACTATAATGAATCCAGAATTTACTATTTAAATGTAAATTCTGTACTTGTGCATTGGATCTTATCCTCTCTTGACTATTCAAAGTCATTGCTCCAGAAATCCACAGACATATACATATCATCCGGCTTTCCCTCGCTACTGAGTCTTTCCTATTGTATGCAAATGTCATATCACAGATGCTATATAATATCTGTCATTGTCAAAACAAAAACAACACAAATTCCAAAAACCCCCAAACTATCCTTGTTATGGATTGAATTATTATTGTTGTTGTTAAGTGCCATCAAGTTAGTTCCAATTCATAGCGACCCTGTATAAGTTTTCCGAGGAGCGACTGGGGAGCTTGAACCACTGACCCTGCGGTCCAAACCAACTTCGCAGTCTAGCACATTAACCCACAACACCACACCAGGACTCCAGATTGAACTGTATTGGTTACAAATTGGGCTATGAACCTTAAGGTCAGCAGTTTGAAACTACCAGCCGCTCCATGAGAGCTCCTGTAAAGATTTACAGCCTCAGAAACCCTGTACAGGGTCGCTATTGGTCAGAACCGACTCCATGGCACTTAACAACAACAACAACAAAATATGTGTGCGACACTTCAGGTTAATGCAATGGACTGCAAGGTTGGTTTCAACCTCGGTGGTTCAACCTCACCAGCTTTTCCTTGTAAACCTATACAGGGTCGCTATGAGTCTGAACTGACGGCATAGCATTTAACCACAACCAAATTGTTGTTGTTATGTGCCATGGAGTCCGTTCTGACTCACAGCGACCCACACAGGGTTTCTGAGGCTGTAAATCTTTACGGGAGCAGAAAGCCTCATCTTTCTCCAGTGGAACAGCTGGTAATTTCGAACTGCTGACCGTGAGATTAGCATCCCAATTCGTAACCACTACACTACCAGAACTCCTTATGTGTTGTAAATCCTCATTTCTTATCTGTGGATGTAATCACATTTTGCAATAGTTTTTTGTTGTTGTTTTTGTTGTTAGGTTAATGAGACCATAACAGCATAGCATGTGAAAATCTCCAAGAAACACAAGAAGAATAGGAGATAACTGAGACAAGAGTTTCTCCAAGAGCTGACACAGAGGCTTTTCCTAGAGCTGGTGCCTTGAATTTGAACATCTGGTCTCCTAAATTGTGAGAAAATAAATTTCTGTTTGTGGTATTTGTTATAGCAGCACTAGGAAACCAAGATGATCCTTGACACTACAATTCTTGACACTACAGCCTCTATAAAGCCACTTCACTTGTCTACTTTAGACTAAAATATGTGAAAAGGAACTATACTTGCTGCTTCCCTTTCCTCACCTCTCTCTCTCCCCCTTGAGCCCACATTAATCAAGTTTTGATCCCAATCATTCCACTGAAATTGCTTTACTCAAGGTCACCACACTGCCAAATCCAATACTCAAGTCTCAGCTCTCATCTTACCTAACATCTCAGCATTTTATATAACTGATCCCTCTCTCTTTGCTAAAACATTTTTTCCCCTTAAACTTGGCTTCTAGAACCCGCATACATTGGGATATCATTCTACATCAGTGGCTTTGCCTTCATCCTTTTCCTTCTCCTCTTCTTCAGTAATAGGTATTGGTGTCACTTTTCTTACTACACTGTCTTTCTAGGTGGCACTCTCTCATTGCCTTTTTTTATTCATAGCACTTCTTATAACTTGATATGATAGTATGTATCTATTTATCTCTTTAATATTTTTCTTCCTCATCAAAAGATGGAGGTAGAGACAATGACATGGAGAGATGGAGCAGCTGGGGACGCTGGACTCAGGCAGGGAGAGGGGCTGTGTGGAGGACTGGGGGGCAGGCTTGCGGGGCGTACCCTTTGGTTGTTTGATGATGCATGGAGGGGACTGTAATCATTGCAATGAAATGAAATACAATAGGATGAATGTAAAGCTAATGTTCTCCCATATAAACTATAACTCAATTCACAATAAAGCACTTAAAAATATATATATAAGTTGCACCAAAACAGACACCTAATCTGTCTTATTCACTGCCTTATCCTCAACACCTAGAACAGTGCTTGGTCCAAGTGAACACTCACATAATACCTTTTCTTTTCTTCTTACATAATGACCTGGCTGTTGGAATCTAATCATAACCATTAAGTGATAAGTGGGTGTTATTTGTTGCGTCAATAAATAATCCTGACATATGTAGTTGAAAAATGGTGACACATGAATGAATTGAAAATCAAATATTAAGCTAAATAATGATTTTTTAATGTAGTAGGAGGAATCCTGGTGTGGCTCTGTGGGTTAATGCGTTAAGACTGCAAAGTCAGTTCAAATCGCAAAGTTGGTGGTTCAAGCTCACCAGCTATTCCTCAGAAACCCTATACATGATAGCTATGAGTCAGAACCGACTCGACGGCACTTAACAGCAATAACAACAATGTTAAGAGCATATCTTGGAGTTGAAAAATGGTTTTGGATGATAAATTACATATCCACACGATTTTATAATTGATTAATGTTAATAATTGAAGTCAATATTCAGAAATTAATTTTAGGGCCATTTTGTAACAGCCAGCCTGTGAGTTGGCCACTTCTCAAATTAGCAAAGAATTCTGTCTCAATCAGGAACAAAGGTGGTTAAGTTCGGAGTAGAAATATTGCCTCAATTAAAAAAAAACGAAAACACTGAAGAAGTAATAAGCAATAATTTTGACAGTAAAAGTCACACAGTAAAAGATGACTTCCCAAAGGAAATGTAGAGCTTTTCTTTCTTTTCATTGAACTTAATTTTTTCAATGAAAATGCTCTTTTTGTTTAGTCATAGAATAAAATTTAGGTACCAAACCAAGTTATCTCTGATCAGAGGAAACTGCTCATTCATTTATTCATTTACTACCATAGAGAATTCAAAGTGAACTGTCTTTAGAAATTCTAAATTCTCTTGTGATGGAAATAGTGCAAATGAATTTCTTATTAATGAACTACATTCTCTATGTAAAACACCATGTCTGTTTTAAAACAAACTGCTAACTAACACAGTGGACGTAGCAATTATTCCTGTTACTCTGTTACTTAGTTAGCAAAAAGCCAGAAAGTGTTATCGATATCATGATTTTTGTAAATCTTTGGTATTTGCTCTTCTTATTATACAACACAAAAAGATCAAGGTACTTAGAACTTAATGAATGAAGAATAAATACCACTCAAAAATTGAGATTTTTTTCAAAAGTCAAGTGTGTAAATAAATACTTACTAGTTGTCAAATATTAGTATGGTGAATCTCAGTTATGACAAAAAATAAATAAGCAGAATGACTTCACCACATTCCATCTTTTTGTCTGCCAGAGAAGTTCACATTAAACATGCATTAGAAAGCGATTCAACTGTATGGTGGTGGTGGTGCTTATGTGCCGTGGAGTTGGTCCCAACTCATAGCGAGTGACCCTGTATAGGGTTTCTGAGGCTGTAAATCTTTATGGGGGCAGAAAGCCTCATCTTTTTCCTGCAGAATCACTGGTAGTTTCGAACTGTTGGCCATGAGATAAGCAGCCACTAAGGAGCTCTGGTAGCGTAGTGGTTACGAATCGGGCTGTGAGCCGCAAGGTCAGCAGTTCAAAGCTACCAGCTGTTCCGTGGGAGAAAGATGAGGCTTTCTGCTCCCATAAAGATTTCCAGGCTCGGAAACCCTATACAGGGTTGCTATGAGTCGGAATCAATGCCACAGCACATAACAACAACAACACACTACCAGAGCTCCTATTCAACGGTATGTTGTTATTGTTGTTGTTATGTGTCGTCGAGTTGGTTCCAACCCATAGCGAGCCTGTATAGGGTTTCTGAATAGAGGATGGTGAGCTTGAACTGCCAGCCTTGCAGTTCAAATGGATTTGCTGTCTGGCGCATTAACCAACCACACCACACCAGAGCACTGGAAATGAGAAAACCCTCTGCCTGAGATTTGGGCATGATTCTGCATCAAACAACACTCTTCAGTAGTCATTTGCTGTAATCATCTAAGGCAAGCAAGGGCAAATCTCATTATCAATCCATTGTGAACTAACAATATCCCTGCGTTTAAAATCTGCTAAGGGCTCTCAAAAATGCAATGGTGAGCTTTTCCCATAATTAAGCGTATATTTTTGGTTTGTGTAGGAATTGCAAAAGAGAATAATTAAACATAAACTTCCAGATTTTAATTTTTTAGGGGGGGGGGGGAATGATGGAATAGAGTGAGTGGGTGGGCAGGCTGCTAGGATCATGGGGCAGTGACTACAAGTAATGTATCTCCCTATGGAAAAGCAGTCAAGGAAATCCAGGAGTAGAAAAACATGAATGACCCATTTTAGAGGTCAATTTTATGCAATGATGATGATAATAGCTCTCATTTTAGTTGTGCCATGTGGTCTAACATCCTAACTTGTATTCTCACCATATTCCTTTCACACTGCTATCTAATCCATCAGCAAGACTTATTTTACCTACAAAACACTGACCACTGCTACCTGAATCCAATGCACCACTATCTACTGCCTGGACCACCACAGTAGCTTTCAAAGTAGACTCCCTTGCTTCCATGCCTGCCTTCTTTTGCCTAGTCTTAACACAATGCTGTTTGCTGTTAAGTGCCATTGAGTCGGTTCTTACTCATAGCAACCCCATATAGGGTTTCTGAAGAGGTTGTGGCTCACAGTCCAGAGCTGACCTAGCCAAAGTGATACTGGGAAAACTTATACTAGATCATTTCCCTCATCTTCTCAAACTTCCCAATCACTTCCCACATGAGAGGAATAGTCAAAGTTCATATCATTGCACTAAACAACATTCCCACTATGACTGCTCTGCCTCATCATCTCCTAGTACTTTTTCTTTTGCTCACAACACTCTAGTCATGCTGGCCATCTTAATGTACATTTGCACACAAAGCAGATTCCTGAAAATGGCCTGATGCCCTGGAATCTGCCCCTTTTTTCTCTGTAGTAACTTTATTCCCACTCAAGACTGGGGAGAGGGAAAGAATAGGAGGGAATCAAGAACTTGAGGCTCAAGAAGGAGGCACTCTCTCACTCAAAGTACATGGATCCTTACCTGACTTTAAAATGATTTAAGTAGATTTATTATTTTATTTTTCACTATTGCCTTATATGTGAAACACTGCATAGTAATATAGTGGGCAACTGAGTAGTTATATATATCCCCACACACATAAGCATACATATATATCCACATGAATACACATGTTTGCTATGTGTATGGTATCTTAAATGTCAAAGGGTAGAAGAGCCTCTTGACAGTGAAACATCTGATCCAAATAGAAAAAAAAAAACAAAGACAGACTATAACAAACACCATCACTGTGAAAAAATGCTTATATACTAAAATAGAGGAAAAGTAGTCACAATCCATGACCAATGTAGTTTAAGTAATATCTGATGCTACAAAAATTTGGATAGTTATTTTCTTTCTTTTTTTGTCTTCACAATAATAAAACTTAAGCCATAAAGGACGACATTGTTGCTGCTATTGTAAAGTGCTGTCAAGTAGGCTCTGAATCATAGTGCTCTTGTCTAGTGTTTCCAAGAAGCAGCTGGTGGGTTTGAACTGTCGACATTTTGGTAATGACACATTATTTCTTTTAATACAGATTTTGTAGCACTGTCTCCCTTCAATTGCACAAATAGTATGAACTCCAAAATAATGTATATCTATAATATTTGCATTTTATTCAGCTGCTTTGATATCCTACAAATAAGATGAATTTGAATAAAAACTCTTTTTAAAAGAAAGGGAAAAATGACAAATAAAAGAGATTGATTAAAGCAAATATAAATAAACAAAAAAGGTATAAAATGCTCTTAATTTCCAAGTGGGCCCTGGTACACGCCAGCTGGCATGACTTGACTAGTGAACTACATTTTTATTTAATTAACTTGCAACTAAATAATAATTTAATATAGCATGTATTAATTTACATCTTCCAAACTAAAGTTCTATAGACTTCTGGGTAAGAGTTTACCATGCTCTTGTGAAAAAAGTGAGGAATATAAAATGAGAGCATCAATCCAAACATAACTAACACAGCCACCCAAATGAAAATTTAGTGGGGGGAGGAGTATGGATAAACTCTTCACACATAAGCCATGAGTGATATAAGATGGCAAGCAGTGCTTTCATGTTTAGTGATATATTAGGTATACAGCAAGCAGATCGATAAAATCATTAGATATTCCAAATCAATGGTGTTATGAAGATGGAGAAAGCTTTCCTGAAACCAAAGGGCTCAGTAACTGACTAGTTTGGGATGCCAGAAACCTTGACCTTGTGTGTAGGTGTCTCCAGCAATACTTAAAGTATTGGTAAGTTATGAAATTCTTTCTAGATTGTTTTCGAAATGAAACTGTAATTTGTTCTTCACTATAAAGAAATAAAAAGTAAATCAGACCTGGATATGGATTCCATGGCCCAGCATCAACCATATCCTCATGGAAACCGCCATTGCAGAAAGCATCCTCTTTGGAGACGGATTTTAGGGTGAGTTTGCAAACAACACAAGAAAAATATGTTTCTTACCTGTTCTAAGAGCTGATTTGTAAAGATTTCAAACAGATGAAACCAATGGAACTAACAATAAAAACATGGCTTACTGTTGACAACACTTAAGTCTTCTCTGATGAATTATATGTTTTGCAAAACAAATAATGAACCCCTAACAAAGAACCAGAATTACAGACTTTCTCAGAAACTTACTGGAAAATAGGCGAGGAGAGAAGAGACGTTTTCAGACACATACAGGATCATGCCATCTGTGCTCAGTATAATCATAACGCCATCTAATGACTAAAGACAGTAAAACAAGAACAAAGGAATAATGAACAATAATAAAATGATAGTTTTATTTCTGACTGCATACAAATTATAACAGCACCTTGAAAATATATTACAGTTCTTAAATATCAATAAAGCAGGCATAGATTTAATAAAAATTCCATTATTCTCTATCTTACACAGAATCTATTTAACCTTATGCATGAGGTGTTTATCAAAATGATGTGCCACTTAGACAAAAAAGGGGGGTTATTAAATGAACACTTAATTAACAAAATCTCTTCAACATAAGCTAGAAAGATTCATTTTCATGTGTAGTTTATTTCACTTCATTGTTGGGTGCCAACAAGTTGTTTCGACTCATAGTGACCCCATGTACTACAGAATGAAACACAACAATCATTGCAATGTTTGAGCCCTTTGTTGACACCCTGGTGTCAATCTATCTCCTTGAGGCTCTTCTTCTTTTTCACTGACCCTCTACCAAGGCCTGTCCTTCTCCAGGGAATAGCCCCTCAAGATGACATGTGCAAACTACTTGAGATAAAGTCTCACAATGCTTGCTTCTAAGGAGCATTCTGGTTATACTTTTTCCAACAAAGATGTGCTTGTTCTCACAGGCCAGCATATATTCAACAGTCTTTGCCAGCACCATAATTTGCATCAATTCTCTTTTGGCCTTCATTATCCACTACCTAACTATTGCATTCATATGCGACACATTCATACTTCATTTCGTTGTTGTTATTAAGTACCATCAAATTGATTCTGATTCATCATGACCCTGTATAGGGTTTCCAAGGAGTGGCAGGTAGGTTTGAATTTGTGCTTATCCTTACAGCACCACACCAGGGCTCCATACTTCACTTTGGTGATGGTGGTGGTTATGTGCCGTGGAGTCGGTTCTGACTCATAGTGACCCTGCATAGGGTTTCTGATGCTGTAAATCTTTACAAGAGCAGAAAGCCTCATCTTTCTTCCGCGGAACCTCTGGTAGTTTCGAATTGCCAACCTTGGGGTTTGCAGTCCGACTCATAACCACTACACCACCAGAGCTCCTTCACTTTAAGCACACTTAATTTTTAAACTGATCAGGGTATTTTAGAAGGCATTTTATAAAGACATGAAGTATACAGTGAGAAGTCCATCATATGTATCTAATTAGAAATCCAGAAGGACACAATAGGAACAGGGAAGAAGCAGTACTTAATGAGATAAAGGTTGAAAATTTTCCAGATTTAATGAGGCATCCAAATCTTGAGATTCAAGAAATCCAAATAATTGTAAGCAGGATTTTGCATGGTGTAAGCACTGTGGGTTAATGCATTGCACTGCAAAGTCAGTTTGAACCACAAGGTCAGTGGTTCAAGCTCACGAACCCCTCCTCGGAAACCCTATAGAGGGTCGTTATGGGTCAGAACCTATTCAATGACACATGACAACAACAACAAGAAATGGTAAGCATAACAAACAGTAAAGATATAAACAAATCTAAAGAGATCAGCTTTGTAAAGCAAGAAAAATACTGTCTCCTTTAGACATTAAAATTGACAGAAACAGAAACGTAAAGCATAAAAGAATATGAGCCAAAAAGGAGGTTGGGCTTTCAGGAGAAAGGCAAAGATAATGAATAAATTTAAACCTTTTCGTTAAATGCTGTTGTTGTTGTTGTTGTCAGGAGCCATCGAGTCAGAACCGACTCATAGCGACCCCATTCACAGCAGAACAAAACAATGTCTGATCCTGGGCCAACCTCACTACCGCTGCCATACTTGATGCCATCAATGATGCCACCTGGCCAATCCATCTCGTTGGGTGCCTTCCTCTTTTTCCCTGACCCTCCATCTTACCCAGCATGACATCCCTCTCCAGCTACTGGTCCCTCCTGACAATATGTCCAAAGTATGAGAGACGAAGTTTAGCCACCTTGGCCTCCAAGAAGCACTCTGGCTGCACTTCTTCCAAAACAGATCTATTGGTTTTTTTGGCAGTCCATGGCACTTTCAGTATTCTCCTCCAACACTACAACTCAAAGGCATCAATTCTTCTACCGTCTTCCTTATTCACTGTCCAGCTTTCGCATCCATATGAGGTTATTGAAAATACCATGGCTTGGGTCAGGCGCACCTTAGTCCTCAAGCTGACATCTTTGCTCTTCAACACTTCAAAAAGGTCCTGTGCAGCAGATTTGCCTAATGCAATACGTCGTCTGATCTCTTGACTGCTGCTTCCGTGAATGTTGACAGTTGATCCATGAAGAATGAAGTCCTTGACAACTTCAATCTTTTTTAGTTAAATAAGTATTTTAATGCTTTTACAATAACTTAGAACAGAGTAAGAGTATAAAAACAGAGCAAAAATGTACCAAGGAGAGAACCTTTGATCAAGCAAGGCAAGAAAGATGGGGGAAATGTATGCTGTTAGGTGCCACTGAGTTGATAACACAACAGAATGAAACATTGCTAGGCCCGCGCCAACCTCACAAACATTGCTAAGCCTGAGTCCACTGCTGCCGCCAATGTGCCAATCCAACTCATTGGGAGGGTCTTCCTCTTTTTCTCTCACCCTACACTTTACCAAACATGATAACCTTCTCCAGGGACTGTGCCCTCCTGATAATATGTCCAATGTACGAGAGACGAAGTCTGGCCACCCTAATTTTCAAGGAGCACTCTGGCTATACGTTTTCCAACACAGATCTCTTTTCTCTTTTGGCAGCCCATGGTACTTTAAATATTCTCTGTCAACACCATAACTCAAATGCATCAATTCCTCTATGGTTTTCCTTATTCACTATCCAACTTTCATATGCATGTGAGCTTATTGAAAATACCATAGTCAGGGGCACCTTAGTCCTCTAACTGGCATCTTTGCTCTTCAACACTTTAGAGAGGTCTTGCACAGATTTGCAATAATGCAATATGTCATTTGATTTCTTGACTGCTGTTTCCATGAGTGTTGATGGTTGATCCAAACAAAATTATGTCCTTAACAACTTCAATATTTTCTCAATGTATATGGATGTTGTTTATTGGTCCAGGTGAGGATTTTTGTTTTCTTTACGGTGAGGTGCAACCCATACCGAAGGCTGTGGTCTTTGATCTTCATCAGTAACTATCTTAAGTCTTCTTCACTTTCCGCAAGTAAGGCTGAATCATCTGCATATCACAGGTTGCTAATGAATCTTCCTCCAATCTTGATGCCATATTTTTGTTCATATAATCCAGCTTCTCAGATAATCTGCTCAGCATACAGATTGGATAACTATGGTGAAAGAACACAACCCTGGTGAAAACCTTTCTTAATTTTAAACCATTCAGTGTTCCCTTATTCTGTTCAAACAACTGCCTCTTGGTTTATGTACAGGTTCTTCAATGAGCACAGTTAAGTGTTCCAGAATACTTAGTCATTGCAATGTTGTCCATAGCTTGTCGTGATTCCCCACAATGGAAAGCCTTTTAATACTCAATAAAGCACATCTTTCTGGTATTCTGAACTTTCAGTTAAGATCCATCTGATGTCAGCAATGATATCCCTCATCCCACATCCTCTTCTCAATACAACTTGAACCTCTGAAAGTACTCTGTCAATATATGGTTGTAGCCATTTTTTGAATTATCTTTAAATTTTTTTACTTTCATGTGATATTAATGATATTGTCTGGTGATTTCTGCATTCTGTTGGGTCACCTCTCTTTGGAATAGGCACAAATATGAATCTCTTCTAGTCAGTTGGCCAGGTTTGTCTTTTAAGTTTTTTGACATATTTGAGGGAGTGCCTCTAGTGTTGCATCAGTCTGTTGCAAGATTTCAATTTGTATTACACCAACTCCCAGAGACTTGTTCTTTGTCAGTGCCTTCAGTGCACCTTGCACGTCTTCCTTCAATAGCATTGGCTCTTGATCATATGGCATCTCTTCCAGAAAGTAAACATGAGATGGAAGAAATGAATACAAATCATTAATCAATGAAAATTGTCCAAGTTCTCCAGCTAAGACAAAAAAAATTAAAAAATAAAAAAAAGATTGTCCAACTAGATTGTTAAAAAAAAAAAAAAAGCTAATGACAAACAGAAACAGAAGAATACACAAAAAAGATTTTATGTCAAAGGATGGAAAATGATATATCAGACAAATATTAAGAAAAAGTAAGTTGGTGTGGCTATACCAACAAACAAAAGAGACTTTAAGCCAAAAACATTTGTATTAACTTTACATTTATAGTTATAATAAAGAAGATTAGACCTACTGCTCACTAATACACATGGGCTCTAAAGGCCAGACCATTGTGTGATCATCAATATTCTGTAAAAATGGATGATGATCACATGATCTCATCCCCTCATCTGTTCTGTGAACATTCCACTGAGATCTTGCTGAGGTCACCTGCCACTCCATTCCCCCCTCTCTGACATCATCTCAGTAGAACTAACTCCAACTACCAACTACAGAGGAGGGTTGCCCAGTTTTACAGAGCCAGGGTGAACCAAGTACTGGCCTCCTCCTCAGCCTCTCCCTTTCCTGCCTACATAGTATTTTCTGAATCGGTAGCTCCAGTTCATCCCCTCAACTATCCCAAAATGTCTTTGGTGACTTTGTTGGAGGCAGAGGACTCACTGTTCAAGGGTGAGAGGGTCACAGGAGGCCCCTTACCCTAATGTCTAGGTCTGGTCTCTGCCCTTGAACTTAAGATGCAGCTGCTGCTGGTCACTCACCCACTGTCCGAACCTCCAAACAGGTAGCCTGCCTCATCCTCATCCGTCCTGCCCCGAAGACGTCATCAAGGAAGCTTGGGAGTCTGCACAGCTGCAGGTAAGCTGCAGGCTCTGTCTCAGGGCTCAGGGTTCCTTCTGACCACAGCCTGCCTAGGCTCTGAAACCTAGCCAGGCCCCAGGGCTCCACTTCCTCCCTGGCCCCAAAGGTGGCCCATTTTCAGAACACAAGCTACCCTGCCCTGTCTTTCGCCCCATTTGGAGACCCAAGTCCCATTGGGCAGCATTCTGTCTCTGCCAGACCTACTCCAGTTCCATCATTGCACTTACCCCCAGCACCCTGGAAGGTAAGGGAAACTGCATTCCTCTTCCCTCCTGGGGGTGA
Organism: Chrysochloris asiatica; assembly: GCF_000296735.1. Lineage (NCBI taxonomy): Eukaryota > Metazoa > Chordata > Mammalia > Afrosoricida > Chrysochloridae > Chrysochloris > Chrysochloris asiatica. The sequence continues at coordinate 1,682,895 of NW_006408819.1, forward strand.
AAGAATATGCAGTTCACGCTTCATTTTTATATGCACTCAAGACGCGCTGGTGAAGGACTTCATCAGAGTCCTCGGCACTTAAACACTGCAGTAAATTACTTTATATGGCTCTCCTAACCATATTCTTTGTAACTCACACCAATGTTTTTGCACTGATGGGTCCTGGTAATAAAAGGTGGGAAAAGATGCTGATAGGATAGGATGATGCAGTTGTGATTGCTAACAGAGTGAATTGTACTGTTAAAAACTTGGAATCTTAATGTAGTTTTAAAATAAGTCATCTCAGAAGCTGGAAGGTGGAGCTCAGTACCATAAAAGAAGAACCAGGAGTGCAGCATATCTCTTGGACCGAGAAATCCCTACAAACTGAACCTTCTTAAACCAGAGACAGAAAATTGGGAGACAGGCGAGTATCTTGCAGAGTGGGGTGTCTACAGGCACTTAATTGTGGGAGCAAGGTTTGTCGACATGATTGCTGGCATCAGATCTTCTTTGACAGCAAAGAGTGCCAGAAAGATGTTTACTTGTGCTTTATTAACTATGCAAAGGCATTTGATTGTGTGGATCATATAAAATTGTGGTAACATTGAGAAGAATGGGAATTCTAGAACACTGCATTGTGCTCCTGAGGAACATATACATATGCCAAGAGACAGGTGTTCAAACAAAAGAAGGGGACAATCAAGTTTCAAATTAGGAAAAGTGCATTAGGGTTGCATCTTTTCATCATACCTAAACAATCTGTATGCTGTGCAAATAATCCGAGAAGCTGGATTATATAAAGAAGACAAGGCATCAGTATTGGAGGAAGAATCATTAACAACCTGTGCTATACAAAAGAAACAATCGTGCTTGCTGGAAGCAACGAAGACTTGAAATACTTACTGATGAAGATCACAGATTATAGTCTCCATATTGATTGCACCTCAATGTTAAAATAAAATAAAGCAAACATAAATTAAAGTTGTCAAAGACTTCAATTTTCTTGGATTCACAATCAATGTTCATGGAAGTATAAGTTAAGAACTCAAAAGATGTATTGTATAAGGTAAATCAGCTGCACAAGACCTCTTTAAAATGTTCAAGAACAAAGATGTCAGTTTTCAGAGTAAGGTCTGACCTCACATGCATGTGAAAGCTAGACCATCATCAGTAGTAAGGAAGAACAGAGAAAAAAACGGATGCATTTGAATTACGGTTTTGTTGAAGAATATTAAAAATACCATTAAAAATATACCAAAAAAAAAAAAAAGTGTCAAGAAAAACGTACCATGAAAAACATGGCATCAAGATTGGAGGAAGACTCACTAATAAACTGCAATATTCAGATGATACAACCTTGCTTGCTGAAAGTGAAGAGGACTTAAAACACTTACTGATGAAAATCAAAGACCACAGCTTTCGGTATGGATTGCATCTCAATGTAAAGAAAACACAAATCCTCACCAATGGGCCAATAAACAACATTCTTATCAATGGAGAAAAGATTGATATTGACTAGGATTTCATTCTTCCTGGATCAACTATAAGCACCCAGGATGCAGCAGTCAAGAAATCAAATGACATATTGCATTAGGCAAATCTGCTGCACAGGAACTTTTTAAAGTGTTGAAGAGCAAAGAAGTCAGCTTGAGGACTAAGGTGCACCTGACCCAAGCTGTGGTATTTTCAATAACCTCATATGCATGCGAAATCTGGACAGTGAATAAGGAAGACCGTAGAAGAATTGATGTATTTGAGTTATCGTATTGGAGGAGAATATTGAAAGTACCATGGGCTGACAAAATAACAAACAGGTCTGTATTGGAAGAAGTGAGCCAGAGTGTTCCTTGGAGGACAGGACATATTGTCAAGAGGGACCAATCACTGGAGAAGGATATCATGTTCAGTAAGGTGGAGGGTCACAGAAAAAGAGGAAGACTCTAAGCGAGATGGATTGGCAAAGTGGCAGCATCAATGGACTCATATGTGACAACAATTGTGAGGTTGGCCCAGGACTGAGCTGTGTTTCGTTCTGTGTGCGCAGGGTCGCTATGAATCAGTATGGACTCTATGGCACCTAAGAACATAGACTACCAGAAGTACAAACAAATCTGTATTGAAGAAGTGCAGCAAAATGCTCCTTTAAAGCAAGGGTGTTAGGACTTCCTCTTTTGTATATTGGACATATTATCAGGAGGGGTCAGTCCATGGAAAAAGGTATCATGCTTGATAAATTGGAGGGTCAGCAAAAAAAAAAAAAAAAAGTATATCATCAACAAGACGGACTGACACAGTGCTTCCTTCTGTTGTGCATAGGGTCGCTATGAGTCAGAACCAGCTCAGTGGCACCTAACAACAGTAACAAGATCTGATGGCCCCCAGAGGTAGAGTAGAGTGCTCTAAGGGTGAGGCTTGAAGTGGAGTAGGATGTCCTGTGTACATTTACCAGCAGCCCTAAAAGAGCTTTCTGCACTGCCAGAGCAGGGCAGATGCCAGACAAAGAGGACTAGGGCCTGTGGGCACACTGAAAAGCGGCTGTCCTGACTGGAAAACTGTGTCATGAACATTTTCTGATCCTAAAATTATTACCTGTTAACTTCCATAATAAGTCCCACAACTTGTGAGTATGGTGTCTGAGTTCTGTGTAGCCACTGCAATGAATTATGAAAGCAGCTAAGAAGGGACGGTTGGTGTCATCATTTTGGCAATATTCATTACTGCTTGATGTGAATCATTAATGTGCAAAATAGTTCGATAGTAGATTTTTAACTATTGTGGTAAATGCAAAATTCCAGATAATGAGATAGTCAATACGTATGCATAATATAATGATTTTTAAAAACTAATTGTTAAACTGTGTAGAATGGAGTTAAAATAGCACTTTGCAATCTTTGACCTTAAAGGCATATATTGTTGTTGTTAAATGCCAACAAGTTGGTTCGAACTCATAATGACCCTGTATAGGCTTTCCAAGGAGCTGTTCATGGGTTTGAACTGCCAACTTTGTGGTTAGTAATCCAGTACTTATCCTACAGTACCACACCAAGACTCCCAAACAGGTAGATACTGTCGTTGTTAATGTTAGGAATATAAGGAATATAAGGAAACACTGCCCGCCATCCTCACAAGCTATGTTTGAGCCCACTGCTGCTGCACTGTATGAATCCATCTCCTCGGGCATTTTCCTCTTCTTCGATGATCCTCCACTTTACCAAGAATGATGTTCTTCTCCAGAGACTGGTCCCTGATCATAATATGTCCAAAGTATGAGAGACAAAGTCTTGCCATCTTTGTTTCTAAGGAGTATTCTTGATGCACTTCTTACAAGACAGATTTGTTTGGTCTTCTAGCAGTCCATGGTACTTTTCATATTCTTCGCCAACACCATAACTCAAATGCATCAATACTTCTGTGGTCCTTATTCATTGTACCACTATCACATGCATATGATACTAATGGATATGAATGGAAATACTATGGCTTGGGTCAGGCGCATCCTAAAGAACAAACTGGTATCTTTGCTTTTGAGCGCTTTAAAGCGGTCTTGTGCAATAGATTTGCCTAATGTGATACATTGTTTAGTTTCTTGGCTGCTGCTTCCAAGCGTGTTGACAGTGGATCCAAGCAAAATGAAATTTTGAAAACTTCAATCTTTTCTCCATTTATCATGTGGTGAGGATTTTTGTTTTCTTTACATTGAGGTGCAACCCATACGGAAAGCTGTGGTCTTGGATCTTCATCAGTAAAAGTATTTTACGTCCTATTCTAACATATATATAACAACATATGGTTAATTAAAAAGAACAACAACTCAAAAAAGAAATTGGTAAGAGACAGAAACAAGCATTTCACAGAAAAGGAAACACAAATGGCTCTTCAAAACATAGGAAAAGAAGTACATTGTAATTTTTAATTAAGAAAAAGCAAATAAAATAAAAATTATATGCCATTCCACTCCCACTAGATTTACAAAAGTTGAAAACTCTGACAATAAGCATTATAAATAAGGAAGTGGAGCCAAAATAACTTGCATCTAATTCTACTTCTTTGTCCTCCCAATGTGTTATTTATTTCTGAAATTCTAGTGTTAATCTTCAGGATTTCCAGTTGCTGTTTTTGTATGATTTAAAATTGTCTATATCAATTGATCTTGTATTATTTTCCTGAATTCTTCTAGAATTTTAAACTCTTGAAAGTTCCTACATATAATCTTTTGAATTCCTTATCAGGTAGTTACACTACTACTTCTTTCTCTGGATGATTTTCTGGGCCTGCATTTTGGTTACTTGCTTGAGCCATCGTGTCCTGTCAGTTTTTCTGTGTGATTTGAAGTTGTTTGTTGTCTCTGAGACATTGCGGTGTTATTATATTCATTTGTTGATTGCATGCTATTTTGTACCCTAATCTTTTATATATATATATGGAACTCTGGTAGCATAGTGGTTACGAATTGTGCTGCGAACCTTAAGGTCAGCGGTT
>NW_006408819.1:1687545-1692271 GCF_000296735.1 Chrysochloris asiatica
ATATATATATGCAGGCAGATGGTGTCAGCATATTACTCTGCTCACTAGCTCACTATTTTGGCAGTATTAGGGTACTTCATACCTGTTTCTAGGTGGATTTGGTAGCAGGTATGAATGTAGGAACAAGTTTCTGTTCACTGCTCTTGTAAGAGTAGATGAGAATGGGCTAGACAGGTGTTGGTCAGGGTATGTAGTTGATCCAGTGATGCTGAAGTGGGTGATGTCACTCGCCCAGTGGATGGAAGGTGTTGCTGGGTAGGGTCACTGACTCTCAACTAATAAGGCAAAAGTGTAGAAGAGGCAAGGGAAAACAATGAATGCAGCAATGGTGCCAACTGTGGAAATGTTGGGAATGTGGCACAATATCCACAGGAATATGCACCAACAAGCATCATCAAGGTGGCAGGAGAGTGTACTGCCAAAAATGGAGGCAGCTCAAATGCAGTGCCCAATTCCACAGCATGCACTGATGACTATGGAGGCAGCAGGAATATGGAACCCAGTCTTCAGGAGCATGGAGGATATAGGTGTGTGACGTGCGATCCACAAGAGTGCACTTTGCAGTTGTTAGAGGTGGTGGGTGCACATCACTCAATCCATAGGGGAGTGGAGTGATAGTTGGAGGGTGAGGTGGACTGGCAAAATACCAGGCAAGGGAGGAGCAATGGAGAAATGTCACTGGCACTAGGTGAGTGGTAAAGGGAGGGTGACACCTCTGGTCATCAGGAGGGTGTGTCCGGTAGGAAAGCACACCTCTCTGGTCACCAGCCACCAGCATGATCACTGGTGAACTCCTGTAAGAATACAATTCACTTTCTACCTACCCTGACTCAATACAAGGTGGAGGTGCTGCCTGAGGTCCAGAGTCTCCAGCCACCACCCCACAGGCCTTCCCAACCATGTGTATACTCACCCAAATGACCAGGGACCACAGCCAATGAGTGGTTCTATCACTGTTTACATTTTTCCACCCTGTGCTGGGGTCAGTGAAGTATGTGGAGTTCTAGTCTGCTTTGCTGCATTCCCATTTCTTCCATCTAACTCATGTTCTGTTTGCCATGCTTCACTCCAGTTATGTCTACACTCTGTCGGATTTATTGGAGATTCTGTGAAGTTGGTTCACTCTGACTCAAAATGACCATATTGTGCCTGGCCAGCTGGGAAGGCACCTCTGCTCCACATATCTCCCCATCTATTGCTTTTGTTCAGTTTCCTTTCAGATTATATCTAACATACTTCTTTATCCTGTCACTTGAGGTTCCAGGATTATCATCTGCATCTGTTTCTCTTGGTCTCATGGGTCTTTGTTATAGAGAAAAGGTGAGTAGCATGTAGCCAGGTCACAATCTTAATTCCACCCTCCTTGTACTAGTGGTTTTCGCTCAAAATGAATGTTTTTCAAAATTCAGTTGGCAAGAGAATGAATCATCCATTATAAATGCAGATTTCTGGCCCTACCAAGTTTGAGATTCTGATTCAAAAGGTCTAAGAGACCAAGAATCTGCATTTTTACCAAGCTCCCTGGGAGATTCTGATGCATATGGTCTCTAAGCCTCACACAGAGAAACCAATTCTATATCTTTTATTGCATATATGGTGGTGGTGGTGGTGTGCCATGGAATTCGGTTCCGACTCATTGCGACACTGTACAGGGTTTCCAAGGCTGTACATCTTTACAGGAGCAGAAAGCCTCATCTTTCTCCCGCAGAACAGCTGGTAGTTTCGAACTACTGACCTTAAGGATTGCAGCCCAATTCGTAACCACTACGCTACCAGATTGCATATATGCTACATGTGAAATTATCAGAGACCAACATCACTCTCACCTTTAGTGCCAACTGATGGAAGTCTTCATAGTTTTCAAATTGTAAGGCATAGTTTGATTTATCCAGAGAGGTCTCTGTGTTGGTTTCATCATCATAAAGGAAAGGAGAAAGGAAACAAGTGTCACATTAAAATGCTTAGCAATGGGTATGAGACTTTTCAAAGTTATCATTTATTGTGTAAAAAAGACTATCATGAAAAAATACTTAATGCTAAGACTTCTGGTGTAGTGCTGTAGGATTTAAGCACTGAACTGAAAACCACAAGATGGGTGGTTCAAACCCACCAGCTGCACCTTGGAAGCCCTATATAGGGTCTCAGTGAGTCAGAACCGACTCCACAGCACTTAACAACACAATGAAGAATCTGTAGACTAACTAATTGCTTATGAATTATCATAAACAGAAGTATTTAGAATTGAGGAAGAACTTGAACATCATCCAACTCAATCTCTACTCCACCTTTCAAGCAACGTTCTGATTTTCAACATCCAATTCTTTCCTCCTCTTTACTTTATAAAATGTCTTCTGCATTCAACCAAATTTCTGAATCCATCATATGCCAGATAACCACAGTATTTGTCCAGAGCTCTCAGTAGTTCTAACCCTCAAATCTCCCCAAACTCTAGCTAAAATGTGGCATTACACTATTTAGTTTTATCTAATCAAGCCATGTAATGTGAACTGTTGTTACATTTCATAGAATTGGTTCCAACTCAGAAGCAACCCTGTATATGGTTTCTGAAGAGCAGCTGATGTGTTTGAACTACCGATCTTGTGGTTCACAGTCCAGTGCTGATCCACAGCATCACAGCAGAAGAAACTCAATATTGCTGAACCAAAAGTCATTCATTTAGTTAGCAAATATTTGCTGAGCTTCTGCAATATATCAGACTTTATTTTAGAGGATTCTATGGGCAAAATATTGAAAACAAAAAATGACAATGGAAAGTATACACTGAGTCATTGTTCCAAAAAGAAACTGTGTTATGTTCAACCATTTCAAGAACCAGTGGCACTGAAGGTACAAATCCAAACTGCACTGAAGGCACTGGCAAAAAACAAGGCTCCAGGAATTGATGGAATACAACTTAATGATGCAACCCTGGAGTCACTCACTATGCCAAACAATTTGAAAGATAGTTACCTGGCCAGCTGATTTACATAGATCCATATTTGTGCCCATTCCAAAGAGAGGTGGCCCAACAGAATGTGGAAATCATCAAACAATACCATTAATAACACAGTCAAGTAAAACATTTTCTGAAGACAATTTAAAAAAATAGCTTCAACAGTACATTGACAGGAAACTGCCAGAAGCCAAAGATCAATTCAGAAGAGGACATGGAACAAGGGATATCATGGCTGACATCAGATGGCTCTTGGCTGAAAGCAGAGAATACCATGCAAAGGTATGTGTGTATCTTGACAAGCTATGGATAACATTGCAAAGAATGGATGTTCCCAAATACTTAATTGTGTACATGAGGAAGGTGTACATAGACCAAGAAGCAGTTGTTTGAACAGAACGAGGGGATACTGAACGGTTTAAAATCAGATAAAATGCGTTCCGTGGCTATATTCTTTCACCATACTTATTCAATATGTCCTGGTGTGGCACTGTAGAATAAGCACTCAAGCACAAAGTCAGTTTGAACCACAAAGTCAGCAGTTCAAACTCACCAGCTGCTCCTTGGTTTCCGAGGAGCGGATGGTTCGCTTGAACTACTAACCTTGCAGTTCAAACCAACCTTTCAGTCCAGCGCATTAATCCATAGTGCCACACCACGACTACAATATGTATGCTGAGCAAATAATCCAAGACGTTGGATTGTATGAAGAAAAATACGACATCAGGATTCTAAGAAGAGTTATTAACAACCTGTGATATGCAGATGACACAACCTTGTTTGTTGAAAATGAAAAGGACTTAAAATACTGATGAAGATCAAAGACTACACCTCAATGTAAAGAAAACAAAAATCTTCACAACAAGACCAATAAATAAATCATGATAAGTGGAGAAAAGATTGAAGTTGCCAAAGACTATTTTGCGTGGATCCACCATTAAGACACATGCAAGCTGCAGCCAGTAAATGGAAAGATGTATTGCACTAAGCAAATCTGCTGCACAAGACCTTTTTAAAGTGTTGAAGAGCAAAGATGTCAGTTTCAGGACTAAGGTGCACCTGACCCAAGCCAATAACCTCATATGCATGTGAAAGTTGGACAGTGAATAAGGAGTCAGACCATAGAAGAACTGATGCATCTTAGTTGTAGTGTTGGAGAAGAATGATGGACTGTCAGAAGAACAAATAGGTCGGTGTTAGAAGAAGTACTGCTGGAGTGCTTTTAGAAACTAGGATGCTGAGACTTTGTCTTTCATATTTTGAACATGCTGACGGGAAGGATGATCCCTGGATAAGTACATCTTGCTTGGTAAAGTGGAGGGTCAGTGAATAAGAGAAAGACTCCCAACGGGACCGACTGACATAGTAACAGCAGCATTTGGATCACATGTAACAACTATTGTAAGAGTGGCGAAGGGCTGGTCAGTGTTTCCTTCTGTTGTTCATAGGGCTGCTATGACAACATGATTTTCAAGTATGAAGCTCAGAACTGGAGACAGATTTTATAAAGTTGGTGTCACAGCTGTACAGATGGCATTTCAATTCAAGAGGGTAGATGAAATTATGTTGGAAATGAGTATAGATAGAGAAAAGGTCCAAAGAGTGAAACCTGAGACACTCCAATGTTTAAAGGTTGATAAAGGAGGAAGGGCTGACAAAAAAGGAGTGGCCAATGAACTAGAAAATAACAGATAGGTATGATGTCCTGGAGGCCAAGATAAAAGTGTTTCAAGAAGAAGGATATGGTCACCTATCCAATGTTTTCAAGAGGTT
>NW_006408819.1:1692371-1707357 GCF_000296735.1 Chrysochloris asiatica
AAAGAAAGAAAGAAATACAAGAACGGTAAAAGGGAGCATAAAATTCAGTAAAGTGAAGTCACTGGTACCCTTGATAAAGTAATTTTAGAGGTAGTGATAGAACTGAAATCTGAATGACATGGGCTGAGGACAGAATGGGCATAAATAAGTGGACACAGTGTCTATATAACCATTTCAATATGTTTTGCTGTGAATATAGGGCACAGAAATATTCAATAGATGGAACTATTATGGGGGTCAATAAAATATTTTATTGTAGCCTGATTATATATTTATGAGAATGGCATACTTATATGCTTGCAGTTAAATTTACTTAATTACAGGTTACTATTTTACAGGTACTTTTTGATGAACCTCAATGAAACTTTAAATGTCAACCATAAACAAACTTGTGAATCAAAACCCAAAAAATCTGTGCATTCTTAGAAAATATTTCAGGAGATCCTCTCGTCATCAATCCTTCCTAGGAACATCTGAGGTAAAGTGAAGGTCCAAGCCCCCCAACCCCAGCTAATTTTCAATATGACCAATGAAAATTCTATAAATATGAGTCAGTCTTCACAAAGCAAACCTTCTGTGAGGTCTAAAACATCAGTGGTGTCCTTCGGTATTTCAGTTTTATCTTTATTAGCAGGGTAACCATGAGCCTGCAGCATTGCACGTAGTTCTGTAATGATGCTGAACTGGTTTGTCTCTTCGTTTTCAGATTTATTATATTCATCCCTAATTGATTTAATAAAAAAAAAAAAAGTTATTGATGGCAAAAATGGGTTTGGAGTTCAGATGGTAGGACAGTAGAAAGAACAGAAAAGGAGAGAAAGGGGTGTGACTGTGAGTATTTAAGCAAAAACCCAGTCCCTTAATTACCCATAGAACCATAGACCACCACCACCTATCAATTTTAAAATATAGAAAAGAAAAACAATATCATCTTCCTTAGACTATGGGGACTTGGAGGGTAGGGAGGGACCAGGTCTACTTCCAGAGCAAATCCTAGAGCAGTGACCTATGAATTATGTAAAATAAATTAAGTTCAAATTTACTTAAAGTGAATGCTGAGTCTTTATTCCACTATATCTTCTTACCTGTTTTTACCAGAGTACTTTTGATTAAAGAGGATTCTTTCTAAATCACCTATAATTACTCAAGAGGCTCTCTCAAGTCTATGTTGCTTCTTAGAGAGAAGGCTGAGCAATAAACTGCTAATTGGAATTCTTTTTACCTTTAAAAAACCCAGAACATGCTGTAAAAGAGTGACAAAAAACTTTGTCATCAATGAACTTGCATTTACTTTAGCTGTGTGAGGCAGATAAATATATTAATTTTTCTTCTCAAATGTAAATGAGATTAAACTCTATGCAAGTCAAGGTTCAAAAACAGGTTTCTATGCCTATCAGGGGAGTCCTGGTGCAGCGCTGTCAAATAAGTAACAGACCACAAGGTCAGTTTAAAGCACAAGGTTGGCTGTTCAAATTCAGAAGCTACTCTTCAGAAACCCTATACAGGGTCACTATAAGTCGGAATTGACTGGACAACACTTGATAACAACAACAAAACCTATCAACGAATATATCTACTTTTGTTGTTGCTCTTAGGTGCCATTGAACCAACTCATAACATTCGTGCAGAGTTTTACAGGATATACACCTGTACGGAACAGAAAGCCTCATCTTACTTGTCAGCTATTTTGCAACCATTTATTTAGGATCAGCTCTGGTCATTTGCTGTATACAGTGTGATGAGGGAAACTGTGGGGTACTTAGGGAATATGCTAAATACCGTAATAGAGTTGGGGCTGTTGTTGTTAAGTACCCTGGAGTCTGTTCTGACTCAGAGAGACCATGTAGAGGGTTTTCAAGGAGTGGCTGGTGAGTTTGAAATGCCGACCTTGTGCTTCAAATTGACCTTGGCTTGTGAAAACCCACTGTCGAGATCAACTCTTCCTGAATGAGTCAGGTTTTCCCAAGGAAGTAGGATTTTGCTAGATGTGATGTGGGAACAGAAGAAAAGGGAAGGGCTTTGGCAAAATTATCAGTCAGTCATGAATGCATACCTTGTCTCTTCTTCTTTCTCATCCATATCCATTATTCACTGATGTAAAGAAGAATTCTGAAATCAAAGTAGAGCAACGTTTACTAAGAAATCAGTCTACAGTGAAGCACAGTAAAGCAATATGACTAATCAAAATTCTAAATTATATAACACCTTTCATCAAGTGTCAATAACCTTCTCATCCGCTATGCAGATGTTGAATACTTGCTTTGTTGTGTGATCCCCAATGAATACTGTGACAATAACATAGCAAATAAATACATTTGTAAAACTTACAAAAACATTCTGGAAAGTAACACAACTTGCTTCAAAATTCAAGTGTTTATAATTCCATATCCTTAAAGCCATTTAAGTTCCACTAACTTCAAGAACACTTAGCAAAACAAAGAGAGATGTGGATCGAAAGCTTATACCTTGCTTCTGTATTACACAATAGGAAAAAAAGAAACAAACCTGTATTATTTGTGTCACAGAAATCCTGGACATATGAAAAAAAGAAGAAGGAGAGGGAAAAAAAGCCCTAAAATGAAATCATCAGCGTCCTCTGCTGTTTACTATATAACTAGACTCATCCATCAACTCAAGGTCAAAGTCTCAAGACAGAAGTAGATAACAATCAAATATATAAATGCTTACATAGGTAATGATTTAAATATAGCAAACATCCTTGAAATACCCTCAAGAAAGTAAAGGATAGCTCAGAGATCAAACACAGAGAAGACACTGAACACAAAAAGCTGCTGGAACACCAACCTGTGCTGCTCTGGGGATGAGGAGTGCTTAAATATTAATGCCTTCTTGGGTGGAGGAGAACCCAAGCAGGGAATTAGAATTAAGCTCAACATTCAAAAGACAACAAAGCCACCAGATGCCATCATTAAGACACACATACACAGAAAATTGAAGTATCTGAAAGTCTTTATGAAATGGTAGTGTGGTTACGTGCCGTGGAGTCGGTTCCGACTTATGGCGACCTTGTACAAGGTTTCTGAGGCTGTAAATCTTTACGGGAGCAGAACGCCTCATCTTTCTCCTGCGGAACAGCTAGTGGTTTCAAACTGCTGAAATATGTATGTTTAAATATACTAAAGACAAAATAAATAGAACTGGAAATACAAGAAAAGACCGGACAGAAAAGAACAAAAGAGTAAATCTATAATTATAAATAATTCAATGAACTTAATGTCAAAAGATGGGTTAAGCAATGAATGGTATTTGACACATCATAATGCCTTTACAGACAGATAATGCAATGTGAATATGAAAATGAGGTTTCAGGACAGACTGGGAAAATACAATATACAACTGATAGGAGTTCAAAATGGTGTAGAATACCAAGAATGGAAAAGAAGCAGAAAATATAATGGCAACAATTGTTCCAGAAAGGAAACTGTGGCTCAAGCTGGATAAAGAATAAGTAAAATAAAATAATACCGAGGAATATCATCATGAAATTTCAGAAAGCCCAAGACAACTAAACTAATCTAGGCTATAAAACAGACCTAAACAAATATCAAAAACAGTATCATACTGACGGTGTTCTCTGACCCTGATACAATTAAATTATTAATCAATAACAAGAGGATAATCTAAAATTGCATACACTTGGAAATTTAAGAACAATCAAAAAAAGAACCAAAAAGAGAAAGGAAGGAAGGAAAGAGGGAGGGAGGGAGGGAGGGGAGAAGGGAGGAAGGAAGGAAGGAAAGAAAGAACAAAACTTTCTCTAGAAATTAGAAAAAAATTTAAATTGAAGTATTTAAAGACTTTTACATATTAATAATTCTAAACTGCAACTAAAACCGAACTGAGCAAATTATAGCCTTAAATGCTAATTACAAAAGAAAAATGAAAATAAATGAATTGAGCAGTCAACATTAAAAAACTGGAAAAATTAAGTAAAAGAAACAAGGAAATAATGATGACAGGACCAGAAAATAATGCAATTATAAAATAGAGTAGAGAAAAAACATTGTGCTGCTTAAAAAAACAAACAAACAAAAGCTATTAAAATAGAAAGCTGTAATAGAAGACTGGCCAAGAAAAGAGAAGAAGGTATTTTGGGATAAAAAGGAGGTATACCTAAAAAACATGGTTAAAAAAGCAGTCTGACCAACTCTGTACCCATAAATTTGAAAACACATACAATGGAATATTTCCTAGAAAAACACATGTTAAACAAACTTATTTAAGAATACAAAGAAAACCCAAATAAACTCTATGAAATTTTGGGTTTTCTTTGTATTCATAAATAAGTTAAACTCTATGAAATTAAACAAACAATTCAGTGGTTAAAAATTTGCCCATAGAAAAGCACCTAAACAAAACAGCCCAGATGGCTTACAGGCAGATGCATTCAAACATTTAAAGAACAGGTGTCTCACATTTCCATACAAATTATGCCAACCATATGACTCATTTTACAGCCAATTGCTTTCTAGTCAGCTCTGACTCACGGCAACCTTATGTGTTAAAATGGGAATAACTAAGTAGGAAAAGGGTGGCATGAGGAAATTAAGTGGAAATGAAGGTAATAAGCCAATTTTATTTATGAGCCAGATGCAAAAATTTCCTAAATAAAATTAGCAAACCCAAATGGGCAGAATATTGAAAAACTTGGGTGAATTTCTGGAGTACCAAGATAATTTAACTTCAGAAAATATGTTAATTCAATATACCAGAAAGAGAGATCAAATGCCTGTTAAAATTGCAGAGAATTCAGAAAACACTTTTGACATAATCCAACACACATAAATGATTATAAAAAATTATTATTAATAAACTAGGAAGAGACAGAAATCTCCTCCACCTAATGAAAGTTAAAACATACAACAAACACCATATTCTGTGGGGGAACATTATGGGAATCCTTTAGAGTCCTGAAAAAAACAGGGGTGGCTACAAAAATATTTTTATTTAACATGGTGTTAAAGGTATTAGTCAATGCAATAATCCAAAATAAATTAAATGAATAACTCTTAGAAAGAAAGCAAACTCATGTCTTCGAACCCAAGGGACTTCAAAAAGTTCATGGAAAATGAAACGAAAAGATAATCGTTATCTTTGCACAAAATTTCTGAAGCCCCTTTAATAAAGAGAATATGATTATCTACAAAGAAAATCCTAGTGGTTCTAAAAATCAGTACAAATAATACAAGTGTGCAGCTACGTACAAAATTATTGCTGGTGTTAAGTACCACTGAACTACCAACCTAGCCGATTGCAGTGCAGTGCTTATCCTACACCAGAACTTCATGTGCAAGATTAGTATTTAAAAATGAATTCTGTTCCTCTACACCACAACCAAAATGATAATATATTTTTCATAATATTATAATTATGATACAAAAAATTATAGGGATTACTGCTTATACCCATGGAATAACTAATATGTGATAAGCCTTCCTGTCATGATTAACTAGGACAATGGCCAAAATACAGGAAATATCTCCTTTTCAGGCACAGGACAGCACATGACTGTGATCCCTGAAATAAGAGGAACAAATGAAATGAGACCTACACTAATCCTTTCTTTCAATCTGAAAGCACTTCCAGACCATTACCGAGAGGAATTCTAAGCACAGGACAGCAATCTCACTAAGTTTGTTGTTAAGTATCATTGAATACATTCTAACTCATAGCAACCCTGTACAGGATTTCTGAGGAGCAGCTGGTGGGTTTGAACCACGGACCTTATGGTTCAAAGTCCAGTGCTTATCCTACAGCATCACACCACACTAAGTGTGTTGTTGCTGTTGTTAAGTGCCATCAAGGCGGTTCTGACTCGTAGCAACCCTATATAGGGTTTCCAAGGAAAGGCTTGGTGAGTTTGAACCACTGATCTTGTGGTTCAAATCAACTAAGTTTAGGAGGCAGCAATAAAAGCTCAGGAAGGACATGTTGTCTGGAATTTATGGAGCAAAGTATCAGAAAGAAGAGAGCTAAAAGAATGGAAAAAAAAAAAAAGACTAAACATTAATTGAGCCTCAGGATGGGACAATATCAGGCAATCTAACATATGTTTGTGCACTAATAAATGAGGAGCACAGTGGACACAGGCCACCTCCATTGTCTACTGTGGGCTTAGGATCAGCATTAATCCAATTCCCATCTGGAAAAAGATTCAGTCCTCTCTCAGACCCCAGCTACCTAGAGTAAGGTTGAGTTCAAGGGACCCCATCTCTTTTAGATAGCTGAATAGGCAAGTGACAGTCTAAGTTTAGGAAGTTCATGCAAAGCTCCAACTTTCTGCCCTGCTGACCACAGATTCACGGTTGGTTTCCTACTACTCCTTCAGGATGCCTGTCACAAGCTTGAGGTTGATGTCCCAACCTTCTGAACCAACAATTCCTTTAAATCTGGGGAGGATAACCTTTTTTCTGCCAAAATTTATAATATCCTTTGCAGGCCATACCATAGTATCAACTGAAAAATTAGCTTGCTATATTTGGCCAAACATATAATCAATTCACCCCTGATGTAATGGCTGGAGTGGGTTAATGCACCAGACTGCAAAGTTGTTCGATACGCAAGGTTGGCGGTTCAAGCTCACCAGCTGCTCTTTGGAAACCCTATACAGGGTTGCTATGTGTCAGAACAGACTTGCTGGCACTTAATAACAACAGCACCAAATGTGATGGCTATGAAGCCCTGGTAGTATAGCTGGGCTGCTAATTCCAAGGTCAGCAGTTTGAATCTACCAGTCACTCCACAGGAGAAAGATGAGACTTTCTGCTCCCATAAAGATTCACAGACTCAAAAACCCTATACAGGATCGCTATGAGTCACAACCAACTCGATGGCACACCACCACCAATATGATGGCTGGAACTGCAGTTGCCTTGACAGGATCATACCAAATGATTTAGCGAGCCTTATACACCCAGCAAGGAGCTCTGGTAGCGTAGTAGTTACGAACCAGGCTGCTAACCTCAAGGCCGGCAGTTTGAAACTACCAGCTGTTCCGTGGGAAACAATATGGTTCTCTTCCAATCGGTTGGTCAGCAACGATATCACTTGTCCCACGTCCTCATCTGAATCCAGCTTGAACCTCTGGCAATTGTCTTTCAATATACTATTGCAGCCACTTTTTAAAAATTATCTTTAGCAAAATTTTACTTGCATGTGATATTAATGATATTGTCCAATGATTTCCTCATTCCATTGAGTCACCACTCTTTGGAATGTGCACAAATATGGATCTTTTCCTTATTAGTTGGCGAGGTAGCTGTCTTCCAAATGCCTTGGCATACATGAGTGCCTCCAGTGCTGTATCAGTTTGTTGAAAGATTTCAATTCCCAGAGCCTTGTTCTTTGACAATGACTTCAATGCATCTTGGGTTTTTTCTTTCAGTATCACTGGCTCTTGATCATATGCAACCTCTTGAGATGGTTTAACATCAACCATTTCTTTTTGGTATACACTCTCTCTATTCCTTCCATTTTCTTTTGATGCTTCCTACATCATTCATTATTTTCCCCATAATATCCTTCAGTATTTCAAGTTGAGGCTTGAATCTTTTTTCTTCAGTTCCCTCAGCTTGAGAAATGCTGAGCATGTTCTTTCCTTTTGGTTTTCTAACTCTAGGTCTTTGCATATTCATTATATGATTTGACTTTGTCTTCTTGAGATTTTTTGCTTTTTTATTTTGAAATTTTCTATTCAGATCTTTACTTACTCATTTCTTTCATTTGCTTTAATGTCTCTACGCTGGAGAGAAAGTTTCAGGTCTCTTCCAGTATTCGTTTTGATCTTTTCTTTTCTTTTTTTTTTTTTTTCCTTCCCAGTTTTTTTCATGAACTTTTGCTGCTTTCCCTATATGATGCTCTTCATGACATCCCACAGCCCTTCTGGTCTTCTGTAATTATTGTCTAACGCATCAAATATTTCTTTATATGGTCTCTACATTGAGGTGAGATATGTTCAAATTCATGTTTTGACTCTTGTGGACTTGTTTGAATTTTCTTAAACTTCATCTTAAACTTGCATATGAGCAATTGATGGGCTGTTTCATGTCTGCCTGGTTTTGTTTTGGCTAATGATATTGAGCTTTTCACCATCTCTTCCCACAGATGTAGTCAATTTGTTTCTTGAGTGTGTCATCTGGTGAGGTTAGTATGTATAGTCAGATAACTGCCTTCTATGTTGTTTAGAAAGTCATTGGTCTTGAAAAATTCTATCATGCGATCTCCAGCATAATTTCTACCATCAAGGCCATATTTTACTGCTACTGACCCTTCTTCTTTGCTTCCAACTTTGCATTACAATCACCAGTAAATCTCAATGCATCCTGATTGCATGTTTTTCTATCTCAGACTAATGGTGTTGGTAGAATTCTTCAAATTCATCATCACTGGCTTTAGTGGTTGGTGTGCAAATTTAAGTAATAGTGGTATTAATTAGTCTTCTTTATGTTGTTGTTGCTGTTAAGTGCCGTCAAGTCAGTTCTGACTCATAGCGACCCTTTATATAGCTTCTGAGGAGTGGATGCAACCTCGTGATTCAAACAGACATTGCAGTCCAACACATTAATCCACACCACCACACCAGAACTCCAGTTTTTCTTATTGGCAAATGTATATCACTCTATCACAGAAAGCACTGTACTTCAAGATAGACATTGAAATGTTCTTTTTGATGATGAATTCAAAGCCATTCCTCTTCAATTTTTCATTCCCTGCATAGTAAATCATACAACTGTCTGATTAAATATGGCCAATACAAATCCATTTCAGCTCACTAATGCCTATGATATTGACATGTGTTTGTTCAATATCATTTTTGACAACTTCCAATTTTCCTAGGTTCATACTTTGTACATTCCATGTTCCAATTGTTAATGGATGTTTGTGAGTGTTTTTTCTTCAATTTGAGTTGTGCCCCATCAGCAAATGAAGGTCCCCAAAATTTTACTTCATTCACAACATCATGGTCATCTCTACTTTGTGTTGGCAACTCATTCTCAGTCGTATTTTCAGTGTCTTCCATCCTGAGGGGCTCATCTTCAGGCAACGTGTCTGAAATATTTTCATCTTTTGGCACTATATCTGTCAATGTCCCACTGCTATTATTAATCTTTTCAGTGGCTAAACATTCAGAAGTAGTTCATCTCTCTTCTTCCAGGTCTTTGTATGTACACCTTGGGGGACCATGATGGTATTTAAAATATCAGTGACATAGTTTCCAGCATCACAGCAATACGTAAGCCACCACAGTATGACAAATTGACAGATGAGTGGTGTGATAAAAGTCTAGTATCCAAAATATATAGAAAATTTCTACAACTAAACAACAAAAAGACAAGTAACTCAATCAAAATATGGGCAAAAGAACCTGAATAAACATTTGAACAAATACGATATTTAAAGAGCCCACAAACTCTTAAGAAAATGGCCAAGGTGTTTGAAAATAACAAACGTTTGCAAGGATGTGGGGAAATTGTAACCCATATACCTTTCTGGTTGATGGGAATGCAAAATGGTATAGCTCTTGTGGAAAGCAGTGTAGAAGTTCCTAAAAAAAAACAAAAAAAAACTAAAAATAGACCTACCACGTGACTCAGCAATTCATCTCCAAAGTATGTATGTACCCAAGGGACTTAAAAGCAACTATACAAACAAACACAACAGCCAAAACTTAGAGACAATCTAAACGTCCATCAATGGATTAATGGGTTAAAAAAATGTGGTGCAAACATCCAAGGAGGCTTTAAGAAGTTCATAGAAAAATGGAATTGAACATGAATTTTTCCATGAACTTTTGAAGTCTCATCATTCAAGGTAATACTACTCAGCTAGAGAAAGCAATGACATACTGATAGCATGCAACAACATGAATGAACCTTGAAAACATTATGCTGAGTGAAATAAAGTCGATCACAAAATGTGTATGATCTCATATGAAATGACAAAAATGGGTAAATGTAAGACACCAACGTTTATTAATGGTTACCAGGGGAAGTAGGAATGGGGAGAAGAGAAGCCATGGCTTAGTAAACAGTGAGGGGTTTTGTGTGTGTGTGTGTGTGTGATGAGAAATCTGACACTGTTTAAATGCAGTGGTTGTACACCTGTTAGTTTAATTAATATCACTAGTGCTGTACACCCAAAGAAAACTGATTTGACAAATGATGTGATATATCTTTTTACAACATTATCATCATCTGCAACAACAAAAAGAGCACCTGCCAAGACGGCTTATGTACAAAATATTAAACACATCATGGGATTTTTGTTTCCTTGGTTTGGAGGTTTAGGGTCACAGTTCCATGGGGCACCACAGTCAACTGGCCTAATGACATTTTTGGTGTTTCTGTTCTACCTCCTAGCTCATTGAGCAGCTCCTGGGGTCTTAAAATCCTGCAAGCTGCTAGCAATGGTATAATTACTGGTCTCTATTCACCTGGACCAAGGAGCTCTGGTAGCGTAGTGGTTAAGAATCGGGCTGCGAACCGCAAGGTCAGTAGTTCGAAACTACCAGCTGTTCCGCAGGAGAAAGATGAGGCTTTCTGCTCCCGTAAAGATTTACAGTCTCGGAAACCCTGTACAGGGTCGTTATGGGTTGGAATCAACTCAATGGCACTTAACAACAACAACAACATTCACCTGGACCAGCATAAAAAGAGAGACAGGAATAGGAAGATAAAATTGAATGTGTGTCTAATAATCTCCCTGAACAATTGCCTCTTTTGGCATGAGAGCAGAAGAATTGGATGGTGCCTGACTATGATTACTAAATGTTTTGATCAAAGATTGTATAGAAAAATCCTGATCAGAAAGGGAGCAATATGGAACATAATTTCTAATTCTTATTAAATCTAGACTTTCTGACATGATGGGGGCTAGATGAACCCCCAAAACTATGTTGCTGTCCTTATTAAGTGCTGTCAAGTCAGTTCTGACTCATAGTGACCCCTGTATATTGTTTCAGAGGAGCAGCTAGTGGGTTTGAACTGCCAACCTTATGACTAGCAATGCAGTGCTTATTCTACAGGACCATATCAGAACTCCTATAGGAGTCTGATATCACCATTAAACCTTAAACCAAAAATATCCCCTGAAGTCTACTTTAAATCAAATAAACAATGGTGTTGTTAAGTGCTGTCAAATCAATTCCAACTCATAGCAATCCTGTATTGGGTTTCTAAGGAGTGGTTGATGGGTTTGAACCATAGACCTTGTGATTAGCAGTCCAGTACTTATCCTACACCATCATACACACACAGTACCTTAATTAGTTAAAGAATGTCTGCCCAAAGCATGGTGCTCTTTTAAAAAATTATCTACATGGAATCAAGTTGATAACAGCAGATCAATGGTTAAATAAGAATCTTAGGAAACAGTGAGTGAATTTATGTTAATGGTGGAAGAATAATTTGGAAAAGGACAATGAGAATGGCTACACAAGATGAAGGTTGCAATCAATGTTTGGTTGGTATATATTTTGCTGTATATATTTTTGACAACAACAAAAAATAAAATAGACTATGTTTTTAAGATTCCTGGTTGCATGATTTATTATAGAAGTGTTCCCAGGGGAAACGGAGTAGGGGAAAGCAGACAGGGAAGAGTAAGAAGATAAGGAAACAAACAAACCATTGATAATAATATAGATGTGGGTCGATGTAGCATGGAGTCCCTAGGCAGTATACACGGTTAAACATTGAGCTACTCACCACAATATTGGTAGTCTGACCCCACACAGAGATGCCCCAGAAAAAAAAAAATCCTGCTGCTCTCCTTCCAAATGGTCACAACTACGAAAAACCTATGGAGTTCAGTTCTACTCTGAAACACTTGGGATTGCCATGAGTCAGATCAACTCAATGGCAACTAGAAACAGAAATTAATTTTCTCATCTTCAGTTTCTCTAAAGATAGCTGATTTAAAACCAACATATTGCAGCATTTATAATATAAGCATATGTGTAAGTAAAACCTATGACAATAATAACAGTAAGGGTGTTGTTGTTGTTAAGTGCCGTCGAGTCGGTTCCAACCCATAGCGACCCTGTATAGGGTTTCAGAGGAGCAGCTGGTAAAACAGTAAGGATGGGGGGTAGAAAATGAAAATCTACTGTTGTAAGGGTCTTACATTATACATGCAATGGCATAATATTAATTCATGGCAGGATGTAATAAATTAAAGATGCATACTACAAACTGCCTATAGCAACAAATAAAAGACGAGATATATTATGAATCAAAAGGGAAATAAAAATGAATACTAAATATTAATTAAATACTCATTTAATCCAAAACAAAGCAGAAAAAGGAAACACAGATGAGATGCAACAAACAAAAAACAAATAGCAAAATGGTAGACTTATACCTAACCATATCAATAATTAAAATATTATTAACTGCCAATGAACTACACACACAAATGAAAAGTCTGGTATTGTCAAGATTGGAGAAAAAAACAAGACCAAATGATACACTTAAAAAAAAATCACTCTAATTATAAAGATAACAATAGGTTACAAGTGAAAGGATGAAATTTATGTACTATGCAATCCTATTATCAAAATGCTTGAGTGGTTATACTAATATGAGACAAAGATCCCAGGAGGAGGAATGCTATTAGGGGAAAATAGCATTTCATAATGATAAAGGAATCAATAAAGAAGACATAGCAATCCTAAATAGATTCACTTGATTACAAAGTTTCATAAAAGTAGAAATTGTCATAGCCTAAAGAAGACAAATGCACAGTCAGAGTTGATGAGTTGAACACTCCTTTCAGTTATGGATAGGATAGCGAAAAGGTATTGAAGACCTTCACTAACTTGACCCAGTTTATATTTATAGACACCACACTCAACAATTTCAGAACACATACTATTTTCTATTTCATATGGAACATTCACTGAGATACAGCATATGCTGGGCCAGAAAAACAGTTTCAATAAAATTAAAGCATTAAAGCTATACAAATCATTTTCTCTGGCCATACTACAATATAATTAAATTGGAAATAGATAATAAATAAATATCTGGACAACCTCCAAATGTTTGGAAATTAATCAACGTTGTTGTTGTTGTTAAGTGCCGTCGAGTCAGTTCGGACTCATAGCAACCTTGTATATGGTTTCCAATGAGTAGCTGGTAAGTTTGAATCATCAATCTCATGTTTCAAACCAACCTTATGGTCCAGTGCTTTATCCCATAGCAGCATGTTAATTATTCATGGTTCAAAGAAAAAATTCCATTGAATATTATTAGAAAAACTTCAAATTGAGTTATTATAGAAAATTATTTATAATTCTAAAACCTTCAATACTACGATTTATTAGAATCACGTTATATATTCATGGTATCACATATTTCCATTTAAAAAATGCTCCGTTTCTCCAAATATTCAAACTCCTTCTCATGACCTTTTTCTTCACATAGAAAAATAAATGATACAATACTTAGTAGTTAATTTAACAAAAAAGTGCAGAAACATTATACAGAAAAGACGTCTTTATGGACTCACTTAAAAGAAGATCTAAATAAATACAATGTCGGATAGGAAGTTACAATAGCATAACATAATGTCATCAGTAATTCCAACTAATCTATAAATTCAATGGCATTCTAATCAAAACCTAGGTTATTTGCCTTACTCTTTTTTTTTATGTAACTTCACAAACTATAAAATTCCTGTGAAAAACACACAACCAGAAATATCTACAGTAATTTTTTAAGAACCATTTAAAATGATATCATTTAAACTGATTTATATTAATCTTGATAGTTAATAAAATGATTTATATTGTCTTGATATCTAATTAAAATGATTTATAGATAATATAAACAATGGTGGTGGTGGTGGTGATGTGCTGTGCTGTGGAGTCGGTTCCGACCCATAGAGACCCAGTACAGGGTTTCCGAGGCTGTAAATCTTTACAGGAGCAGAAAGCCTCATCTTTCTCCCACGGAACAGCTGGTAGCTTTGAACTGCTGAACTTAAGGTTCCCAGCCCAATTCGTAACCACAATGCTACCAGATAAACAATAGTATTTAGGATAATAGCTGATGATCTAAGGCACATATATAGAATAATGGGATAGAAGAGACAACCCAGGAACAAATTCATACATAAATGGAAAGCTGATTTATGAGAAAAGAAGCATTATAGTTCTGAGGTTTTTAGTGGTTTTGTTGTTGCTGTTGTTGTTGTTATTTAGCATATCTTTTTATTGATTAGGGGCAACACTTTGCTTTTGTTTGCAAGCTCTTCAAAGACAAGAGCTGTGAGATTTTACATACCCAATAGCAACCAGTTCTACACTGAACTGACTCTCAAATCATCCAGTTAAATATCTGACCAACCTCCTTACCCAACTGGACAAAGCTGTCCATAACACCTAACGACTTGGGTCTTTCCCACTCTGTAATGCATTCTAAAAATGAGATTCAGACAGAAACTTTTATCAGTGAACGAACATTCAAATGCTGAAAAGGAGTAAGGCTAATTAAAGGCTCTCAAGCCAAGAGTAGCCAGCCTTCCTGGGCAAAGTAATTATTAATTTGTCAGAATAACACAGTTCTGCGTTGAATCCCTTTTTCTAAGATATATGGGAAATAATAGAAATTCTCATCAAATTATATTACTGAAGCAAAGGTTAAGAGGGTCACATTTGCACAGATTTCTTTTGTTTGGTAGATGGGGAGTGGTGGTGTTCCTATCCACTCTAGCTTTTATCATTTTCTGGACTGATTTGGTAATGGTCAGAAAGTGTTTAGCTCCTGTAAACATCATTTAAAGTGTTTACACAGAATTTTAAAGAAAACCAGGTAGGCTCTGAAGAAAAGCAGAGTGTAGCAATAAGTGCATCTTTGGATATTACTCTGGTGACAATATTTATTTTCAAGTGCAAACCTCAAAGTATTCAAAATACCAGTGTCTTCAGTTATAGAATAAATAGGCTGTGCATTATCAGGGATCA